>NC_090921.1:705721631-706023506 GCF_040938575.1 Ambystoma mexicanum
AAAAGTGGCTCCACTAGGTAGATCCTTTTTGACCCCCTCCACCATTAATCAAATTGAAAGTTGTAATTCTTTACTTCGAAAGGCTCAGGGGTAACAGGACTATCCCTTGTCCCTCTGTGTATGTGCAATTAGGTGGCCAGCTTTGGCCACTGGGTATGTCCCAGGACTGGGGGCTTTCGCCAGCCTGTCTGGGACTGGAGAGTGTGGACGACCCTTCCAAAATGCCTAGGAAAGCTTGGCCGGATGGTCTGTCTGTGGCTGAGCACCCCTCTGTAGGAATAATTTCTTGCTGTGATTGGGTGTAGGGTTTATCTCACTGGTTCCAGTGGGGGGATAAAAGCAGATCCCTTTGCCCACTCACCTGATCTACAGCTGGATCTCTGAATCTGCCCTCAGGAAGGCCTGGTGCTAGAGGATGGACTGAAGCTCTGCACCAGTACGCTTTGACGCTCAACTGAATACAGAATTCCAGAAGGAACAGATTGTGGCACTCCTTCCGCATGATCCAGTGGTGACAACTGAATCTGGACCTGCTTGAAGGCATATTCTCTGATTCTCTGATTCTCCTGATCATGTCTGCATTGCTGGATCTAGGTGTGGGTACCCATTCACTGCCAGGACCCCAAAGACCATCTGTGCAGAACGGACCAGTGTTGGCATCACATAACATCAGGCAAGCACTCTGGCTTCATCTCCCCATCTTGGAAGCTCCAGGGCCTGTGCTGCACTCGGTCCTGGAAAATCATTGCAAACCTCTCATGCCAGTCCTCCTTTCATGGCTGACCACTCTTTGGTTGGTTGGTTTGTTTGTTTTATTATTTCTATAGCGCACATTAACCCGGAGGTATCGGGGCACATTCGACAGTTGCAAGTGTTAAAGGTACACAATGGTCATGAGTGCATAAATACAAGGATATACAGTCAGACAGTAATACAGAAAATAAGTTACAAATGTACAGTCCTAGGTTCACAATTGGGAGTTCAGAGATGAAAAAGGTATGCAGCAGTTGGTTAGAGGGCGCAATAGATCTATCATTCAGTCTTTGGATATTAATCTTTCTTAGTTAGCCATTTGATGGAATTACTTCTGAAGTTAGAGAATGACTTGGTCGTTTTTAAAGGAAAGAGGGAGCAAATTCCAAAGCTGTGCAGCCATGACTGGGAAACTGATTCCCCCCCCCGCCGCTGATTTTTGTAATTTGTATCTAGGGACTATCAAGCCGAGGGTGTTGGATGACTTAGTGACTTGAGTTGATTAATTGGTTAAATGTTTCTGTTAAATATAGAGGGGCCGCCTGGTTCAAGGATTTATATGTGAGGGACATGGTTTTGAGTTGGATCTTATCCTTGATCGGCAACCATTATGCTGTCTACTTGTTTCAGATATGTGAGCTCTCCTTGAGATGCTCAGAACAGATCTAAGCATTATTTTGCAAAAATTGTAATTTATTGAGAACAAATTTACTTGCTCCCAGGTACAGTTTGTTGCAATAATCCTACTTAGATAGTATTAGTGCTCTGGCAAGGGTAACACAACTCTCAATGGAGAGCAAAGGTTTGCAAGCCCTAATCATTTTACCCGTATAGGCAGTGGCCGAGGCGTACACTTGTTTGTGGAAATTCAATGTGGCGTTGAGATAGAAACCTAGAGTTTTTACCTCTTTGGCCACTGGGCTCTTGTTGCTATCGATGATGAAGGAAGTGTAGTCTGTGTTAAGTTTGTTCAAGTTAGCTGTAGATCCGACAATTAACAGCTCAATTTTTTCGTCATTCAGGCATAGGCCGTGGGTGGCCATCCATGCCTGAATAGTTAGATAGATTTTGTTCACTAGTAATACATCATTGTCGTTAATACCCGTTAGAGGAAGGAGGATCTGGGTGTCCTCTGTATAATTAGTGTAGATGGTCCAAGTCATTGAATAAAGGCTTCGTGAATATGTTGTACATAGTGGGTGATACACAAGAACCTTGAGGGACTCCGCATGTAATGGGGATAGGGTCAGCTGCTGCTGAGGGAGAAAAGACTCAAATAATAATAATAATAATTTGTCCTGTTTAGAAATGATTGTATCCAAGTAATGGCGTTCCGGGAGAAATGGGCTGCTGAAGCGAGGTGATTGCATACAACCTTATGGTCAACCAGATCGAACGCCACTGATGGGTCCAAGAATAGTAGTAGGGCAATTTTCCCATTCTCCTTCAGTTCGTCAATCTGTGCTTTTAAGTCAATCAGTGCCATTTCGGTCCCATGTTGAGGTCTAAAACCGGATTGGCACGTCCCTAAGAGATGGTTAGTCTCAAAATATTCCTGGATCTGTAGATAAACTACCCTGTCCAGTATCTTTAATAAACATGAGACTGTAGTAATTGGCCTATAGTTTGTGGGAATAGTCGGGTCCAAGGATTATTTTTTTAAGGAGGGGTAGAACCCACGATTCCTTGAGGTTACTAGGTACTATACCTGCGGTGAAGGAGGCGTTGATTAGTTTAGATATGAAAGGTGCAAGGTCTCTGGCAGCATCTTTGATTATTTGAGCCGGGCAACTATCGCCATGGCACCGTGACAGTTTAAGGGAGGCAATGATTTTTTGTACCCCCAGGGCAGAGACTTTGGGGAATGTAAAGTCTTGGGGTAGTTTGGTTCCCAGAGTTTTGAAAGTTTTGGGGGTTACCCAAGTTTTTAAGGTTTTGAAGTTTTTCATCAATTTTGGTTTGCAGTGAGGCTATTTTGTTGGTGAGAGCATTCTGAATGTTCGTGCACCAGAGTTTGTCCTTTACGCACGGATCCTTAGGGGTAATAAGCGACTCCATTTCTTTGAGGATCACGAATAACTCTTTGGTGCTAGAACTAGCGTGATTAAGTCTATTGTTGTATGACTCAAGTTTGGTACAACGTATTTCTACCTTATATTTTGCAGATAGGTCCATTAGATTCGTTTTATTTTCAACGGAAGGGATGAACTCCCGTATAGATTCCAGTTTTCTTTTTTCAGCGTGTAAAGTTTTTAATTCAGGAGTGAATCAGGAGTTCAAGTGAGCTTTTGGTTTGCCTTTATGCAATTTAACAGGGGCTAGGGTGTCCAGTACTTTGGTCATAGAGGATTTGTAAATCTCAGCTAGTTTGTTAGGGCCAGTGATATCCTCTGCTGAGTTCAGTGTGGGGATCACAAGAGGCAGGATGGCATCCACTGTGATGTTGTGTTTGTTCCTTGTATGAAATGGAGGTGCTATCAAGTTTAGTTTGGTTTTTTTGAATGTTTGCTGAGAGGATGAATGAGAGAAGGTGATCTGTCCAAGATTGGGGAGTGAGTGCCGTGATTATAGTGTCACAGTTAAGGTCCGCTACCCAATCAAGGGCCCTTCCTTTGTTATGGGTAGGTTGGGTTATTTTAAGGTTAAAGCCTTGTTCTGTAATAGTATTGGCGACTAACAGTGCTTGGTGATCATTTGGGTCGTTCAGTCCTAGATTTTAAAAAAAAAAAAGAATCACCCAATACTAACATTTGAGAGGTTGTTTTGACATTATCCGTCAGTAGTAGCATCAAATCTTCCTCGAAGGTCCCGATGGGCCCCGGGGGTCTGTATACTAGCTGAATGGTTATAGTATGGGAGTTATCAATTGGTATTTTAGCTGTCAGTGATTCGCATGAAGATAATTTAGGCGTAGTAGCTAACCCAGGTTCTAGGTTTGATTTGGCTATGATGGCAATTCCGCCACCTCTGGCATCTGTCAGATCTTACAACTGTATAATTGTCTAGCACAGCGAGTAAGAGTGCTGGTCCTGCTGTAGCATGCAGCCAAGCTTCTGTAAGTTATCGGCCGTGATTAGGTCAACAATGTCTATTGAATGCGCTGCCAACGATCTGGCATTGATTAGTGCCCCCTTAATAGTCTGTGTGATGACTTTAGTTTGGAGGGTACTATGTTTGTTCTGTTTTGGTAACTTGCTATGGTTAGTGGTATTTTTGGTAGAGACTTTCCTAGGTATAGAGAAGTTTATGGGGATATTAGGCAATAGCTTGGCAAGAGTCGTATTAGGCAATATCAAGTGTTTACCGCCGAGTCAGATTTCTGTCTATGGTCTGGGAAGGGTGGCTTAAGGGCACCAATTGATGTAAATTCCATTATCCTGATACGTGTTAGGTGATGACTGAAGTCTATTGCCGAGTATGACGTTTCTGTCCATCATCCGGCAATGGTGACTTGGGAACATAAACTTAAAATGGGATCCCTTTAGAGTACCGGTTAGGTGCAGGTGAGGAATAAATCTCACCACTCAAAGGATCTGTATTTTGAAGGTTGATGTCTAATCTTAACATAGGTAAGAATGAGGTTGCCCTAATGGTTGAACCCAAGAAGTTATGGTTAAGGGCAGGTAAGAACGGTGTGGGCTTGATTTCCTTGGAATCGCGAAACATGGTTAGGCATAAGTGGTGCGCGGGCCAAGCACCATATGTAATGGTAAAGAACTGGTTGGGTGCAATGAATACGCTTGCCAGTGATAGAGGCAAGGAGTACATGGTATTTAGAACTAGCTAAATTGCTGGGATATGAGTAGCTCTAATGGGAAAGATAAGGTCTGGGCGTCGGAGCAGGGCTAGTGTGTTATAAAGCACAGTAAACTAAATATTTTAGCATTACACGAATAAAGCATTGCACAAGTAAAACATTACACAAATAAAGCAGCAATACTATAGCCTTACTACAGCTGAACATTCAGGTTAATCCATACATACAAGCATAAGCGTGTTCGGCTACGTGAATTAGTATTTGGTAGTATATAGTGGCATCCTAGATAAACTCAGCATAATAGGAGCCGTATAGGGGTAACACTTAATAGTGGTACTTCTTAGAAGAGTAGTGGAGGCACATTAGTGAGAACAATCTTATGCCATTAGGTGATGGTTAATAGCTCATAATATTGTCTAATGGTGGGCACAGTACATGGTCACAGGCATTAGGCGTACGTAATAAGAGCAATCAAGCACTGATAGACATTGACTAGTGGGTTGTAACAATCAGTAAAGGTAGGCGCAATTCGTACAACCACAGCTTCAGGGTCCATACCCCCCACCTTTCCCTTTTTTAGGCAGAGGAGGACAGGGAGGGGGATGGGGTCCCCCTTTCTGGAACACACCGAGCCAAGGACAACAGAGACGCTTCAGGAGACGGAGACGTTAGACAATTTTTCCGACAACAATCAGTTACCAATTTTCAATTTGGGCAACTTTGATCTCACTCCCGAACAAATTTCGCTCTTAACCAAAGGTCTGTCTTTTGTACCAACTAGTGATACAGATTGGTTCAAGGCCGAAACTGAAATCCGCCGCTTTGTTCGGAATCTAAGACTTTGTGTCTTTTTCCAAGATCATAATATACCAGATGCAGAGCCAGACACAGGCCTTCATCCTCAGTCTTCCTTCACTCCAGCAGACAACCAGACACCGGACGACTTACTCACCTTCGAGAGATGCGTCCTGAGAGACATCAGACTGTTGAAGAAGAAAAACAAGCACAGAATACATCATAATCTTACTAAGGGTGAGAGAAAAGCTTTGAAAGATCTCGCTAGCAACCATGATCTTGTCATAAAACCAGCAGACAAAGGGGGCGGCATTGTCTTGATGACCAATGACCAGTATAGCAACATGATCAATAATCTATTGAACGATGGGGTTAGCTACCATATACTTAAAAAGGACCCATCGAAAGAAATGAAAATAGAGATCTCAGAAATGGTCGCGTTTGCACTCGAAAGAGATTGGATCACAGACAAAGAATCAAGTTTCTTAACTACATCTTCCAACCGCACCCCTTGTTTATACGCCCTCCCTAAGATCCATAAGAACGCACAGGACCCTCTGGGTAGACCCATTGTTTCGGGCTGTGGCTCCATTTTGGAACCCTTGGGTCAGTCCATTGACCATTTCCTTAAACCCTTGAGCAGTAAAACCCAATCATATCTCAGGGACACGGCACATACCATTCAGGTGTTTGAGAACCTGCCGTTTGATGGTTCCAAACAACTTTTGGTTACCATGGACATACAAGCCTTATATACATCCATCCCACAAGATGCAGCGATTGATTGTATCTATGAACAACTGACCCGGGATCACACTGAGACCGGCATATCCCGGGTTCCACCAGAATTCATCATTGAATTAGCCACGTTTGCTTTATGCAAGAATTTCTTTACTTTTGACAATCGGTTTTACTTGCAGGTCAAGGGCACAGCCATGGGTGCAACTTTTGCACCTAGTCTTGCCATTCTTTTCATGGCCTCTTTTGAGGAAAAATACATCTTCAGTCAAATCAACCAGTGGTGCACCAATATATCTCACTGGCATCGATACATCGATGACATTATCTTAATCTGGACAGGTGACGACACATCTCTCCAACAATTCTTTGAATGGTTGAATACTTGTGATAATAATATCAAATTCACCATGGAACATAGCACTACACAGATACACTTCCTGGACTTAGAGATCACAGGTTTTCACAACAAATTAGCCTGTAACCTATTCAGGAAACCTACAGATCGCAACACTCTCCTTCATTATCAGAGTGACCATCCACTACATATCAAACAGAACTTGCCATATGGGCAATTACTAAGAATTAGAAGAAATTGTACTTCTCTGAAAGATTTTTATGAGAATGCCGAAGCACTCGGTCAGCGCCTACATACACGGGGATACCCCAAAAGGTTGGTGAATACTGCTACCAAGAGAGCTAGGTTCACGGACCGAGATTCACTTTTGATATCACGGCCGAAACCAAATACCCATGATGCAGCAAGATTAACATGCGTTTTGACGCACGGACCCAATGTCTTTGATTTCAAAAAAATGATCAGAAAATATTGGCCCATTATCAGATTACAACTGGTGGATGAGCCCACACCTCGCTTTGCTTATAAAAGAGCAAAAAACATCAGAGATCATCTAGTTCATTCCTCATACAGTAAAATTCCACCCCGCACAGGCCTGTGGAACTTACGCAAGGTTACCGGACACTATCCATGTGGATCCTGTTCGGTCTGCAAATTCACTAAGAAGATCCAAACTTTCAACATTGGCGATAGAAAATGGGTCTTAAACAATCAATCTAATTGCAAGACCAGCCAAGTGATATACTGTATCGAATGCCCCTGTGGGCTCAGATATGTGGGACAAACCATGCAGAATGTAGGGACTCGTATCTCAGAACACCGCTCGAGGATCCGGTGTAAGAATATTACATCTCCGTTGGTCACACATTATTTGACCAACTCCCACAGTCCTGATGACATCTTGTGGTGGGTCCTTGATAGGATCCACACAGGCCAAAATGTACAGCACAGACTTCTCGAATTGGAAAAGAGATGGGTGCACAGATTGGACTCCCTGGACAATGGTCTCAATGAGTTACCTCCTGCTTGAATCCCTCACCGCTAACAGAGTTTCTTGTTTTACAATATTTTTTGAGCGTAGTTCCCGTATGGACTTACTGTCTTCCATATTATCCATAGATAATATCCATAGACTTCCATTTTACTTAACATGATATGCACATTCTTACCCGGGACGGCTTCCACACAACTATTCAGTCCCGGCGTACATACACTGTCCACATGCACACCCAGCATTTTTCGTCCTTACCTGGCAGATTTTCATGCCCAGGTAGTTTCCCCATGGCACAAAAGTCAAATTACCTTGGGAGCCGGTCAGGAGGGCCCCAACCATGGCACTAGGGGGTGTCCGCTCCGGGGGTGTCCGCTCCGGTACTGGTCCCTGGAGACCAGCAGGCCCTTATGCTGCTCATTAGTCAGAGGCGGCACGAAGAAACACGATCCCCTCGATGTCTCGAGGCGGATACCGGCCCGAACATCCATCACTTGTTTGGTAGACGCCGCGGTGTATTTACTACAACCCGACTAAAACTCTCCCTCCCCTCTGATAGGCCAGGCGGGACACACTCCCCCTGCCACTCGGCGGTCATACAGGGTCCTGATTGGATACCCCGCCCGCTACCAGACACCGGCCCCACACGCCCGCCTCCACACGTCACGGCGTCCACCTAAATAGAAAGGCTGCCTTTCCACATTCTAGGAGCCAGTCGCAGCAGATTTTGCAGCGCGATACAGACGCCAGCTGGAGGCGTCCCTTTCCCCTCCACTCCCTTCCTGCCTAAGCTTTTTCGCTACGGAACTCAGCTACACCTTATCACAGGTACTGAATTACCTGTACTAAAAAACAACAATATAAAAAATAATTTCCTCTTTTTTACACACGAATAATTTCGCTTTGGCTTCATAACTTGAAAGCAAACTGCCCTTCAATTGGGTTTTGTTTCCTTTTCTTTTTGTCTAGGTTGCTTTTTCAACAGACCTCATACATATCTGGTGATATAATCTCCTTTGGGAGGCAACTGCCGACTTGATTGTCACCATACAGGATTCAGCCAGTGTCCAACAAGCAATAATGGGCTCACCTCTTTCGTTGAGCGTAGCATAGGATCACGCTCAAGGTAACAATATTCTCATGTTTAGATGATTCACTTACGCCCCATTGGGGTTTCAATTTCAATTTTATTGCACTCTCTTTTTGCCTCTATTTCCCCCCCAACCCACCCCCCCTCCTGGGGTAGGCGGATCACGAGTGGTGTGTTCCAAGTCCCCAGCGTTGTTGTTCACAGAAAGGGGTTTTCTGGCCGGGTCCTTTTATTTTCCTTGGGGGGGTCACACTAGCATGTTACCAGGTGATCCCAACAGTTTAGGAAATTTAGACCTTGGCATGAAGTGAGTTGCAAACATGACTAAGATCATGCACTTTGCAAGTTTTTTACTTTAGCGATTCATCTACATAATTTTGTTCCACATAAATCATTCTCTGCATCATCTTTTGGACATGTTTTCTCTCTTTCATTCAGTTCTTTTCTTACTAAAACATTCCTTTCTCTCTATTTCTCTCTCTGGTTTCCCACAGGGTCTTGCTATTTCTGCCCTGATGAAGGCGGAGCTGGTACCGCCGAAACGCAATATTGCCTAGAGGGGATTGAAGGTCCCTCAGAATAACATCTGATTTATATTGGACCTCTTGTTTACAACAATATATGTTCTGTTGTTTTTTCAGTTAGTCAGGATCTACAGTAACATTTGTTCAGTATCCCAGTTGGTTTTTGTAGATCACTGTCTATTGAATCAGCCTTATTCGTTGTTTGGGAATATCAACATTTTTCTTACTTCCCTTTTTTTCCCCCCTCATGCGTTTTCCCTTTTTTTCCCCCTCATGCGTTGGCAGACCCCACCCCATTGGTGTAGGAACAAATATTCCCACTGGGGTGTTACTGATACTCACTATGATCATATAATGTTGAAAAAAGTATTTGTTACCTTTTTCCAGTGTTGATGTTTCTACATTGTGAGAAATATTTCCTTATTTTGGTTTATGTTTTATTGATTTTTACATTTTTCCTTCTTTCTTTTTTATCTAACATTCATGATTTCTGTTTAGCAATTTTGCATTCTGATTCATACTAAGAAGGATTGTTTTTCATATGTATGTAACCTTGTAAATGTTTTATTGATTGTATTTGTACGGATGTTTGCACATAAAGTTTTGTCTTTAACTTACAATAATTTGCATGACTATCCTTGATGTTTGTACTATGATGGATACTAATTATATGTAGATGCTATTACCCCAAAGGGGTACTCAGGTTTGGACCAGGGGCAGGACCTTAATTCATTCACACCTTCCTACAGGCCAACCTACATACGTACTAGTACTTTGTGTTAATATTAGTTTCTCTTGCCCTCCTACTGGTACGTTAGCCCACGGGCACAACCACAGCCACAACAGTGTGGCCTTTTTTCGTTGTTGAAGGCGCAATGGTTAGGGCATGAAGACCAAGTAGCGCATATTGCAACGACTGGCTATGTTATATATGGTGATATACTGTTAACATGGTGGACTACAATTATTCTATACAGTGTTGGTTAGGAAGCTGCACATCATGATCACAGTCTCAGATAGTAGTAGGTAGTGTTAAAATAGTCTCGTACCAGTACACATGTACAATTGGTAGTAATAAGTCTCAAAGCATGATAAAGTGTCCAGCTTAGGTAGCTCGGAGATGGTCAAGCGAAAAAGTGTCTGTGTGACAGTGAGCAGGGTGATCTTGAAGGCATGAAAAGGTTCTGGTTGAGCAAAATGGCTTGATTGCCAGGGTAGCTGGCGGTCGTCAACTTACCCACTCCAATAGAAGTTGATGCAACCGTGCATACGGGAGTACAGGTGCAGTACAGGCGGTAGTGGTAGTTGCGAGAGGACACGCGCCTTTATAACTTTGCCAAATGCAAGGCACGGTTGTGTGTGTGTATATACGAGGCCAGAACGGCTCAAAAGTTGCGCAAGGCGAAACTCAAGAGCATAGTTAGGCCTGACGGTTCAGGTAGAACATAAAAAGGACAGACAGTAGTAGAGTACGGGCAGAATGATGGGGTTTAGACAGGCTGATACAGCTGAATAAGCTTACCTTTATCGTTTTCAACACGGGCCACTACGGCTGGAGATAGATGGTGTTGCGGACGATGGTGATGTATTTCGGCCAGCGCCACGTCCCGACACAGACAGACAGGCCGCTGGCCTTTTTAAATGGGCCTTCTTCAATGGGTATCCGGCTAGTGCCTTCCGGTCGCGCTATTGCAAGGAAGTAGGCTACGGCCAGAACAGCTCAAAAGTTGCGCAAGGCGAAACTCAAGAGCATAGTTAGGCCTGACGGTTCAGGTAGAACATAAAAAGGACAGACAGTAGTAGAGTACGGGCAGAATGATGGGGTTTAGACAGGCTGATACAGCTGAATAAGCTTACCTTTATCGTTTTCAACACGGGCCACTACGGCTGGAGATAGATGGTGTTGCGGACGATGGTGATGTATTTCGGCCAGCGCCACGTCCCGACACAGACAGACAGGCCGCTGGCCTTTTTAAATGGGCCTTCTTCAATGGGTATCCGGCTAGTGCCTTCCGGTCGCGCTATTGCAAGGAAGTAGGCTACGGCGGCCTACCACAGCGTTCAAGTGGTTGCCTAGCAACGCACTAACAATGTTGCTGCAGCGGCCATTTTAGATACTTTACAGGCGCTCTTGGATGAAGCAGGATTGTAGGCAATACCTTAAATGCCATGAAGTAAAAAGGAGATCATCTCAGGTACAATTCTGCCGGATCTGCGGCTAGTTTTCTTGATGAAAATCACAGTGGGTGCAGAGTGTGGATGCTGAACCCTTCTGTGGGAGCGTCGATGCCTGTGGGGTCGGATTCTCCTGTGCCGATGCCGCGAGGAAGAGAAGGGCTCCAGCCAAGTGGTATGACTATGCAAGAATTTTTCCAATAAATCTTTCACCCTGTGGTCTTCCCAAGCAAACCCCAGCCTTAGAAGCAGACTTCTGTGTCAGAGGATGACAGAGTATCCCTGCATAGGCAATTCCCGCTGACCACTGCATCTCAGCCTATCAGCTCCTCTAGCTAGGATTGTTGACACCAGTTTGTTGTTGCTTGAAATTAAGGTGATTGCCAAACCACGTGCACAGGCTTCCTCTGGAAATCACAACACTGCCTGCTGCAGGAGTACATTTTAGACCCAGGGTATAACTCCTGTAAGGGAGGCATGGTGCACACTGACACAGGATTGCAAGTTTCAAAAGCTTCATTTGTACATTTTGAATGGGGGCTTGGCGGGGGGGTGGTTGGAGTTGGAGAACTCCTACTTTGCCCTAATACTAAAAAGTAATCATCCATAAACTAAAGAAAACGCAGTCCTGGTCAGTCTTATCAAAATAAGAATGGGTTATGCTATAAAAACAATTAAAAAATAAAATTAAAAAATTAAAATTAAAAAAAAAAAAAACACACAAATGCCTGCCTTTACTCCAAGATAACAAATGGGTGAAGGGATATAGATTGGGTCAAAAGAAAATCAGTGTAAAAAAAACAATCAGTGTGGCTGAGCAACTGTCTCTCCCCACGTTTTGCAGCAAGTGGTAAGGTGGCACACTTGGTTTAGATGACACACACTGGCTCCAGACATAAAGATGCAGTTCAAAGATCGTGGACTACGGGCTGCTTGGCCTACCACGATCAATTTCCTTTTTTTGGCATTTCAACAAAAATTAACAGTTCACAATAACGGCTCAGCTTCTTCTCCAGAAGTACAGTTGCACCCAGGTCTCCCTCTGCCAGGTTAAGACATGTATATCACAGTTTATGGGGTTCCCTTCCCCAACCTGTGTATCATATTCACTAGGCTCCCCTCCGTCGGGTTCAAGCCTCGCTTACTTTTTTTACCGTCCAAGACTTTCGAATGTGCAAGGATTTTTCTAAGACCTCTGCATGACCACACCTTTCTTCTCATTTGCTTTTCCTTTTCGAATACAAAAGTTCCACAATTCCTTATAGCTGCACAAACATACAAAAAGAAAGTTCAACAAATATATTCAGCAAATGACACTTTCTGGCAATGCCTTCTGTTACTTGCAGTTTTCACTCTCAGGCTCGCTGTTACACTTTGGGCTTCCTTGCAGAATACCTTGCCGAATACAACTCCTTTACAAGCTCCTCTGTGGACCAGATACAGGTTGCCATGGCGCCTGTACAAACTACGACGGAGTCCGTGTCAGCTGACACGTCCTGTACGTGGAAAACGTACGGCAAGACACGCCCCCATACGGCTTTAAAATCACCGTCTTTGAAGGAGCTCGTTGCTGCTAATTAGTGTTACAAGCTACAGTGGTTACGTCCGTTTACTCCTTTGTGTCTTCTCTGCACGAATTCCTAATCTGCTTACCTGGTTTTGACCCTTGCTTGGCTTCTGGATTGGCTTGCCTCCTCCTTTATTCCTGTCGTACTCGCCTGGCTTTTGACCCGGAACGTTATTGGATCCTGCTTCCCGCAGTCTCTTGCGGTACTTCATTCCAGCTAGCTGCTACTAGACGCGGAACCACTTTACCTTCCTCGCAGGTGACTTGCTATTGTATGGGAGTGAGGGGTCCCCAGGCCCCCTCGCGCCGTACACTCCTCAGTACAAGGCTTGGACCACGTGCCTCCGGTAGTGGGATTGCCCCTTGCCCTTATGTAAAGTTAACCACGGTTGACCGCTACATAGACGGGACTACTGAGTAGGACATGGGGCATCCATCTTTTGTGCCCCCTTTCGACTCCATCTTGTGTAAACAGGCCTCACTGCAATAGTACAGCAATGCTCAGCTCCCCTTCCACCGCAGCAGCCAAGGACAAGGACACACACACAAACACAAGGCGCGCAGGCAGCTGGCTGGCCCCCACCCTTGCACTCCCCCTGCGAAGGAAAGCTCTGCGCTCCCATTCTCATGATGAAGCCGGAGAAAGTTGCAACAACCAATATGATACAGTTTTCTTCCTCTGAGATCACTGCTAGCATGAGAACCAGCATGTGAACCAGGATGAGCTAAGCACTGTCTGCTCGTTCGTCCCCATAAACGTGCAAGCCACCCACCCCCATTTAGAGCAATTTATTGCCATCCTGACCCTGCGCTCCCTGTAAGGTATTTCTTTCAAGTGCCAGACCCTCGCCTGTGCTGCGAAACCCACCCAACACACCCTCTAATAACCTTAAGCATCTTACCGCAAATTATGTTTTTACTTATACTAATAGGTCTAAAACTTAGGAGATATGTGAAACAGCTTGATTCTTTTTACATGCACAATAAAGGTCAAGGCCTCCAATTAAAACCACGAATGACCCAATTGTACTGACAATAATTATTATGTGTGACTTGTGTAGAAATATGAAAAGTAACATAAAATGTTTAGATAATTTGTTATTTAGTGTTTTACGAATGCAACATATTAGCTTAGGTAGTGACCACAGTGACCGGACCCTGACCTGCGTGGAGCACAAGATATTTGACATCCGTCATCTCGTCAGCCACTCAACCAACCAGAAGGAAGAGATGCCACCCACAGCTACAGCACCACACCGCCTGGCAATCGGGTCCATTTAGCATTTTTTGTTAGAGTTACTTTAACTGATATATATACAAGTATGATGTAAATGTTTGGTAGGGTTTTTTTGGGTTATTTCCTAGCTGGAGAAATAAACCATCCTTTGAACTCTTGCAGCCGGGTCTCGTTGCCCTCTTCCCCAAAAGGGGTTGGGTTGGTTATTTTATTTTCTCTCACACGTAGTAAGCCGGGGAAAGGCACCTACACTATCAACCATCCGGAACTTGTCTACGCCTTATCTGGATGCGTGTGTGCTCAGGTACATACTTGTAATTGGCAATTCCATCCCTGCTATTAATTTTCTCCATGGCCTTGTTTGGATCTTCGCCTTTTGTTGGATTCTGGGACATTGAGTGACTATATTGTGAACTTGTCCTCAAGTGCATATAAACGCTTTGCTGATACTGCACCAACCCGGCACTAGTGCGACCCTCATGCCGTTCGGGGCTTTTTCCCTATACTAACATTCCTGTTTGTTATTTTCTCCTTTCGTTGTCTTCTGTTTCATGGACTACTTTCCATCCTCAAAATATCCATATTTCAGGTTAGTTGTTATTGGTTTGATACTTTAGGAAGTCTCTTTAGAATGATTCCCACTCATTGTGCTTATTCATATTTTTGTAGATTCAGCCCGGGGAAGCTCCACTCCAATACTTACCTAGGTATATTCCTGTAAAATACTGCTGTTCTGATTACTTGGTTTATTTTCAACACTGTCTAATATCTTTGTATTCATTTGCAGCATTGGTATTGGCGGTGTGTGTTCTCCCCGCTCTTTTATTCAATTGAGACCTCTCTCTGTCCCAATCGAAACAGCAAAGAGGTACATTGTAGAAAAGAGCCCCTCTTTGAGGAAGCCTGAGTCTTGTACACAGGGGAGCTTGGATGGAAGGCTGAATATCGATTCTTGTACAACTATCATCTCCAAGGTCACTCATCCTCATCTTGGGCCAATTTCGGAGTGGTGAGTAACACTCGCCTCAGTCGGGCGCACACCTGGTTTCCGACTTTCTCCATGTATTTCTTGTCCATGCGATATCAGAGACCTTCGATTGCATCGCTTCTTGCGGTATGACCACTTTGCTACTTGGTATCGCGCTGCACCTTTTAATCATGAACAAAAGTCTTTAATTGCTTTCCTCATAATTGCTGTCTTATGCGCAACCTTTGCTTGCCACTTTGTAGCGCTACAATCTTCGTATCACAAAAGGCATTCACTTCACTTACCGGCTGTGTGCGCTCCTTGCGTTCCTAACGTGGAATTACTATGCAAGCTTTCTCTTTCCTTTCAATCGGCCTTTCATCTGCAACCTTCAGGATCCTGGGAGAATCGGGATTTCTCTACCCCTTGCTTCCATCCCTCGGTCTGTCTTCCTGCTCCACCTGGTTTGCCGCAGCCCTGAAAGTACTACTTCGTTCCGCATCTCACTTTGCTCAGTGTGTCCCAGTGCTCCACCTTTTATTCGTGTGGGGAGAGTTAATGTGTGTCAGGTGTATGCAATTGTGGTTAATTGCCTGACCATATTAACAGGACATGTCAAGTGTAATATAGGAGTGTCAATCTCTTTCCTCTTATACCTCCTTGGCTCAGTGTTTGTGTAGGAAAGGAGCGGTTGGGGTGAACTAGGATGTTGGAATAACCTTAAAAAAAAATAGGATGGGATTGGGTTACTGAAAAAGGGGGTGGGGGTAGGGGAATACAGCATCTCACCATTAAATGCCTCACCCCCACTCCCTGAGGACCCCTCACTCAGTTTATCTGCCCGCACTAGTCCACCTCCAGGCTCTGGATCCAAAGGCGATGGCTATGCCCTGGCCACATGAGCAAGAGACCCCCAGGGTCTAGACGGTGAGACACCCTCTGGTTTCCCATATTCCTTAGGCTCTGGCAAGTCTTTTTCCCTTTCATTTTCATCTTTGGCCCAAACTTCATGACCAAGGGTCTTCTGTTGCTAGGGTCTTCTGTTGCTAGACCTGAAGACACTGCTACTTTGGAAATTTTAGCAACAGGTAACTTTTTCTCACCAAAGACTTCCCAGATGTGACCAACTGTGCCCTTTCGGTCTCAAACTTTCTGGCCTATATTGGGAAAGTGTTTTAGTGATCATTTTCCCCCTTCTAGAAAAGGAAAGGGACTCTTAATTGAACTCTCAGACTTTTCTTTCTTGAAACTGTTGCAGCTTACCTAGTACAGAGTTGTATTTATTCTTACACAGTTTATTTACCCGTTAAGTGTTCTCCCTTGCCTTTTCTTAAACAAAGACCATTTCTTTTTAAATATAGCATGCAGATATTCTTTCATTTGGTTTTAGTGAAAGGTGTGTACTGCACCCATTGACCCTACTCCACCTCCTGGGAGTCGGGCTTGGGCAGCTTTTTCTCGACTACCGCTTGGAGAGCATGATGAGCTTGGGGAAAAAAATCAATCGTACCTCTAAGTCAGTAAGACAAATCTAAAGACAATGACCACAGAACTGAAGGAACATTTCTACCACAGTAATATTAGTAATATTGCATTCCAAACAAAGTGGTTGTTTCACAAATTAACCCAGTTGTTTATTTGATTAGGAGCGAAAGCTTGTCATAGAGGAAATCAAGGTTTTTAAAAGATGTAGCCAAGGGTAGAGGAAGATCAAATCCAAAAGCCAACTGAAAGGCAGAGATGAGGTGGTAACGGCAGCAGAAGAGGACCAGGATTTGCAATCCATCATATCAAAGTGATCGCATGGATTATCAGTTCCCCATCTCTGAATGGATAACACTGACCTATAAAGGATTAGCAAACTCCTATATCTTTTTATTTAGTCATTTGTAGAGCGCACCAAACCCGAAGGCATCCAGCTGCTGGCTACAATAAGCACAGTTAGTAATATAGTCAGACTTAAGGTTACAGGAAGTACATTACCATGGATGATGGAACAGTTGGGGGTTAAGCATCTTGTGAGAAGAGCCAGGCCTTTACGGAAGGACCAGAAGGATGTTTCGGATCTTAGATGAGGTGTTAGAGTATTAAGCTGCAACCACTGGGAAGCTGCAATCCTCTGCCTTTTGGAGTTTGAATCTCAGGGTGGACAGAAGGTGGGATTGGAGGGCCCTAGTAGGTCTGTTTGTTTGAGCTTTCTTGAATTTGTTGGACAGATATCTAGGGGCCATGCATGTCAGGCATTTGTGTTTTAGCGTAAGGGTTTTGAAGCAGATTTGATCGTGAATTGGGGGCCAATTAACATTTCTTCTGGTTGAGGAGATTTTTAGGGATATTCAAGGCTGTTCTTAGCGCACTGTTTTGTATGACCTGTAGTTTATTTATGTTGCCCTTGGTGGTTCCTGCAAAGAGAGCATTACAATAATCTAATGGAGACAATGAGGGCTCTGGCTAGCGTAATGCAACAGTCTGTGGAGAGGAAGGTTCTGCGAGCATTAATGAGCCTGGTTGTGTAGGCTGATGAGGCTATGGCATTAACCGGTCTAGTTTGGGTGAGAGAAAAGTCCAGATAAACTCCAAGGGTTTGGACTTCTTTAGAGATAGGGGCCTCATCACAAATTGGGTGGTATCCCTGCGGTAATTGCACCGGATTACAAGTATTGGCAAGGCGGTAAATCCCCATTGGACCCAATGGGGGTTTCTCTGGGCTATTAGTGCTGGCGCAATCAGCACCGTGCTAATAGTGCCGTAAACAGGTCGGAAAGTGGAGATTTTTCCCTCAGGCAAAAAGCTGGAGGTAAATGTTGTGTAGACACTGTCGAGTTTGTTTAGGAGGTTTTGAGAGCAGATGTGCAGCAACTCAGTTTTCTCATCATTCAGTCACAGGGAGTGCATGGTCATCCATGCCTGGATACTTTGGTAGATTAAGTTCAGAGAGCTGGAGTCAGTGTCATAATTTCCTGTTATGGGCAGAATGATGTGGGTCTTGTCAGCGTAATTAGTGTAGAAGATACCCAGCGAGTCGAGAAAGTCGAACAAGGGCTTCGTAAAGATGTTCTATTGCGTAGGTGAGACACAGGAGCCTTGAGGGACACCGCAGGAGACCAAGGCGGAGGGGTGGAAGCTGTTCGCGAGAAGAATCATGATTCTATTGGATGAGAAGGATTCAATCCAGGTTATAGCTTTAGGGAAGAAGTTGGGTGCTGAGGCAAGGTGAAGGCAAAGGATTTTGTGATCCACCAAATCAAGGTGGCCGAGAGGTCTAGCAGGAGGAGGAGGGCTAATTTAGCATGGTCTTTAGATACACCCCTTTGTATTTGTAGGTCAAGGAGAGCAGATTCTGTCCCATGACCTGGGCAGAAGCCTGATTGAAAACCACAATCTCCTAGGACTGCGCCAAAGTACTTTTGGAGCTGTAAGGACAATACTCTGTCCAGAATTTTGAGAAGGAAGGGGACGGTTTTGATGGGGCAATAGTGAGGATGCTCAGGTCGAGTGTTGGCTTCTTGAGAAGCGGGAGGACCCATGCGTCTGAGGTTGGTAGGCACTATGCCAGTGGTAAATGAAGGGTTGATAAAGGGAGACAATGAAAGGGGCTAGTACGTTGGCGCAGTCTTTGATGACGGCAGCCAGGCAGATGTAGCCTTGACATCTGGATGGTTTAAGGCCTTTCATGATTGAACTGACTTCTAGGTTGGAGACTAAGGAAAATTCAAACAGGTGGGTAATATAGTCTGGTGGACACGTACCAGTGGACAATAGTTTTTTTTGCTAAAGTTTTGGTTTGGAGTGAGGAGATTTTATTGAGTAGAGCGTTTTGGATATTTGCACACCCGGTGCTATCTTTAAGGCAACCCCAGGAGGGGCAACCGGTGACTCAAGCTCGCGCAGTAAAGCAAATTGCCCTTTTGTTCCAAACTGCGCTTTAACAATCCTCTCATGGTATGAGGCCTTTTTTTTGCTTAAGAGTATGGCCGGTTCATAGGTTTTAGAAATGGTAGTGAAGTAGGCTTTGTTGGAATCTGAAGGATCCTTTTCCCAGGTTGTCTCAGTTGCTCACTTGGTGGCACAAATGGTTTTTGGCTTTGTGGTGAACCACGTGTTCACATGAGCTGGAGGTTTGGGGAAGCTCAGAGGAGGTACTTTGTCAATGGCCTGGAAAAGAGAGTTATTGTATAAGTCTACCATCAATGGTGGGGGGTTGGAAGGACGTGATGGGCTTCGGTAGTAGGAGTGATGTTCCTACTATACCAGCTGCACGCATATTCAGTGCACCGACGCACCATACAACACTCTCTCCACTGACTCCCGGGGCGTTCAACCTAGTAGTGCTTTGAGATCATACCAATGATACATAAGGAGCTATATAAATGCCAAATAACATAAGATGCCTTTCTTGTAAAAGCGGAAGGTGGAGTCGGGGCAGCCTGCGAAGGTGTATTGCTCACAGGGATGGAGAAGGAGATCACATTGTGATCTGACCAAGGGCATGGCAGATTGGAGAGCATCTAGAGTGCAGCCTTTGTTTTAAGTGGGCTCAAGAATGCATTGAGAGAAGCCTAATGCTTCTACAGACCTAGCTAATGAGAGTGCATGGTTATCTGTCAGGTCATTAAAGGCTAGGTTAAAGTCTCCAAGGAGAGCAATTTTAGGGGAAGGCTTTGCTTTTAGGGAGAGGAGTAGTGAGAATTCTTCCTCAAATGACAATATTGGCCCTGGTAATCTGTAGATGATGTGAAGGATAAGGGTGGCTATGTGGGAGAGGGTCAATTTGATCGACAGGAGTTCTCCAGATTGGAATGGTGGGCTGCTGATTGCTCTAATTGAAAGTGCTTTTTTTAGCGAGGAGGGCTACTTCCCCACTCCCCACCTGGACGTCCAAGTATTTAGAAGTGATGAGGTCAGAGATATCTAGTGCATGTACCAGTAATGACCTAGCATTGATCAGAGCGCCTCTGAGTGGGTATACAGTGATTTTACTGAAAATGGAATAGCGAATGCATTTTACAACGTAAGATTATTAATGAAAAAACAACACATTATTAAAAAAATTGATGTGGAGATGGGGAACAGGGTTAAAAAAAAAATGGTTGCAAACATAGGGAAGCAGGGGCTTGGGTGGAGCCCCGCAAATACAAAAACATGGGATGTTCTTTTCAGTAAAAAAAAAAATGTTGATTAAGTTTTCATTATAACAATTTTCAATTACATCACATGGGACCCTTTGAGAGTTGCCGGCGTGTGTGAATCAGGGATAGGGAGTTCAATTGCCTTGACCATGGCACTGATCGCATCTGTAGGGACGCTATTGTTAGAGTTGGGGGAAGGCTGGGGCTCAGTCAGAGAGATGGCTTTGAAGTGTGAGCCAGGCACTGTGCCAGTAGTGGAGGAGGCAACAACTGTACCCTCCGGGCACAAGCACGTAGTCCTAGGTGCGGAAGCTGCTCTTGGAAGGGGCACAAGCTATATGGTTTGTAGCGAAGGCAGTGGTAAGGTGGGGAGGTCTGAGGATAAGGCATTGTCATGACAAGCGTCTGAATCAATAGTAGAAGTAAGGCTAACCACATGGGCGACATGCATTACGCAAGGCAGGAGTAACATGGCTAGCATTAGCATCACTGGCAGAGGTAAGGCTAAACACATTGGCGTGAGCGACACATGTATCACACAAGGCAGGAGTAGCATCTTTTACTAATGCAGAGATGGCCGTAGAGACATTTTGAGCTCTGGTGTCAACAGTATTACATAACAAAACAGAAGCATTACAATCAAGTGATGGGTAGCGTGCGAATGCTGAGGTGAGCGTTATCCTCTGGTTTGGAGGCCAGGGTGACAGGTACATGGATAGCATGATGTTTATTTATGTCCCAAGCATTAGGACTTGTGGACATCATGCAGGATTCTGAGGTGAGTGGGCAATGGTTGAAGTTCTTAGGGAGCTTGGGGGTTGCCAGGTCAGTTGTAGGCCAGGATTCTGCAGAGGTGATCACATGGGCTGGCCCTGTCTTATTACCTGCACAATTGGTAAAAGGGCGGTAGTGGGATATGTATGATGCGGGTCTGTGCTGCGGTTGGTGATGAAAGGCCTTATATGAGGTGCTGCAGACCAGCAGCCCAACCAAATATTTCTCTGGCGAGTAGGCGTTGTTGTCGTGAGCCCCAGATTGTGCCTTATGTGGCGTGTGAGAAGATGCTTGTTGCGAGAACAAAAAGGGACAGGCGTTTTGACCCAGTTTTTGCATGTAGTTGTGTGGACATCACGCTTGAATAATGCGAGACTACATCGGGGAAGCAGTGGGTAAGAAGAGGGAGGGTGGGGTGCTCGTGGGATCCAGCAGCTTGTGAGCCATAACGATGCTCACCATCTGGAGCAGTGGAGTCAGTGGAGCAGGATCAGTCGATGAAAGGCATCCCAAGGCAAGGTTCCTTACCAGAGGTGCATGTTCAACTAACAATAGCCACATCCTTATCAAGTGCTCTCCATCCACACTTCCAAATGATAATCAGTGGCAAGGGCTCACTCAAAGGTGGACTCCTGGACCTAGTTACTTCACCAACAGCAAAGAAAGGTGGTATTTGACAGTATCTAGACAGGCCAACCCTCATATGTACACCTTTGATCTGCCTTGATGGGGTGTGCTCCCCTACCTCATACACATTTCAGTTGACCTTCCACTTCTTTCCATCCCTGTGTTTTACTTCAATTCTTTCTTCCAAATTTCAATTTGGTTACCAAAGGCATTTTTTTATTTTTAAAAGGAGTTTTCATTTTATATTCGTGTATATTTACTTAACGTTCCCTCCTTTTCACTTTTTTTGACATAACAGTAGGTGCGATAATCAGGCACCTTCTGATTCATTGGGTATGTCACACAATATTGTCATTTATTTATGTAGCAGTGTCATGTCACTTTGTAAAAGGCGACAACGGCTGTGAAGCAGCCAAAAGGTGACTTAGCACTCCAAATAATGAAACAGTGCACACTTGCGGCACATATGGAAAGTTATTGTCTGTTTTTGCAGGTCTATAATTGGGTGATGTGGCCCCTTTCCTTAACTAAGATTATTCTGCAGCTCTCTTTTAACAAGACAAGGCAACTACATCCTACATTGAAATGGGGAGGAAAAAGGCAGGATTGCGCAGATTAAGTCCCAGAAGAGCCCAATCTCACGGCAAGCAGAATCCGGTAGGTTTAGATCCATATTTTCAAACTCTCATTCTGCACACAGCCAATTCCTAGATAAAACACCTCCATTAACAAGCACTGCTTTACCAGCACCGCCTCCAGTCACTGGCTGGAGGGGATTCAATTAGTATCTGGTTAAGTGCCCCACACAACTCCCAGAAACGCATTAGCACACCTCAAAGCCATCACACATCCACAATGGGTCTTAACTCAATATTGATACTGCACTAGTAATGGCCTCCATGGAGTTCCGCCAGCCAATGAGTGAAGCTCTCGTCCCTGCTTTGGATTAAATTGTCTGTAGGGATGTATACACAGTTTTCAGTGGTTTGACCAGAAATCACTATACTAAGCCTATTTGTTCAGCTCTCGCTGCAAGTGGTAATGCTCTCCAAGAATGGCATATTGAGTACTCACTTTCAAAGCACTTAGAAGCAAACACTCCTTAGTATTAAGCTCCACACTAAAACATGGTTTTTATTTCATTGCATTTTCCCTAGATCATACTAAAGGCACAAGGGTATAATGCCAGTTATCTGGCCTTTGAATGTCATATGGGTCTGGTCGTTCCCGAATAAGGCCCGACAAGTGGAAATGCATTGAATGCACCTTTTGAGATTTAGCTCACAAATGTGCATTTAACTTGCATTTAATTGCAGGTTATTCATTTTGCATGTTTATTCATGTGTAGTATAGCAGAGCTCAAAACAGTACACTAGTAAAATTATGATTACTATCTGCACACACTGGATTGATCCTTTTATTTCATGTCTATTCAGATTTCAGTCTGCCTCACAGTGCTTCGAAGCAATAGCAGTAGGCGCTATACCCTGAAATATTCTGGGGCACCACAATAGCAGAGGGCAGTCACATGGCTCACATGACAGCAACAACCCCACCTGAGCCATCACACCTATTTTTAATTAGCGGATCCATTATGAGAAAAGACCACTAAAACTCCCAGAATTCCCACACTTGGCCTGGGTGACAACCCAGACTGCATTCAAAAAGGGGGACTGGAGGCTTAAGAGGGATGCCACCGAGAGAACTCAAGTCAGGTCCCCAAAACCCAAGGCAACATCAGGGAATGCGTACTAAACCAGTCCACCCTTCTTTTGTCCACAGAACAGAGCGAAAACTACATCTACCAAAATGCCCATGGTGGGTTAAAGTAAAAACCCAGATTGAGAATCAAAATCACTAAGGCAGGGATGAGGGCCAGAATTGGTCAACCCACACGGGTGCTCTTTAAGGTATAGTGAAAAATAGCACAGGGGAACCTACACGCCTGTTACGCTCACCTGGTATCCACAGGGACGCCACCCAGCCGGGTTACTCGCTGGTATGCTTCTCAGCTTTGCCCGGATGTGGTCTGCGGGGAAAGTTCTGCCTAAAAATACAGGAGGACTGTGTTCAAGACTGACCGACTGGGGAAGTATCCTCCCTTTCCTCACCTTGTGGTAGAATTAGGCGTGTTCTCCGTCCTACCTTCTTTGCAGGGGCGCGTTGTCTTTCATGGGCGAGTGCGGCCCAGTTACTTAACTTACGCCGGCCCGTTTGATTTTGTTCAGGTAGGTCTTATTGCTGTTCTTTAGTTTTGTTGCTATCCTGCATGCCTTTCTTTGTTTAAAATGTCTTTTTTCTCCCTTAGGTATGCAGAGCTTCAGCGTGGCGAACTGGCTTGATTAAGCCTGCTGACGCATTAAGAGCGCTATGATGTGGTAAGTAAGCGCTATGCGCAGCGCTGCAAAGTTTTGCCTTTGCTAAACTGTGTTTTCCTTCCTTGTAGGTCGCAGTGTTCTTCAGCGCAAGTGGAATGTCCGGAGTGGTGCCAGCCGAGAGGCGACCAGCCAGGTAAGCCTTTTGGGCAGTTTGTGATTTGTAAATGTCTCTACTGCTTTCTTTAATGTTGCCTCTATCTTCCTCTTTCAGGTCGTTCTGTCTGGGAGGCGTGCAGATTCGAGGAAGCTGTTCTCAGTAGCTGCGAGTGTTTAAAGATGAAGACTGCAGGTAAGATGCTGCTGCTAATGATGTTCCTTTTGTCTCCTTGCAGATTCTGCTTCTCCGAGGTACGAGGGAATAGCTGGACACGGTGAGCGTCACGTTGCAAGCTGCAAAGTAACGCAAAGCGTGTTGTCTTGCTCGGGTGTGGTTTTAATAGCCCCAACAAAATAGTCCAGGTAAAGTAGTCCCTAGGCTACCACACCCAAAACACTAGACCGCATAGCTTGGTTCTTAGGAACCAAGCTATGTGGATGCCTCCATGTTGGCTGACAATACAATAAAGTAGTTCCCAAGCACATTGTTTTTCATGGTGTATAAGCCTGGCCCCATGAGGGCTTTTGAAGAGGATGACAGGCTCTAGAGGCCCGAGTCCTGACTCCACCTGGCCAATGGGTTTGCCAGAGGGGGTTTTGGGCGAGGGTCGTGACAACACCTTTCCCATAATAGGGGAGGAAAATCAAAGCAGTAGCCAGTCTCCCCCATCTTAGAGCCTCCAACATTCAGAGGCACTTCAGTTAAATTGAAGTTGGCTAGCCCCCACCAACCCCCCCCCCCCCCACCCCATCTCTTACAACTTCTGTCCCAGTGAGATCCCAAGCAGGCACAGGGAGGAAGGGCCAACAATCAAACAAAAAGGAGCCCTCCCCTGCAGTCACAGCTGTAGCCTGGTACTCGGGAAGCCTGCCCAGGAGAAGGGTTAAAAGGGAATAAAGAGCATCTCTGAACAGAGTTTCTGTCACTCTTTAGAGAAGCAGGAGGGCAGACTAGGAGATCTGGAGTGTATGATGGCCTGGAGTGGATCCCAGAACAAGAGACTGGAGGGAAGTGGAATAAGTGGCCATGGTTGAGAAGTTGTTAAGTGGCAGTAGGTGGAGAAGTGACAGCAGGTGAAGTTAGGGAGTGTGAGGATTAGCAAAAGGCAGAAGGAGCGGCCATTAGCAGCCCTACAAATAAAGGGTGTATTGGACACTTACTCCCTTAAAATTGGCAAATACTCCATCAATATGTTTGCACCAGTAGTGCATGTAGTACCACAGGAAGGAAATTACTTACTATTTTATCTGCACAACTGTAAGAATTAAAACGTGCATGAATAACTAGGTGCAAAGAAATAAATATCACAAAAACCTTTCTGTTTCAGTTAAAACCTATTTTTACTCGCATATAAAATACTCTCATTGGGAATTGGACTTACATTTTTACTCCCTGAAAACTAATTTTATTGCCAACTTTAAAAAATAGGGAGTCTAATCCTCCCACTTCCAAATCTTATCTGGAGCAATGGCCATTAGGTCAGAAGAGGTCTCTGAAGAGTAGATTGAGAAGACAAAAAAGGTGCAAGAGGTATTTGGAGAGGAGGCCAGGACATCTTTTTGGAGAGAAGGTGATTAAAAGAGTGTTGGGGTGTAGTATTGGTGGATGGAGGAAATCAGGAAGCAGGAATAACACCGGAGACTTATGTTTATAAAATTGAGTATGTTTATTCTTAGTTGCAGGGCAAGTTAAGTAGGTAACATCCTTTCAGTTAGGTTCTCCCATCCTGTAATACCAACTGTAGCTATTGGAACACTAATGTCCCATATAATTCTAAATGACATCACTGTATTCCACCATCTGCACAGTGTGCACCCAGTACAGCTAGATACTATAAATGCTACACATCTCCCCCTCTTCCAACTGAACACACAACAAGATACTACAGACCAGGCATTCAGAGACTATCAAGATTTCCACACTCCTGCAAATCTATAAAAATCATACAACAATCGCAAACCATGAAAGCATATACCACATTCACGTATCGAACGGTCAACACCACCAAGCACACAATTCACCACTTGCCCGGGACTGCCACTACCGGGCCTCACAGGTGCCACCTGCAAGCGCATACATTCCTTGCCACACTACACGCATCTCCTCCCACTCCATCTGCCACCTGGAGACAAGGGTCTGCCACACCCAGCACAACCGCGTACTCATGCAACCATCAGGTAACTAGCTAACATCCAGATAGCCCATCAATTTACATTAACACATCACAACCATAACTACAATACACCACCATTCTTCGTCATTTGCGCCATCCAATTATACAATTTACATACACACCCCTGCCTGAAGAAAACACCGAAAAGTAGGAAAAGGACAGAAAAGAAAATCACATCAAAACACTGCAGCTGGGAAAGAACAGCGCGAGAAAGAGAAAAACACCGCGTCAGAGACTGATCAGGTCCTGAGTCCAAGTATAAATGATCTTTCATAAAACCGAAATGCAGTCAAAAATTCTATTGTGAATGTGAAAGCATTCAAAGTTTACAACATGTACGGCCAAAAACAAAATATACCGGTTAATTATTAATTGTAATATGCATGCCATTATCATACGCCCATACCCTTGCATACTATCATACATCATTCATATCACATTTATATATTGGGCTCATAAAACATATTCAGGACACTGTCGCACCTCATTTAGAACATGTGGAGTCATTACTAATGCACCACCCAGAATCATAACATGACATAACCTATTACATGCTCATGTATTACATGGCATCAGAATGATGCTGTGCCAATACGAATATGCATGTGAAATAATATCATTGCTCTTTCAATTTCATAACGCAGAATATCAACAATATAGTATAACCACATATACAATCCACAATTTTAAAAACCTGAAAATCCTGTAAAATTGTTAAACACTGCACAGAAAAACATATTTTTTTTGTGTTGTTTGTTTTGGTATATTTATATGTGTATATATCAACCATGCACCACACATCATACTCACATCAAACCCTGCACCTTCCCAGCAAGGCACAACAATCATACACAACAACCTGTCCCATTGAAAAAACACAGGCACACACTGCCATATCACTGCAGTAAAACAAACTGCTTAAACCATGACACTATAGATCCATCGCATCAAAAGTACCTTTAAATGCCATCCAACATAGTGCAATTATCAACACCAAAACAGTAGAATTCCATCAAATAATATTAAAATTACTGCACATAAAACCGACATTAATGCATTTACGTCCATGAATTACGCGTAGAATTAAACACATCCACACTCCATTATATACATTCCTGCAGGAAAGAAAACAGTACCTTATGTTTATGCCCCGACAGAACGGGAAACATTTCTGGTGTCCCCACACTTCGTTATGGATTCTTTGTGGCATCGTTCTTTAAAGATCACCGGGCAGAAACAAAAACAGTGTTCCTCTGCAGGCCGCTCTCATCGTGGCAAACGTAATAAATAGTTATGAAAACCTCCATGGAACACTGGAGGCAATATCACAAAATTAGAAGCACGTCCAGGGACCCGTATTACTTGATGATGGATACATGCGCATATTCACGTATTGATGCAAAGAGAAAATGTTCCTTTCCGTGTACGTCACGGCGTTCATCCACGCTGATGCAGCCATTCCTCTAATGTCTTCCAATTAAGAATTGAAAACTGCAACACAAACTCGCGAGCGTCAAAAGTTCCTTCAAACGAATTGGAACGCCACATCATTAATCTTGTCTGCGAAGCTTTCTGACACCTGGATCCAATGAGCGGCTAGGAATTCGTGAATGGGGGGTTAGTGGGGGTTGCATCCGCAACCTGTAGAGTTGGATCAGGTAAAGACATAACATCATGCCGAGCAGCGGCTTGATGGTCCGCGCGGTGGCGGTCTTCAGTGCCAACAGCCATGGCACCTTGCCCAGCATGGCTGCTATCTTTTCCTCCGAGGCGGCCGCCAGGCAGGAGACCATCTGGAGCTGCCCCCCACCAAACCCCTCAGGAACAGCGCGTTCTGTGATGGTATCACTCGGGACTTTGGATAGTTCACGGAAAATCCCATATCCATCAGCAGCCGGACGGTCATTTCCGACAGCTACTTCCCATGACTTGGCATGGATGACCCAGTCGTCGAGGTACACGTTTCCCTTGTAGAAGCAAATGGGCTGCCACTGGTGCCAGGCACTTCGTAAACCCCCTGGGCACTGACTTCAGTCCAAAGGGAAGGGCCTTCAATTGGTACCGCTTTTCCTATTCAACGAAGCACAGGAACTTCTGATGCCTCTTGTGAATGGGGACGTGGAAGTATGCATCCTCCAGATCCTGCAATGTCAGGAAGTCTCCTTCCTCCAGTTGGCCGAAAATGTGCTGCAACGTGACCATCCTGAATTTTTGAGACTTGAGGTACTTCTTGAGACACTGCAGGTAGAGAATGGGCCTCCAGCCCGCCCATGCTCTTTTTTACTAAGAAGTACCTGGAGTAGACTCCAGAACCCAGAGTCGCTTTGGAACCAGCTCTATCGCCCCTTTTCTTATCATGGCCCGTACTTCCTGAAGGAACTGAGGGATGTGCTACTCCTGCCAAGCAACCAGGTGTATCCGCAGACACTTCTGCTGGAATTCTAGAGGGTGTCCGTGGAAGAGAGCGTCCAGCACCCATCGGTCCATGGAGATCTTTTCCCATTCGCTGACGAAGCCCGCTAGCCGGCCTCATGGGTGCATGGGTGGGGGCCAGACGTCCTGGCTGGTTCAATCTTTGTCTCCGAAAGCCTTGGAACGACCCCTGTAGGCCACCTGGGTCGTGAAACGGGAGGGCTGGCGGTGATTCGTTGACGGTCTTCCCAAACAGATTGTCCCTGTTGAAGGGCATGCCCAGGGCCCTCGTCTGAACTTCCTGCTGAAAGTTGGTGGCTTTCAACCAGCCACAACGACGGAGGCAGACACGGTTCCCCCATCCTCAGTGTTTCCCACGTCCTCCTGGACCATGTGAACAGACACCAGGTCCTATTCATCTGAAGAAATATCTGTGCACTGGAGCACGGTAGAGGCCTCCACCCCCTCCCCTTTTTGCATCATGAAGGGGTGGGGAGGGGGGGGGGGGGGGTCGGTCTCAGGGATGGCACCCTCTTCTCCAGTGATTTCTCCACTGGTTTGGCTGAAGCCTCCCCCCTCAGGGGGGGGTGGAGGGGGAGGGTCACTCTGGGCACCATTGGGGGTCTCCTGCACTGGGTCAGCCCCTTTGGTCTTTGAGAGGGCAGCCGCCACCAGCTCGATAGTTGAGGATGACTTCCGCTGGAGGCCTTCAGGGGCAGGGCGGACACCTTACCCTGTGCCTTGGTATTCTCCAGCTTCTCCCGCAGCTTCCCTGGTTTAGCCTATTTCCTCTCCAAAGAGAAGCTGGCGCGATGATTGGAGATGGTGGCAGACAGTGAAGATGAGCGTGCCCTGTTCATTGCAGGACCCACATGCGCGGCGACCCCAACAGACTTGCGATGCTTGGCCTTGTCGTGGGCCCCCACGGATGGAGCACCCTCAAAGGACTTAGAAGCCTGCACCTCCGACCGGCCGGTCCTTGGTGAGGCATGCCCCTGCTTGCCACACGGGGTAGAGGCATTGGCGTTGAGCCACGCTGCCAACCTACGGTGACGATCCTTGACAGTGCACTTGGAGAAACCAAGGCAGATTTCATAATCTGCTTCCTTGTGGTCCAGATGGAGACAGTAGAGGTACTGGAAGTGTTTGTCCTCCACAACCACGTTCTTCAATCTGCAGCTGGAGCAGAGCTTGAAGAGGGAACCTCCGCCCTTCTCCTCAGACATGGTCCGGAGTGCAGTTTAGGCCAGATGGCCTTCTGGAGTCTTCGATGAAACTTTGGACGATTCTTGCCCCTTGAGGGACGTTGAAAGACAGACAAACGGATCCCTGCTTGCCGGTCAAAGGAGCGAAAGAGCACACAGGCTCTATTTGGCAAAAAAAAGGAACATTTTATTTGAAAGCATGTAAACGTAGAAAAGCTCTCGGAGCAAAAAACGAGGACTCCCAACACTTGAACGTGTGGTACAAATCTGAAGATGGCTGCCAGAGGAGGGGTTTAGGGAGCGGGCAATCATTGGCTGGGGGCAGTATGACCTAAAGCTCAGTGATTGGTTTATAGGAGAAGGGCAGTGTGAAAGTGTTTTTTACCGAGGTACAGAGGAATCCCGGCCGGACGACGGGGAATATTCATAAGCATGTGAATCCATGCCAGACCCCCCTGCTGGAGAGTGTTTTCTACAAAGTGCTTATTCTATAATACTGGGTAGGGGATGTGTGGGGGGTGGGGGAGGGGGGGAGCAGGAGAGATCTACAAATAAGGAAGCTCCGGGTGAGACTGTCGGCGATGGGAAAAGTGGGATATTCACTTTGCATCTGTTAGGTAGATTTTCCTTTTTGAGCAAAGTTCTCCCTACTTTGAGTCCCCCAACATTTTTGCTCGACTATTGGATTACCGGACTGATTCTCCAGAGTGAGTGGGAACCTTATTCCACACTCACTCATCCTTTGTCTACGACCCTGGGAACTCTTTTTTTTTTTTTAAATATCTTTTTGGTGTTATACTTTCTCCAACTTTTCTGGCATCTTCCTTTTTTGCTAGTCGAACACACAGCATTCTGTGTAGTGTTCTTGGGAGCTCCTAGAGCTTCCATTTTTATTTGACCTCTGATGACATGCTACTAGGCAGGTGGACGCTTTGTGCAAACAATCATTTTATTTTGCAAGATCAGCACACCCAACCTTAAGTGGAGTGCTGTGGGGAAACAACAGCTCCCTTTTCTCCCCTCTCCAGTAACAAGATCATCCGACAGGCTGGTGGCAGTGCACCTTTTTACAACTTTTTTTGTGGACTTGTGTCACAGGATGTGGTAAGGGACACAAGGTTAACTATGCCTAAAATGGTTGCTGTTCTTTAAGCCTGGTTCTCGATGACTTGTCGTTTCTTGAGCCTTCTTTTACCTAGCTGGGTGGGGGAGGTTTTTAAGGGTCTTTTAGCTTTGGCAGGCTTCTTCTGGAAAGCCTGTGAAGACTCAAGAGTGCCTGAGAGAACAAGAAAGTGGGGAGGAAGCCGGAAATCCCCTGTTCTTTGTCCTGCAGTGTGCCTGCCTGGAACCAGTTTGCACTGGGAGGCTGCTGTCTCCATTGCACAGAACCTCCCCCCCCACCACCAGTTTGAATGATGATTGGACGCATCTGGTGTTCCTGGATAAATCGGAGGGTCCTGAAGCTAAAACTCAGAATAGACCACTGGAACCAAGACTCTACGCCCCCCCGCGCCATGACCCGAAATTCTTCACCAATGGTATTCCACCCCCTTTCCCCCACATGACCCTAAATTCGCCAATAGTCCTGTGCCATTTTGCGGTGCACCGTCCTCCGAAGCGTGGTTTCGTCTGAAACTTTGTGCACATCAATCTGGAAACTCCAGAGACTGGATGCCGCTCCTGAAAGTTCCCTCAGCCAAGACAAGGACAATGAACCAGAGCAAAGTCTACCGCACAACACACATCCTTCACCAGAGCTTTGACAAAGGCAGCAACAAGCCAGTGCTGCAAAGATCATCTGCTGGCCATCAGACCACACAAGAGCAACTGCCAGATCCACCACAAGTTCTTCATTCGAACCGGGGTCTGCTGTCGCCTCACAGTGTGGATCATCCTGCTGCATCAGCTTCTTTGCTTAAAGGTACTTTCCTGCTCCTAGTTGCATAGCTGGGGCATTGCCTGGTTTATCCTGTGCTTCTGGGGTGGGTGGGTGGGGTGAGGGGGGGGGTTGGGGTGCATATAAATGAACCCTTCATCCCTCCAGGCCAGGGCCTACCTTCAGCTACATTGGAGTGGACAACCAGTGTGTTCTACACCTTGCCTTAGGACACTTGGTACTTGGGCCACAATCCGGCTAGGGAAACCCATTGGCTGATGCTTTTTTTTTTATTGCTTAAAGCTTGAGAGCAGCCGCACGCTGTACGAAGTGTGAGTATCCGGTATTTGGGCTGCCATCTTTTAACAGTAACACAGTACTGGGAGGTCTGGGCGTCGGTATGCGAGTCCATTCTGGTCTTCCTCAGCCCTTGGTCACTGGCGCACTGTCTAAGATTGATAACAGTTATCCAAGTTTGCATATATATGTTTCAGGAGGTTTGATTATGTGATTTCTACCATTCTGAAGTATCTAACTCTGAATATTGTAACTGTTCTCCTATTATATTATTGTGTGATAGTACTTACCTTACTTGAAGAATGCTACAAACCTTAGTGTATGGGATACATTACTCACCGTAATCGTATTTCTGATGCTTGTATCAGTTTAGATTCACAAGCTTTGCATAGGCCGATATCTAGTGGAAGCTGCAGAGTATTTCACATGAAGTTTTCGAAGCTCGAAACGGGACACTGACAGGGCGTTACTGTAATACTATCCCTAGAGTGATGTACCCTGTACCCATGACCAATCACGCATCGAGGTCCCTCAGATTATTTGTTTCTGACAATAGGGAATGTAAGTTGTTAGCGTGAAGTGTAGGTAGAGACCATGAGTTGTGAAGGATCTATGCGTTCCACCCCCCCTAACCCCCCTCCGCCCCCGCCCCAAGCAGCTTCTACTCCGAAAGGGAAGGAAGGGCGGGGAATGTGAATCTAAGAAGATACAAGCTTCAGAAATACGATTACGATGAGTAATGTATCCCTTCTGAGGCTTGTGGATCTGCTTAGAATCACATGGTCTGCATAGATTAGCGAGCAGTACTAGTATAAGGAGGTGGGTTATTACCCCTAGAATGTGTGTCCAGAAAGTAATGTCGGGTGAAGGTGTGTAATGAACGCTAAGTGGCAGCCTTGCAAATGGCATCTAGAGGCAAGTTTGCTATGAAGGCTAAAGTTGCCCCAGTGCCTCGAGTTGAGAGTGCTCTGGGCTTAAAGTGTAATGTTCTCTTGGCAAGAGTGTAACAGAGTTGGATGCAGTTGACAATCCATTTAGAAAACGCTGGTTTAGAGATAAGAGACCCCCTTCTCTTCCAGCGGCTACAGATACAAAGAAACGATCACTCTTCCTGATGAACTTTGGATGGATGCTGAGCCGTCATGTTCTATCTTCAAAAGACAGTGTATGTAGACTTCTTTCTGCTGCCTTTGTTGGGTTCTGGAAAATGCAGGAAGTGCTATAGTTTGATTGACATGGAATTTCTATATGAATTTGGGTGAGAAGCAAGGATGTGTGCATAGCATCACCTTGTCTTTGTGCATAACTACGAAAGGGTCTTGTACTGATGGTTCGCCAACCCTTCTGATGAATGTAACGGCTATGAGGAATGCGGTCTTGTATGTTAGATGTTTAGATCTAGGTTAATGTGACAAAACTATGACCTCAGGAGCCAAGCTGCTAAGTTCAACTTCTGAGGGCATGGGTGCTTCCCTATACCTCAGTGGGTGGGAACCTTGTTCCACACTTGCAAATCCATATTTTTTTTTTTTTATGGGTGCCATTTTAGTGTCCATTAATTTTATGCTCTTTGACAACTTTTGGTATATACCTTTGTATTGTTACAGGGTTGCCTTGTGGGGCTCCCCTTTTACTTTCTCTGGCTAACCCTGTGAGAAATACAGTTCCCAAGGGTAGGAAGGATATTTCTATCTCTTCTACGTTTTGTTAGGTGAAACCAGCACACCCCACCTTGTGGGGAGTGCTGGGGAGATACAATACATCCCCTTTCTCACTAGCACTTTAACATGTCTGTTACAGGGACAAGCTTACCTGAAATGGCTGGTGGCAGTGAACCTTTTTACACATTTGGTGCACCTCTACCCCAGGCTGTTTTCACAGTTGCAATAAAGGCAAATAGCCCCAGTTGTCTTTTTTTTCACGCTTCTTGTCCCTTCTTGGATCTTCCCCTGCCCTCCATGGCGGGAAAGTCCTTTGTGTGATTTTTATCTTCTGTGGGAGACCTAGGTGAAGCCCACCCAGGCTCAAGTGTCTGGAAGAAGGGAGGGAGTGGTCCAAAACTCTGCAGCCCCTTGTCTTCCAGCCTGCCTGTGAGAATCCAGTTCAAACTGGGAGGCTGGCTGTCCTGAAAGAACTGCCAGCCCCCCTCCGCCCCCCAAGTTTGAATGTTGCATGTCTGTTTGATTGGCTGGGTTCCTGCATAAGTCTGATCCTGGAAGCTGAAGAGGTAGTCTACCACTGTACCCGAATCCGAAGAGGTAGATGAAGAAAATGTGGCTGAGACGATTTCCAGCAACCGGAGAGCCTGCTGTGTAACCGGAGCCTGCTGTTACCCTTCCTTCCAATCAACCTGGGGACTCTGAAAACGACCTCCGACCCAGAGCATGGGGGGATCCACTGGACTCAGGCTGACCTACATTTTGAGCCATCCCACGTCGGGCTGCGACCTTGCAGGGCTGGAATACCCCAATACCTTGAGCCAGTGTGCAATGCACAGTCTTCTGAATCGAACTGAAACTTTGATGGCATCCTGCAGGACCTCCAGAGACGTGAATCGAGCCCAAAAGTCCCCTCAACAGAGTGCTGGACCTTGCATGTGATGAGAATCCAACCAGCGATATTCAGTTTTCTTCTGGCACCTGAAAAGGGCACCAAAACCACAGAGCTGCATCAACCTGCAAAGAAACTCTTGCCTGGACTCTTCTCTGTTGATCCCTGCTGCAGAATCCCTTCCAAAGTCCCGTCTCTGTCTTCAAGACAAAGGAATCCATCGACCGGGTATTTGGCTGCAGGAGCTGAAGTCTTGTGCTGAGGTACTGTGTTGGCTGGGGTATTTTGTAACTTAAGCCTGTGCAATTTCAGTAAAGCTTTTCAGGTGTTTTCTGTGATTGGAGTCCTCTTATCCAGTTCATCCAGGCCTACTGCTTGAATCTTTCTAGAGTCTTCTCAGAAGTCTCTGGACCCTACTAACTAGTGAACTACTTACTTGTTTGAACAGTCTTCCACAGGAACTCTGACTTTGCCGGCAACTGAACCCTATCTCACCCTGCGTACAGCTGGCACGTAGACCACTAGGGTTCTCTTCAGCCTTTGAGTGAACTCATGCCATGGACTACGGAAGGACTGGATAAGACAAGTATTCTGCCTTGAAAGTATAACAAGTGTTTGAAACTTACTTACTTGTGAAAGAGTTAGTTGGTAACTGTAACTCTGAGAGTCAACAGTTACTTACCTTGAATGAGTGTTGTTTTACTCCCCTGTTAATTGATTGTGCCTCTTCCCAAAAGTGATGCTGTTGGCGTCAATTAACTATTTATTTCAGAATGTTAGTGTGTAAGTTCACCAACTGGCTCTTGCTTTCCCAGACTTGCTGAATAGCCTGTCTAAGCTACGTCTGCCTTGGGTTTTGATTTCCCTGGTATGTGGTATACAGATTCTAAAACAGTCTTAGGTATCTACTTTGAAGTTGCTTGTAGCTCCTTTACTATATGGCTTTTACTTACCTTGAATAGCTGTGTGCAATTCTTAATAAGTTACTGTGGGTTTTACTTGCCTTGGTCTTCCTTGTGCCATCCAAAAGTACTTTATTTATTGCTTAACTTGCAAAAGACTGTCTGGGAGTCCCCCTACCAGCACAAACGCAATCCATTGACCTGTTCTTGGGTTGATGGTTCCCGGGAGAGCCTCAACCACGCTTGCAAACAGACTTGCTGAACGAAGTCTTCTCAAACTCGGGGTTCCCAGAGATAGACCTTTTCGCAACCCTGGAAAATGCACAATGCCAAGATTACGTGTCCAGGTTCCTCCCCAGAAAGGATCCAAGGGGAATGCACTTCTGAAGAACTGGTCAGGGAAATGTGCATACACTGCTCCCCTGGTCAGGGAAATGTGCATACACTGCTCCCCTACGCCCACATAGTCCACAAGCTACACCAGCAACATGTAACACTGATCCTAATCGCTCCAACGTGGGCTCACCAGACCTGGTGCTCACACCTACAAATGATGTTCCTGTGTCCTGCCATGCACGGACAATCTGTTAACCCAGGATCAAGCAACAACGCTAAAGAATTTACCAGTGTAGCAAAAAGTTCTGGGGTTCTCACAAGTCAGGTAGATTTAGCACCGAGGTTAAGATCTTACCCAATACTCTGCCAGAGAATGGAGTTCCCCTGGAACACGTTGTGCCACTAGGAACATGTTGTGATGTAGTGCCCACCACCAGATGTTCTGGGCTAGTTTGGACAGTCTTGGAGAATGTGTACCCCCGACCCCGGTTTATTTACATAAAACATGGCCATGGTACTGTCCATAAGGACTAGTACTGTTTTGTGCGCTAGCTGAGTATTGAAGTGCTTTGAGAACCGCTAGCACTTCCAGAAGGTTGATGTGCTTCCTGTTTAGCGCTGGTGTCCACAGGCCGTGAGCAGTGTGATGCAGGAAGTGAGCACCCCACCCAGTCATAGATGCGTCCGTCGTGAGAGTGGCGTTGATCGCTGGTGTGTGGAAAGACTGTCCCTTTAACAGATTGTCTCTGTTCCACCACTGTAGCGATTGAACCAGAGGTTGCAAAACCACCACTACATCGTCCCACAACCCACTTGCTTGCGACCACAGTTTCGCTAGACACTCTTGCATTGGATGCATGCTCAGAGGCACTAGGTAGACGCAGGAAGCCATCATTCCCAGCAGCGCATCGCCTTTCGTACCATCACCTGACGACCGGCTACGTACTGAGGTGTTTGAAACAGTATGTTTTGGACCTCTTCATCGAAGGGGTAGACTAGACAGACATCGGTTTTGATTTGTGAACCCAGAAATTGCTTTACTTGGCTGGGCACCAGACTTTGAAGCCCAACTGAAACAGCAGATTGATCGTTTGCTGCGCATTTTGAAGGCACCTCGGGGGAGAGTACCTGTAATTAGCCAGTCGTCTAAAAGGGTACACTGGAATGGACTGCCTGTGCAAGTGGGGGGCCACCACCACCGCTACTTCGTGAATACCCTGGGGGCTGATGCAATGTTGATGGTAGCACCTTAAATTGGTAGTGCTCACTTCCCAATTTGAATCAGAGGTATTTCTTTGTGCGCTGGCAATATTGAAATATGAAAATATGCATCTTTCATGTCCAATGTTGCCATGTAATCCCCCATTTTCAGTAGTGGGATGACTTCCTGCAGCGTTGTCATTCTGAATTATTGGGGTTTGACATACATGTTCGCAAGGCACAGGTATTTTTTGCTAGATCTTTCTTTGGAACAAGGAAGTACATTGAATAAATACCTTGATTTTGTTCCATGAAGGGCACCAGCTCAATGGCTCCTTTCTGTAGTAGAATTTGGATCTCCTTGAGTATGTGGATGGTGGTGAGATGTTTTGAGGCACTCCACAGAGTATCCTTTGGCCACTCTATGGAGGACCCAGCGGTCTGACGTTATTGCCTCCCATTGCTGGGAGAAGAGTGTTATGCAACCCCCGTTTGGAGGAAACGTGGATCAATCCGTCATTTGGAATCATGGGCTACTACGCCCTTACAGGCTGCAGCTCTGCCTCGTCCTTTCACGCCGAGAAACCCATGCTGCTGGTACTGGTAGCACGTCTGAAAATGCGGGCTGTAAAAGACAGCACCAGTCACGCTTACTCTGGGTTGGCCTGGTGTTCCTGAGCCTTGCACCTGAAAGTTTTGGTGTGCGTTGTAAGCTTCCCTTGGAACAAAGGGCTTGTTGGAAATCTGTCCAAGGTTCTTGATTGTTTCATGCTCCTTTTTCGCTGTCTCCAGCTGATCATCGACAGATTTGCCAAAGAGGAGGATGGTCATGTTAATCAAGGCCACCTGTGTCTCTGGCTCAAATCCAGAGTCCCTATGTCAGAATGTCTTTTCTGGAGAGTACCCTCGGCAATGACCCTTCCTGAGGTGTCTGCGGAATCCAAGACATTTTCCACAATATTTTGGGAGACCCGTTTATCCTCAGTGGTGAAGTCGGTTCGGAGTCCAGATGCTGTGAGACTTCATCCAACTGGTTGCTACGGTAGCTGGCAAGCAAGGTGGTGTTTGCTATTCTGGTGAGATACACAGCAGAGGTCGCAATACGCTTACCTATCGTATAAAGTCTCTTGCACTCCTTGTTGGGAGGTGCCTCGGAGGTTGAGCGTGGAACACCAGCTCGCTTTCTGGTAGTGGTCACCACCAGAGAATCTGGCTTGATGTGATCCCCAATGTAGAGGGGATCTGAAGGAGAGGGCCTGAAAGATGTTTCTACCGATGGGTTAAGTGCCCTAGTAAGAGAGTGGGGGGTGGGGTTAGACAGAGACTGTAAGGGAGGAATGGTATCAAACAGTGAAGACAGTGATCACAGTTCAAGAATGTTTATTGAACTTCAATGGGTTGAACGCCCAACTAACCCTAAATCGAAGGATGGGAGCAAGCTACAACCATGAAATAATAAATAACGCAGTCCTAGTGGAGTCTCTGTCAAAGGGCCTATACTAATGAACCTATTGCCAATCCTTACTTCTAAATACAAATGGTGTTGGATAACAATGTATGCAAAAGAAGTGTTCAAGAAACAATGGGCCTAGTTCACAGAGCGTTTTCCAATGGGAGTTTGCCATTATAAAACACTTTTGTGAATTAGGCCCAATATGTCAGGATAGTCGAGCAGTTAGCTTCCCTTCCCCATGTTTTCAGCACAGGACAAGGTGGCCTGTTCGAGCTTCGCACACACTTTGGCTTCTCTGCCCCAAAGATACAGTTCCAAGCATAGGTATCAGAGCCTTCTGTGGCAAAGTCTCTTTATGCAGAGGGCCTGATGTAACAAGCACTAAAGTTCCTTTCTTCCCAGGTTTTTCACATTCACAAGTTCTCGGGTTCACTATTCACCATGGGTCTCTCTCCTTCAGATTCAGACCCCCCTTTTGCACAATATTCACAACTGGTCTCCCTCATTCAGGCTCAGACGGTGTCAAAAAGCAATCAATTGTGCGATGGATTTTGCTTAAACCGTCGCAGGACCACTTTGATTAGTTTCATTTCTCATTTGCATCTTTTACAGTTTCTTTATCACTTTTAGCTGGACACCCTACAGAGACCTTAGATTGAGGACACTTACGGTGCCGGACCACTGTCACAGGTGTTGAATCTTTCTTCTCTTAGTTCAAACATCCATCAGCAGTTCAGCTTTCCTCATGTCTCACAAGTGTTACAAATCTTCCTTCTTGCGCTTTTCATACAATTTTTCTGCTTTCAACCTTCACTTCACAGACCGGTCTTGTATCGGTCTCCCCAACTCACCAGCTGTGTTAATCTTACGGACGATGCTTTAATCTTGGAGCCAAGGACGGTACCACGGCGGCTTCTGCTGCTCCTTCTCCTCCTCCTCCTATATAAGGGTTACCGCCCAACTCGTGATCAGGCCCCAAGCCTGGCTGCTCATCCATATCTACCAAACATTTGGGTAGTTCAGGCTAAACCTAAGGGGTGCAACCATGTTCACGCAAAGGTGGGCTTTCTAAAGTCACAGACAAGACTAACAGCATCCCACTGGGGCTTTCTTGAAATCAGTTTGTTAGGAAAGATTCCCCTGTACTGCACCTTTCCTTCCATTTCTATGCTTTTATTTTTGTATCTGATCTGTTCTTTTTATAGTGCAGTGAAGACACTGCACTGGCTTTGCTCATTTGTTATGTGGAAACTGACATGTCCTTCAGGCTTCAGTACAGGGAAATATTGTTTCTCTTAGGCTTGTTACTTTGTTACTACTTTTAGTAGCTTGTTATCACTTGTGGTAACTTATGTGACATTTTACAATTTTTTTGGTGCATTTAGTTTTATTTTACTGCGTTTGGCTACTAATTGTGGCTAGTGGTCAAACATGGACATGCAATAAAATGTTCCACTTGTCCTTTGGCCATCTGGTCTTTTAGCCTTCTTCCTTGCCTACGAGGCCAGGAAACTCCTTATATGGACTTCCAGTGCCCAAAAAAGCAGAGGCTTTTGGCAAGCCACTGGAGGTCTATGAGTGTTTGCTGCCAGGAAGTGAGCTGCGACAGTCTGGTCCCAATCCACATAATGGTGGAAAGTGTGAATGGGTGGAATGCATGAGTTTTTTCACCTGTGGTCCGGATTGGACCACTGCTTGTGTGTGAGGGGGAAGATCGGTCAATGGCTAGTGGGAGCTGCTGCTCTTACCTGACTTTCTGGATAAAAAGAGGACCCCTGCACCCACTCTGGAGAGATCCTGTAAGAAACTGAAGGGACCAAGACTCCTATCCAGCTACAAGACTTTGAATATGGTTAGCTAGATGCACATTTAGGCATCTCCCCAGCCTCTGGTACGTCAGACCCCTCTTCAGCCTCCCTTGCTCCAGCTGTATAGCTTCTCCAGCCCCTCTTATGTAGCTTTGGGCTATCCCACATGTGGTTCTCTATTTCACCAAACAGGTCTTTTCCAGACCTTGCGACCCAGCATTCAGGGCAAGGTCCCTTCAGGACCTCTCGATTCTCAGCATCCAACACTCCGGTCTCAGACCTCTGGCAGTACACATGCTTTTCCTCTAGTCTGATGCTGCCGCTGCTGGGTTCACCCAGCCTTTGTTATAATGCTTCAGCAGTGCATGCATGTGTGCTGCCCCTGGTGCTTGGCTGGGGCTGCTAGGGTGTTGTGTCACAAAGGTATTTGACTTATTCCATGGATTTACTCAAAACGTTATCAGCAAACATTTTGGTTTATTGCTTTACTAGTCAGTTCCAAAGAGTTACAGGTGCTCATCACCGTTGGTGTCATCTTGGATTTTGGTTTGTAGCAGTTCTCCATTCTGCTGTGTCCATGTAGTGTTCGATGCTTGCAGAGTGGACAGCTATGAAGCTCTGGCTATGTGGCCTTCAGTCGTGCTGACTTGCTTCCCCTCTTCTGCAGTTAAACTCGAGGGATGTTACCATCACACCCCCACAATCTCTTTGGGACTTGTGCATGGATGTGGAACATATCTTTGTAGTTTTCAGTTTTATTCCACAAACCGTTCTTGCAGGGCCCAACAGAGTTTGAAAATCATATTACCTGCCGATAGATTAGATCATGGCCACCCTTAGAGAGGTACTGTTATATCATGGAGGGGCATACAAACACCCAGATGATTAAGTGTGTTCTGGTTCTAAGGGCCCAGCCAAATAGTCAGCAGAAGCCAAGAAACATCGGTATCACTTTGTAGGACCAAGATAGCATCAGCAAAACAAACCGATAATCGACCATGCTCAATACTAGAGGCTAACAGTCATTGCAACATCCAAGTAGTAATATAAACTAGCAACACTCCATCAAATGTTATCAAAGTGGTTAGACATTCATCCCATGTCAGTCGCTCATGAAAAAGCTAGGAAAGAATCCTTGTGTACTGTCGTATAGGGTAATCTGAAACCCCACAAGCTGCCCAATGACAGTTCAGCTAGTGATGACAGATGCCACTAATGTGTTCCAGTGAGTGTCAGCGTCCGTCAACAAGAATAAAAAAAAATGTCAAGCTTACTCATTCTACAGAAACCACTGAAAAGAAAAGCGGCAAGTAGACCCAACAAACCAGCAATCTTCAATGTCACCACCTTTCCCAAAGGATGCAGCAATCCCCCCTAGACAAACATCCTTATAAAGCCTATTTGTGCACAGACCATCAAGTGTAAATATAACCCTTGTCCCCAAGCTCTGTGGCTTTCTTTTTGTCTGCCCATGGAAGGAAGGCCTGTTAAACTTGAAACTCAGAATTCTCATTTCATTGGGATAGATTATCAAGGGTTAGTATGCCTTCAATACAAATCCCATATCTGAAAACCTTTCTCTAGCCCATGCCAGATAGAAAATAGGGTATGTCCGACTGCCTACCAGGGAGGCAGCATTGATATGTTGCCATAAAAACAGATACCAAATTGAGAGCCCCGAGAAATGTTAACCCCATGACAAACTAGATAACGGTACCCCTTGACCACACTGGACTACCAGTCAATGTGCACAAACTACTAAGTATGAATGGGCCTTTCCTCATCCGGATTAATTTCAAATGAAAAGGGTACAGTCTAAGTGGTTTGACCCTGTACGTTGCCCTTGTAAATTCCCCAGACAGTTTTGAAACTTGCACAACAATTTTTAAAAGGGTCCACCCATTTCTGCTTTATTCTAATACGAAGCACCCTTATTCTAATTTGGTGGAGCAGCACCTTAATAAAAATGATGGTAAAGCTATCAGTATTGGTGTGTGTGTGCGCTTGATTAGCGCTGAAGAGCAGGATGAGCCATGGAGTCACATTGAGTGAGAAAAGCTGAACTGTGATCCGGCAGGAGTTTCATTGTGGGGTCAATCTATACATATACCACTTTAAAAGGAGGATCTGCAAAATCCTTGCAGAGTGGCAATATATAAGGGGCTGGCTGGCATGCAAGAAACGTGCAGGGTAGAAATTGTGTGCACATTTCATCATTAGTGAGGGAAATCATCACTATGTCCCATGCACCAGAACTGGATGTAGGAGATGCGATTTGGAGGAGGCATCTGAATGATGTCAAAGGAGGGATAAAAAAGAGGCAATTGGGGTAAGATGAAAGAACTTTACAGAAAAAAACTCAATTCTTCATGCACAGGAAAGGCATTATATACTCTATTACGGCTGAAATATAGAATAGGCCCATGTACTGCATTGCACGGTTCCTTTTAACTTACCTCTGCTCTGTGTACCGGCTGAGATCGATTTTGTCTGGCCTAGAAGTGATCAGGTCTAAGGCTTGGCCCAACTCAGTCTCGTAGGAGGTCTTGGTAAAAGGAGACAAATGGATGTTAGAGCTAAAGGGCATTTATAGAACAGCCACCCAAAACATGGGCCTAGGATATAAAGCATAGATTAAGGCAATCAAACTTCAATAAACTACTGGAGAACAAGCACAGAGCAGGAAGAGGCAGTAAAGGAAACAATTGTTGACCTTACCTAGCACAATCGAGCCTTGAATATTCTTGCACTCACCATCACACAAAAAAAAAAAAAAAACTTAAGAGCAATACCAAAACTTAAGCCAGGCAGCATCGAGGATGCTTGAAAGAAAATGGTGAAAGCAAAACCTAGCATAGAGCTTGCTGGCATGCAGGGCACAGGCCAGAGGCATCCAACAGTTCTTTTAGCGAGCAGAAAAAATGTCCTCCTCCACCACACCATCATCGAGGAGGAGGCACCCAACATGACATCTGGATTGTTCAGAATTTGAAAATAGCTGCCCAATCCAGAACAGACATTGCAAGTAACAATATTACTCTCTAGTGGAAAAGCTAGCAATTTCTTCATGGGGGGACAATCATACTAAATATTAGAAGAACAAACCCCCCCTCATAGAAAACTCAATACTCTGTACTTTTTCACAGACGTTATGCCTACCACAGCCCTATAGGTCAACAGAGTGGAAACCTGTCTAATGCAGAGCCATCCTACCAGTAACACCAGAGAGAAAAGAAACACCACCTTATTCCCTTCCATTTAACACCTCTCTTAGCACAGCCTTAATTCTAGACCAGCTGAATTAATTAATCAACTTAAAAAAACCTAGAGTAGATGCCACAAACCTAAGCAATTTCTGTTTAAACTACAATCGGCCATTCCTGGCTACAATCCTTGATGACATTGTCACAACTTTCCCAAACAGGAATAGACGGTTGAAAGGCACCCAATTCAGACGAATGGACATAAGAGGGGGGCCTGCTGTCTGCCATGTCCACTTAATTACTGGGCATCTCAGGAGCATTTGACAGTTGACTACACTGTACTTTTCAATTGTCTCCGAACCACTATGGGCCTGCTACCGGAGGTGGGAGGGGGAAGGGGGTGAGGAGTGACGGTGGGGGTTTTGTAACCACAGACTTCAGGTGGCTAGCTCCATTTCTTGAGAAAAGAAGAGCACAGATTAAGTTCAGGGAACGCCTCTCTCGTGACCTGTGGAATACCCCGAGTTTCTGCACAGTGACCGTGGCTGTGCAGCAATCTACCTTACTAATAGCAGAAAGCCCACTGCTTGCCACATGTGGGAGCCCCCTGAACCCTTTTCTGGCTTTTGAACTTTGTTTTGTCCCAGTCAGGCACAATCCAAAGGCTGAGTGTATAGGTGCTTTTCTGTAAGAATCCCTACGAATACTAAGGCAGAGTTACCCCAAAGGTGCCCCTTCTGTAAGTCATGTGACGAGGCTCATGGTTGCTTTTTCACCTGTGTATGACGGATCCACTGAGAGGTAAGAATCAATTTTACCTGGTTTTTTTTTTTTTTTTGCCGCTCGCCGCCCCTCCATTCACCAAAATGGAGGTTAGCTTCAAAGATCAGGCGGAAGCGGTGATGACATGGTGTGTGTGATGCCTGTATCCAATGACTGGCATTGTATCCCACCTGAAACCAGTTCCAGGTGGCATCTGCAGAGGTCTGTCTGGGATAGTGTGGATTCGTTTCTTGGAGTGAAAGGTATTTCCCTTTCCAGAAAGTCTGGGTGAGCTTGGAGGGATAATTTGCCACTGGCTGACAACTCCACTGTTATGATAGTTTATTTATATAGCGCCTGTACACAATGTGTTTCAAAGCGCTTCAAGGCAAGGGAGGGTACAAGGGAAAATACAATGACATTCTTACAGGCCACGAACAGTATAGATGTTAACTTAATTATCGTACTCGGCCTGACAACATTTCAGATAGTGCTGGAGGGAGGGGGTCGTGGGGGTGGAGGAAACAAGTAAGAAGAGAATTATTCTTGCTCTGTTATCGGGTGCAGTGTTCACTTTAGTGCTACCTAAGGGGTATAAAAAAGTAGACACCTACTGCTGGAAAACTGTACCTGCATTCCTGTAAAGCCTGCCACTCGAGGAAGGACCAACAACGGTAAAGCTCTCAAGATGACCAGAAGGAACCCTTTGTAGCACTCCTTTCCCCATGCCCAGTAGAAACAACTGGATTATAGCTCCTGCTGGAGGCTTTGTTCCACTGAAGCTCCTTGCCGCCCCTACATCACTGGAATCAGATGCAGACCCCCTTCGCTGCCAGGACTCCCAAAGACTGTGTCAAACTTATCCAAATCTTTATCTCGGAACATCAAGCAGGCAACCTGTTTCATCTCTCCCAACTGGGAAGCTCCAGAGTCCTGTGCCAAACATCCATGAAGATCTGCTCTCCAACCTCGACTCCAACATTCCCTCTGTCCTTGTCCTACTCGATCTCTCTTCGACAAAGTCAACCATACCATCCTGCTCAACCGTCTCCGTGAGAACCTGGGTATCACTGATCAGGCTCTGGCCTGGCTGACCTCTTTCCTCTCTGATCGACCCTCTCAGGTTCAACTGGGGTACTTCCTATCCTGTCTTCCTCTCTACCTGTGGTGTTCCCCCGGGGTCTAACCTCTCGTCCTGGCTTTTCAACCAATATCTGGCAACTCTGGCCCACTGAATTGCCATTCTATGCTCAAATTTCCAGTGCTACTCTGACAACACAACTCATTTTCAGGCTGCCCTCGGCCACCTCCTCTCCCTCCCTCCCTCCACAAGGGTTTCTGGGGCCTGTGTCAAAAATACCTTCAGCTATCCCTCCGCAAATACCTCCCCTCTCGAGCTCTTTGCTCCTCTACCTCTAACTCCCTCAGGGTCAGTCGTTTCTCAAAGAAAAGAGCCGGGGGTAGATCTCGGTCTTCAGCCGGCACCTCCCTCTGGAACAGCCTCCCTGCCACTCTAAAACTTGAGGAGAACCATCTCCGGTTCCGGAAGCACCTCAAGACCTTCCTCTTTGCATCTGCCTTTGCTCCCCCTCTCCCTTGCTGATCTGCTCTCGTGGCACTGTGCATCTGGCCACCCTCCGTCCCCTTGGCCCAGTTACCGGCTCACCCTACCACCCTTCTGCACTGCCTTCCAGCCACCCCTTGCACTGGGCACTGTATCTGTACCCATACAGTCCCCCATTGCACCCCCCCTCCGCCCCCCATTTTCTATGTACTTATCAGACATACCCAGTTCTGCTGCCATAAACACATCACTTGCCGGCTGCACTACCCCGGTTTATTGCTCCATTATATATTTCTTTTTCATTTATTATTATCTGTTTATCCTCTGCTCTGCACTTTCTACTCTCCCCCTTCCATGCACTTTTCCCCTTTCCCTTTCCCATGCACTTGCACGATCTCAAAGTCACTGGGCCTAGAAAGATCGTTGTTTTGTTCTCCCCCATTCCCCTCCCTTGCCTTGTCGCGCTCGGAAACACTTGTGTACGAGCACAATACAAATAAAATATATCAAATCCGCCTCCCAATCCTCCTTCCATGGCTGACTCCTCACCAGTGTTACTTCAACCCTTCTATATTCTTTCTTTGTGTGTTTCCCCAAAGCAGATCCCATTCTCAGAAGCAGAAACCTGCTACTAAAGCCAGCTCACCATTCGGCTCCTCTGGCTCAGACCCTTGACCTGGGAATCCCCAAATGTCCAGTAATAGTCCTTGGTCTGGGTCTTGGAGTATTCATCTTCTGCACAGATGAGTCAACAGTGGAATCTTCAGTTGTCAATGAGCAACATGCAGAGCACCCGTCTCTGGAAATTGCCAACTGTATAACTGCTTTTTCCGGTAAGGGTAGATCCATTTATCTGCCAAATCAACATGCAAGACCCCCAGCACTTTTTGCTGGACTTGTGAATTCTTTTTCTATGTTTGAGTGAGAACCTTTCCCCCCACTCGCCCTTTCTTTTACTTTATTTTTTAATGGGTGTAATTTTTTCTGAACCTCAATTTGTTTTTGAATCTATACTTTCCTATTTTTGGCATCTACATTTTATTATTGCAACAACCAGCACTATCTGTGCAGTGTTGCTGGGGTGCCCCTTGGGCGTCCTTTCATTTTCTTTGGACTTACCTTGCAGAACACGTTCTGAACGGTAGAGTGGGATTTCTATCCCCTCTACATTTTAGATTGTGAGACCAGCACACCCCACCTTATGTGGAGAACTGGGGAGATACCCGGTATTCACTTTCTTACTGGTCCTGTAACATTTCTGTTACAGTGACAAGCTTACTATTATGGCTGGTGGCAGTGGACATACTTTACTGAATTGTGTGCAATTTTTCCTTGCAGGCTGTCATTACAGCAATTTTAATGCACAGAAGGGTCACGATTTGTTAGAATGGTGGCTCCTTTCGCCATTTTTAGTGTGATTGTCCTTTCTTGGTCACGACTGCCATCCTGGTTGTACTTTTGGCTTTGGCAGGAACCCTTTGTGTAGCCCACCAAGGCTCTGGAGTATCTGAAGGCAGGAAGTGAGGGAGGAGTCCAAAACTCTGCTCACCTTTTCCATTCGGGGTGCCTGCGAGAATCCGGTGCCCACAGGGTTTGGGTGGGGTGGTCAGGCTGTCCTGATTAGACAGCCACTCGCCCCTTTCTGTAAGCTGTGGGGAGAGATTGCAGAGGATGTGTGTGGGTTTCTGAATAAAAATTGGAAGCTGAAAACAAGTCGACCACTGGAGCTGAATCTGATGAATAAGAAGAGAAGACTGCTGTAGCTACTTCCAGTGACCGGAGATGACTTATGTGCAACTGCCGACTGTGCGGACCCCTTCTTTGATGCGACAGAGTCCCAAAGAAGACAACCCTAACCTATAGACTGATGGGACCAATCAGTTTTACAAAGACCTGCATTTCGAGCCATCCCACGACAAGCTTCGATCTTCCTGGGCTGCAAACTGCAAATACCCTGGTACATCGAGCCAGAGTGCAACGTCTTCCGAAGAACGAATCTTGCTGAAACATAAGGGTGTGGGGGTGACTCTTGCTAGACCTCCAGAGACACAATTCCACTCCTTGAAGTCCCTTCACCAGAGTGCTGGACCAAGATAGTGAGGCAAATTCGTTCTGGGACAGCCTTCCTTCATCTGGTACCTAGAAAAGGGCTCCAAAATAACAGCCGCGAGAAGCACTGAAGAATCCTTCTTTGGGAGCCTTTTCTGTCGACTGCTGATGCAAGTTCCCAACCAGTGCCCTGTCTTTCGTCATCACGACCAAGAACCCAGAGACTGGGTTCTGTGCTGCTTGATCGTGAAGGTGTCTGTCTGCAAGCTCTTCTTCACTGCTGAGGTACTGTGTGGCTTGGGGTAATACTTAACTAAAGTCTTCTGTCGTTCCTGTGTGGCTAAGGTGGCAATTCGTGTAGTTGGGAGTTTGCCCATACCATTCGCCCAGGCCCAACGCTGGAACACATCTAGGGAGCCTTCTACGAAGTCCCTGAACACTTCCACCAACTCTAAAATCTGATACTTATTTCGACGCGAACTCCTCTCCAACTATGACTTTCCTATAGTTCCGTCTTACCCTGACCTGCCTACAGCTGGCTCCTGGACCACCGGGGTCCCACTTAAGCCTCTAAGACCACTCATGTCCTAGAATAGGGAAGGACTTCTAAAGGTTAGGACTCTGCAGAGAAATAATAAAAAATAAGTGTTGCAAAATACTTACTTTTTCTGTGTTCGTGTGAAACTTTTATTTCTGAAACAGAATAAATTACCAAGTTCTTTCAGTCTTGTCGCACCTCTGAAAAGTAGAATACATTATTTACATTCAATAGTTTATTACCAATAGGGTTTTACTCCCCTTGAATAGCTTACCATCATTCTAAATGTGTCTACAGAGTTCTTACTTATCCTTGAAGTGCATCCTACCATCCTGAAAAGTAATGGATATGTTCTTGCTTACCTTGGAATTGTGTTCCACCATTCTGAAAAGTAATGTTGGTGCAACTAGATTATTCTAGAAACCGAATAAGTAAATTTGTGTACTACCAAAATAGGGTCTGCTTACCTTGAATTGCTTATTGCCATTCAGAAAGTAGACTAATGTGGTTTTACTCACCTAACAGTTTACGGCCATTCTAAATGTGTAACACTCTATTTTTAACTCACCTTGAACTGCATACTGCGATTCCAAATGTGGTTTACTTACCATTAGCATAGTGCTGGTTTTTATAGAGGAAAATAAACCACTATTTTTAGAATACAGTGCATCAGTGTTTCTTTAGACCATATGTATGCTACAAGTTCTTTGTACCTTCCTACAGCCCTCTCTCCCTCCTAAGATAAGCCTGACTGCTCTGTCCACACTACCAAATAAGTAGTACAGATCTATACTAAGAGTTGGAGTTTACTGTATTCCCTAAGGTATAGTTGTATCAAGGCCCTTGTGTGGATTTTAGAAAAAAGGTCCCAACACCAGGGTATTGCTCGGACTTTCCCGGTACTGCTAGCAAGCCTCTTCTTTGAACATACTTCACCCCTGGTACTCTTCTTCACCAAGGGTCTTCTGTGAAACGGCCTCCACCGGAAACCCAGAAACTGCTTCTTGGGACACTTTCACACAAAGTTAAACTCTGGCAAAGACTGCCCTGAATCCACTACTGGTCTCTTGACGTCTTTAAACATGCTAGACTATTTAGGAAAAGTGTATTTACTTACATGCTACTGTATTTTCTTTTTGTGGGGGTGTGGGGGTCTGAGGGGGGGATGTTTAACTAAACTCCGTAAAACCTTTTTCTCTTTGCCTTTTCTTGTGTACAGATCATATTTTCATTAAAAGAAATATAGTAATTGGACATTTGTCACTGGGTATAAACAAAAAGCATGCACTGTACCTGTGAACAACCCCAGCGTCACCTGGGAGTTAAACCTGGGCTGCTCTGTCACAACTACTACTAAGAGAGCCCATTCAACTTGAGCGAAACACAATCAATACCCAAGTCAGGAACATACAACTAAAGATCCCAACCTCTTAAAGAAAAGCTCCATAAGATGTTGTCTGTTTGTATCAATCAGCTAAAGGTTCACCGCAACATTTTGAAAAACGGGCCCAAGTCTCTACCTTGGGAAAGGCTTGGAAAAGACAACCTGTGGCAACAAGGTTCGCACTTAAGGTAGCAAGGCTGAGCCGTCAGGCTAAACTAACAAGGGACGGGGTACTGCTGTACATAGGTGTCCAGTTAAAGTACTGGAATCAAAAGGATCGAATGCCAAAAGGTGAGAGTGCATTCGACCGAAAACAAAAGGATCACATTTTTTTTTAAATGTCTATTTCTTTTTTTTGCTATAGTTTAGCTAAAAAAAAAGGTTTTTACACCAAAAAAATAAATAAAATCCGATCTTTTTTTTCCCATCGAATTGACTCGACCCTTTTGTCATTCGACCCTTTTGAGTCGATACTTTGACCTATAACCAGCACATACACTTAGCAATTAACAGATCAGTAAAAGGCAACAGATGGGCAAGTGAGGCCAAAATAACTTTTTGTTGTTCTACGTTTTGATTCCCATGCCCCCCCCCATCTTGTGGCGCTTGGAAACACCCGTGTATAGGCACCATACAAATGTACAATAAATCACACTACATAAGCCTTGGACGGTTCCATGTGTTAAAATCGCAGTAAAAAGGGCGTGGTTTTGCCGCTGCAATCCATGTAAAGGATGCGGGGGACACCCCTGCGACCCATTATGCCATTTAAGGGGAGCGGGGGACATCCCTGCTCCCCTTAAATTGTATAACTGGGTACACCTTTACCGGGTCAAACCACTGCATTTTTGCTGCGATTCTTTGCACAGGCGACATTTTTTGCCGCAATTTTATTACTGCATACCCCTTGAACTTACAAGGCAGCTCAGAACATCCTTAGGCTAGACTTCAGAAGTCCAATCCTATCTACTGAGAGTCAGCTTCTCTATGAGTCCCAAAGTGTTCCGATAGTCACAGGTGAGTAGCACTAGGAGAGGAAAGTCAGGGTTCAGGGCAAAGAAGCAGCCCCTTCAGAGCACACAGTAGGGAGGTAGTAAAGTGACATTGCCGGCTGGTTACCGGGAGGGGCGCACATCAGATAAGTGACAGAGCATAGCAAGGAAGCCCATAGCAACCAAAATTTCCAGGGGGTCTCCCCCCCCCTCCCTGACAACATTTTACAAATAATGGATTAAAAGGATGCATTTTTCAGCATACTTTCTATGAAAACTTGGCTCAAAAGCAACACAGTTTACATTTGGCTGTGTAGAGTAACAAATTACAAAATCCAATAGATGCAACTCACCAATAGCACACAAAGTATTTTCGAATACATTTTCATGATGACTTTACCCACAATATATGCCAGTATACAAAAAAGTAATGCTAGCTGTGACCATACTGATCCATGCGGTTGCACCAATACATGCCAAAATTACCATAATAGAACATGCTCCTGTTGGCTTTGCCCATGAAATAAATGCCATGCTACAGTTAGACCATATACCCAGACTTTCTGTACGAATTTAGTATAGTCTAGCCACGTAACAGCACTTATCATGCATGCATGATAAGTGTGGTTATGTGGCTAGACTGGCCTGGCTTCGGCAAGGGAGCGGGTTTGAGAAACCTCACTCACCTTCAAAGTTAAAGAAAATCTAGGCAGTCCAACAATACTGCTGGGGGCTTCTGGGAAGCAAGGGCACGATTTGCAAACAACTGCCATAAAAGAACCATTTGTGGGCAATACCAAGCTAGCATGCAGACTGATTAACTTCCCAGAAGGTTTTCCTTTCATCACCGATTGCCTATCCGGCATTTACTACTGGATGGTTGACAACAAGATGTGCCTGAACGGCTTGAAGACAGATATTTTACTGGGGGGGTTGCAGGTCAGATATCCTGAATATAATCCCTACCACCTTACAAAGAAAAATGGTAGGGTTGATCTTCGATAGAAGCGTCCTGTTATAGCTGAAAGTGAATAGGATTGGTAGGCTAAAATGTTTTTTTTTTAAAAAGGAAAAAAAAAGCATTGGTGTTCTTATGATGGGATCAGAGGCTTGCATGCAGGTCTCAATAGGAAAAGAGTCCAAAATAGAGCAGCTAGATAGCCCTTGAACCCTAATCAAACGGACCACATAACGCCAGTTCTCAAACCCCAGGATCTGGCTAACTGGTGCACTAATCACATTCATAATGTTACCCTCGACACGCTGGTCTGAAATACCTGGGCAGAGGACTCTCACCATTCTAGTGCCAGAATGTTAAAATTCTCCCTCACAAGGACCTTTAGATTGCGCTCTGCCAAACAAATAACCCTTTCTCAGTTTCAATGAGCTTCCAATCACAGGGCGGCCATAACTGGAACACCTCCGGTTATTGACCACAAGATCTGCAAGGCAATTAAAATTGTGATATCCAAAGCAAGCATTCTTAAACAATGCCAAACTATTGACACCAGTGTTAGAGAGTGACACTGACTGAAGGTGAAACATGATTGTCTATTGCCTGACAGCAGAACTAAATGGAAGCCTCAATGTTAGGATTTACCTAGACCGAACGCTTAGGGTTCAGGATGATCAATCCACACCTACGTTGCAGGACTGCTCTGTATATATGCTGTTCCTCGACCAGGGTAGACTAATCAGAGCAGTCTAGGTCAGACTCTCAAGAGAGGAGTATGGTGAAAAAAACAGTTTGATATACAATAGTCATACAGTAGATTAGTATACAATAATTATAGCAACATAAAAATGGTTTCAGTGCAAAAGAAAAAGGCTGTGGGTAACTTTTCAGTGTTGAGTCTTTAGGCAGTGACTTGTGCAGGAGTCACTAAATGTAAAGGAAATATTTGTAGAGCTAGGAATACAGTGTTTTGCATGGGGTTTTTAGAACGAAGGCAAACCCAGTGTCATCCAACAGGATAAGCACACCAAGACACAGTTATGGTGTGAAGGAGCGGTCAAGGTCTAGGCAGAGTCCTGACAAGGCATGGTTGTGCTCAGCTTGCTGTGGACCAATGTTATACAATGCGACAAAGACAAGTGGAAAGCATGTGGTTAGATGGAAAGGAGCAGTTAAAGTCACTGTTAATTAGAGAAGTTGGCTGGGTGAAACAAGGACAAATGATGACTTGCTTGAGGGGATGAAAGATGTATCAGATTCCAGGGTATGGGGTAGCGACTGCAGTAGCCAGAATTGCAGTTTGGCTGGCGGTTACAGGTGCAGCCCAAGGATTCAGAAAGTGAAGTTGCTGCCTTGGACGTTTGTTGGTTGCAGATCATACTTACTCCCAGATCATTGAGAGACTGGATTCTAAGCAAGATGACAAACCAGCTATTCAATGTGACCAGCAGTCCTGTGGGTTTGTGACTTAGCTTTGCTTGATACGATATGTTATTTATAACATGCTTAATACCCAGAGGTTTCTAAGCGCGGACCCAGGGATCGAACCTGTGTTGCTCCGTGTCGTCTTGCTTCCAAAGCGAGCACGTTGCCCATGAGCTATCCTCCCCAGACGAAGCATGCTTGTCAAAACATGAGAAGGGATCACTGGTGTGGTTCCCTCTGATCATGTGCAGTGAGGTCTGGAGTGGGCATAGCCCAGCAGTACTTTGAAGTTGCATTGTAGATTCACTGCAGCTGCAGAGCTTTTTCCATGGGCGATTTAGTCTTCCAGGTACTTCAGGACAAGGCCCAGTGATTGACCAAGGTATGTTTTCTGATGTTTTGTACCGGGCTAACATTACAGAACGCGCTTCTTCGAGGTGCGATATGTTACAGAGTTCCCCATTTCTATACAGTTCTTGGGTAATGGACATCCAACTTCCAATCGGGCACCTTGCACAATTCAAACATTTGGCGGCCAGTGTATCAAAAGTGGTCACCACATTCAAACCATCCCAGCCAAACACAGAATGTGGATTCATTATTACATGCCAGACAGCCAAACATCAAGCCACACCTGTTTTTGGTAGCCCAAAGCTTCCAAACTGGACTCAGGAAGGCCAGAACCATATATGGCCCACAGTTTTTTCCATGCGCACCCTATAAACACTGCATCATTGTGTAGTCTCACTGGACTTCTAAAAACCTATAGGAAATTAGGCTTTGCAGAGCTCTCAAGCTCCATGTGACCCCACGTTAGAATGCCACCCAGTGCTGTTTTTGTTCGGAATTATGAGGTTATCTACCCACCGGGAAAAGGTTTTAAATAATTGCTGGTAAAAAGGTGCTTTTTTACAGCACACTTTCTGTGAAAAATGGGATAGAAAGCCAAAGTTTACAATCAGTTTTGTAGGACAACACAAAGCGTTCCATCAGATGAAAGTTATCAACAGTGCATTGGAGCAATTTCTGACATTCTCAGGATGGCTTGTCCCACTATATGCCATTTGCCAGTGTAAAAACATTTTCATACGGGCTGTGCCTTTACATGTCCATGTTGGCGGCAGCACTATATGCCAATAAAGCCACATTATTCAGGTTTGAAAAACGAATCTGCCACTGTAACAAAACGAGTCTTTACTGGCTGCACCAATGTAGGCCAGTAGAGCCAAGCAACAACACTCTTGTCTGAAAAAGAAAATGTAGCACCCCCCTCCTCCCCGTCCCCAATCAAAGCTCTTCTCCCTGTTCCAGCACACACATTCACTCATTTCACACGTGTAGTCATACAACATAACTCTCCTTCACACGTGCACTTACAGACAGATGTCCCTTCCTGCACATACATAGCATAAATACATCAATGTTTTTTGTCTTGACTCCAGACACCACTCACCATGATGACTCACTGGCTCTTGCGCAGCAGGAAGCAGGCCGTTTCCCAGTTTCTACATACGCCTGGTGGAGCCAGAGGACCTCCATCTCCCTCACAATGGGCTCTGAAGGTGAGAGAGGTGCAGTTGCACTCCTACACAGATTTTGCCCTGCAGTACCCCAGCCTCCACCCTCAACGGCCCAGCCAAGGCCGGGGAAGCCAAATGTCCCAGCGTCATATGGCCCATTGGGCATGCGCACTGGGGTACTGCAACTGTCAAAGCGAGCCAAGGAGCAGGTGCTCAGCGGCAATAAGTAGCACTAGACATGCTCACAGTTTACTCTGTCCGTCTCCTCCATAATGTTGGGGGTGAGGGGCGGCTCCCTGTTGCTCATGATAATGGATAGGTCACCCCGGACCTCTAAGGGAAAATGCATCAAGCTGCATCTCCGGTAAGGACCAGAATGGGGTTCCCACTGGGGAGATGGGAATAAGAGGTTGGAGAATCAGCAGAAAAAAGACAAAAATGCCAAGACAGATTATGATTCCATCCTAACATTGTATATGCTCCCAAGCACACTTATTAACACATGTCACTGTACGAATGGCAATAATGAACTTATTAAAGTTACATATAATAGTTAAAGTCCCCAGGAATCGAAACTTTGGGTGCTGTGAATGGGCTTTACCTTTACCCAAACTTGCCCCTTGTATCCCACGTCAACGCCGCATGTATGACATTTCTACCTGCCTTCCTTTTACCCTGGGCACTCCACTTCATGCTCTGGTACCCAGGAGGATAGGGACATGTGACACATTACAAATCAAAAATAAATAACTAGAAGGGCAATCACCAACATCATAGGAAAGTATGAACGAGCATCATAAAACAGGCATGAAAAGGAAGAGCACAGAACAAAAAAAAAAGATACAGCAGCAAGAGAATATAAACATGCACCAGAGTGTAACAACAGGCCTGGAAACTGAAGCGCTGAGCAAGAAGAGCAACGACTTATATATGCAAAGCACACAAAGAAAACATTTTGGTTTTAAATTCGGCTTCTTGTGCTGGATCAAAATGCTAACAGGAGATCAGTCAACAGAAAAAAGCAAGCAAGCAAGCAAGGACGGACGGGAACCGCAGCAAGGAAGACAGGGAGAGCCGGCAGGTGTACCAAAAGTGAGCGGGCATCACCTGGAGGAACAGTTCCAGAAGGTTGAGGTAATAAGGCTTCTTGCGACAATACTTCATCAACAGACGGTATATGCAGGATTCCAGCAGGAAAGAGTCATTGATGGCATCGAGGCCCACGCCGTCCTGGAACAGATTATGTTGACACAGGTCAGTGACATGAGAAGGGTTATGTCCAGACAAGTAAAATATTTTAGCGATTTATCCATAATATAGCAGTCAGACTCTGGATTAGCTACTGCTGTCCCCCAAATCTTACCTTTTTATACCAGCAAGGCTGGCCCCGCCGCATCACTGAAGAATCCATGATGTCATCAGCAACCAGGAAGAAAGCTTGGAGCTACAAAGAAAGTAAAAGCAAAATACTGTGCATTATTTTCATTTGTAAAGAGACCGATCTATGTACTCACTTTAGGGTAATCACTTTAGGGTGCTCAAAGACAAGCGTAAAGGGACTAAGAGAGAGGGTAAGATAAGGTTGCAAGAAACAAACACTGGATGATAGTTGCAGCATTCACAGTAACACAGAATTCAGTGCTCTAGTTCTTGAAGTGCCTTTGACCACTGCAGGGCATTGGCAGGTACAAGTAAAAGTGGGAAGTAGCAGGTTATGTTGGCAAAGTTCCCTTAAGAAGTCCCTTGAATATAGTTGTGTCGTTAGTGTGTAAGACCAACAGCAGGCTGTTTCACAAACAGTTCTTGTACTGAAAGCTTCAGTTTTGGGATTTTGCGTGCCTTCCTTTGTTGCATTAGATTTGCTGCACATGAGTTCTTGACTGTGCAGTGTTCGAAGCGGTCAGACCGGTATTTCAGGCTCACCTATGTAGTCTTTGTGGGATACACCAAGAACAGGTATGATTTTTTTTTTTGTTTTGTTATGGAACCTGTCTCGGGTTCCTTTGATGGGTTTATGTAAACCGTTGATTTGGGACCCAGAATCATCCTTACAATTGGAAGCATCACCATGTGGAATGGAGAGATGAACTTCTTATAAATATTAGCCATTCCAGTATCGAGATTGACAATGCCTGTATTAATTCTACTTTGTGATTCAAGGCAAGCAGTTGAAGTGCCTTTTTTAGTAGGTTAAGAAGGTGTCAGACGTTTCGTGTTGCCAGGCTTATTTGTGTAAGAAGTTGGATGTGCCACTAAAATATAACTTTTCATCTTTATGCTTTATTTCAACAGCCATTTGTCAGGGTTAACATTTCCTGGGAATAGAAACAAATCGAGATCAAGCGAATTGGTGGTGAACCAGCTCTGAAAGTAGAAAGACAACTGGTGATGTAAACTCCAAGTTTCTCTCAGTCAATTTTGAGAAGAATTTACACATGGTCTGCACAGAACAGTAAGAAGCTTGGAATATAGTGTAGGTTTTGAACAGCCAGTGCGAGAGGTCAGAACCCCTGTGGAACACAGGGCTCCACCCTCAGTCACATAGTGGATTGGAAATGTCCCATTTCTGTCTTCACATGTGGGGTTAACCCATGTGAAGGCTGTCCTTCAATTCCAACAGTGTGAATAGTATGCAGTCGAGAGGTATATTATGGCCCACAAAAAGAAAATCATACACTGCACACATCAAATAGGATTAGAATATAGATTTGGTCATTATCTGATGGTTTACATTTCGAGAGGTTTCTATGCTATTGGATGCACAAAAACAGGCCATTAAGGGGAGAGTGGAGTTTGATAATTTAGAGGGCATGGGGCTCAGAAACGTTATGGTAGATATCATCAGGGATAATAGCTGGTTATGTTCTGGATAAGAGAATGCGGACTGTTACCAGAATAGTGTTATAGGTATTTGTTAGGACAGTTTTTCTAAAGTCCAACTAAGGGCTTATTAAAACCAGTCAACTGCGGCAGTACAAGACTCCAGTCTTAGTATAAGGCTGTACCACCCGAGTTAAGGGGAGCGTAAACAGAGCAGCCAGGCTGATCTTAGGCAGGAGAGAGGGCTGCAGAATCAGTACAAGGAACTTGTAATAGAAATATTGTCCAAAGAAACCCTGTATTGTATAAATGAATGGTTTATTTAAATACAAGTAGGCCCAGATATATCTTGGGGGAAATAAGTACCATCACATTATAGATAACCACAAATAGAAAAACACAACACTATACTTTACAGTACACAGGCCAAAGCATTGACCTTACTTAGAAAGCTAACAATATTTCTAGGTAAATCAAACCTTATACAACACATTCAGTATAGGTTACACCTATTCTTGGGGAGTAAAACCATAAATTAATTTCTACTTTACATTAATTCAAGGGTAGTAGATCCTGTCAGTTGTAGGGGAGCTGGCTCTTGGGGTGTAATATTCAATTACAGTTGCTTTTCAGTTCACAGACTAAGGGAAGCAATAACTAACTTATTTTAGGGAAACACAGTTTTATAAAGGGAAGTAAAATGTATACACTTTACAGGAGCTATAAACCTAAAACTGTTTTTTGTGTCTGTCTGAAACAGACCAGAGAAAGCACCCCCACTCCCCAGTGTTACACTTATGAATGACTCAAAGTTATTCTAGGTAGGTAAAACCTAAGGCAGACTAATTCTGTACAGGCTAACAGCAAATCAGTGGAAGCAAGACTCAGTTGGGAATCATATACACCTAATCTCTGAAATAAATAGTTAGTGAAGCCAACAGCATTAATTTTGGGAAAGAGGCAGAGCCAATTTACAGGTGAGCAAAATAACCTTACATCTACTTTCTATTAGAATGGCAAAACAGTTCCAAGGAAAGAAAGATGTTACATATACCTTTTAGAATGGCAGAACATTTCTAAAGGTAAGTAATAAACTTTTGTAACTGTTCACTCTCAGAGTTAGTTAACAAACCAACTTCTTTTGCAACTAACTTTTAAACACATTCTCTTTTCTAGGCAAAAGACCCAACCTTAGAAATCTTCCCCTTATTCTTGGAGCATGAGTGTTCTCAGTTGCAGAAGGGGAAGGGGGTCACTAGGGTCTAGTGTCCAACAGGCAGGTCAAGATAGGTTCTTAAGTAGCAAAAGTCAGAGTTCCTAAGGAAGACTGTTAGGACAAGCAAGTACTTGGGGCCTGGGTGCACTGGACGAGAGGACTCCCAATCACAGAAAACACATCAAAACTACACAGGAATCACAAGAGACTTAAGGTAAGTAAATACCCAAGCCAGTACAGTACCTCAGCACAGAAGAATATTTGCAGCAGGAGACCTTCGGGATCTGTAGCCAAAAACCTGGTTGTTGAATTCCTACATTAAGAAGACAGGGCACTGGAAGGACTATTGCGGCAAGGATCACGGAGAAGGCTGTAGCCAAGGTTTTCCTTGTGGCTGGATGCAGCCCATTACTGGGGCTGTATAAACAGCCTGCAGTAAAGGTGCACCGAATTAATAAAGGGTTCACTGCCACCAGCCATTAAATGAAATGTTGTCCTTGGATCATAAATGTTACATTTAAAATGAGAAAGTATCTCCCAGCACTCCACACAAGGTGGGGGGAGGGGTGGGGGTGCTGGTCCCACTTAATAAAATGTGAAAGGGATCCACAGATCCCTTCTACCCTTGGGAACTGTAGTTCTCACATGGTTAGCCAGAGAAAGTTAAAAGGGGAGCTCCTAGTGCAGCTCAGCAACAATAGGCACTCATTGCCAAAAGTTGTCAAAGAGTATAACTTAAATGATACCCATAATAAAGATTATGTGAGTGTGGAAAAAGGTTCCCACTCAGAGGTATAAGGAAAAATAATCCACCAGTAAAAGCAAAAAGTTCTGGGGTTGTTCCAGGTCAGGATGATTCATCATTTCTATGAAAATCTTACCCAACAGTATTCGATAGACACAGGAAGGAATGCCTGAAACTTCTGTGTTGGGAGCTAGAGGTTCCAGGTCTAAAGTCGCCGGAGGACAGTTTGTTGTGGTGACTAGGTTGAATTTGATTGGCAAATTCATCATTGAGAAAGTGTTAAACTTGTCAACTAGATCTTGTGATGGGCAGAGGTCCTGAGCACTTCAAGTGGGTTATCTTTTCAAACGCTCCAGTTTTGCCGATTACCATGGACTTATGATTGACAAGGAATTTTATTTAAGGGTGTTAATGTGGCTGGTATGCCACTTATCTGTAAGGCTAAGTGGTAGGTTTCCTTTTTGGGAGTGGTGATAGATAGAAATATAGTGTGTATCAGGGGGTTGTTGGTGTGGAAACATACCAAACTTGTACACTAAATTACCTTCATGTTATGGAGTCAGGTTGGGTGGCCAGGAGGTTCAACTTGTATATTTTCTGGAGGAGGGCTAATTTGAATAAGATGTGTTAAATAAACCTCTCTATGTGGGGATGTGGGTCCCAGCCTGGAGTAGCCATAGCTCTGCATCAAGTTTTGAAGTGGGGATTTATTGTTCACTTGGGAAAGGTTAATATTTGTATCCCTCTGCACTGTCAAGTTGCAAGCTATAAGCCAGGCTTAAAAAGTCACTCGACATCTCAGCTCTTCTTACGCAAGCAGAACAAATATTTCTTACTCTCCAATAAACACTTGGATAGGGAGCAACGAGTGCACATTTTGAGCCCTGTTCTAAGTAAATGTTTTATGTGTGCCATTGTATAGCAATGTTAAGCCCTGCATGAATATCACAGGATATTTGTGTCTGTGAAGCCATATTGCACTTGTATTCATCAGTAATGGATCTCTCTGGGTGGTTTCTAAGGGCAGTTTTAACGGCTTCTGTGCATCTTTGAAGGGGACTGCAGGTAATAGACCAGAAAACAATTATGAAGGAAACTGTACGAACATTGAGATCGGACCAAGGATTTACAGTTGGATGGATATAGATTTAAACTAACATTTCTTTTTAAATTTAACCAACAGGACTATGCAAGAAAAGACTTCTTTTACTGCTAGATTCGACATTACAAACAAGCAGAAGTGAACCAGTGGGGTTAAGAGGACAAATCGGGTTGAGAAGACAGATTAATGACATGAACACACTTTACAGAATTAGAAGCTTAATTAATTACTAGGATAATGGAGTCAGTGACGAGCACTGAGCCCACTAATAAGTGGATCACAGCATTCCAGGTAGAGTCTGGGAGGACAAAGCTAACAGGTGGCAATGTTTGACAACTGCCCTCCACCCGTCTGCCTGGGCTGGCGATTATCTAACAAGAGATAGAGGACAATCTGCAGGTGCCTTTCAAGACTTTAATGAGTGACTTACTGGGTGCTCACAGTAGTCACAGTTGTGGCGCATCAGCCTCAGAGTTGACTAAAGTTGCCCTTCTCTTCTTTTTAGAATTGCGAACATTTGGTGAATATGCTTTTACTAAAACATTATTAAATGCTGCCCAAAGACCAATCCGATTGCCTCGTCTTGAGGCCACAGGGATTTTAGGTTTACTTAAAGTACATGACTCTCAAATCGAGACATTAATTTTTGGGTTGAGGGTGCGGGGGGTCACATGATCTCTTGCATGTGAGCTGTAGTCCTCCTGAAAATCAGTGGGCACTGGCATAGGCAGATGCCAGGCTGTGATAGCGTGAATTCATTCCCGTGTGTGAGATCATTCCAGAATGCACAGGTCAGCGGAAGGATGGTCTGCCATTGGCTAGCTACCCCTCTATTGGACTGATTTTTGGTGTGCCAATAGGTGCTGTCTCCACTCACCGACTCTGGAGGGATAAAAGCAGAGCCCCTTGCACACTCTTCTTGGAAACCCGGTTGTACAAGGAAGGATGCAAGCTCTGTACCAGCATCCTTTGACTCTCTGAAAAATCATACGACAAAGCTCTGCCTCTCCAGATGACCAGAAGGAACCCTCTTCAATCCTGTGAAGACAACTGAATCGCAGCTCTTGCATGAAGGAGTCTTCTTCCAGGAGCTCCTGGGTATGCCTGCATTGCCAGACCCAGAAGCTTGTGCCCCTCCACTGTCAGGACTCTGAAGACCCTCTGTGGCGAACCACCCAAGAATCCTCATCCCAGGAAATCGGGCAATTGCCCTGGTTACATCTCCCCCGACTGAGAAACTCCAGGGGCCTGTACTGCCTCCAATCCTGCAACTGCACCATACTCACCTTTCTGGTTCTTCTTCCATGGATAGCTCCTCTCCTGTGTGTGGATTCAACCTTTCTCCAATATTCATTACAATGTGAGCTCTTTCCAATCCGGCCCCATCCTCTGAAGTAAAATCCTATAGCAGAAGACAACATGAGAAATCGACCACAACCGAGCCGCCTTTCTGCTTCTCTGGCTCCAACAACCTTCAGACTGGGAATCCACACACAGATCACAAAATAATAGTCCTTCCCAGGACTTGGGTTCTTTATGCATCAGTGTGTCATTGCTGGCACCCTCAGTGGACAATGAGAAATGTGCACATCAACCACCTCAGGAGACCACCTGCTGCAAACTGCTTTTTTTTGGTCCCAGCATATCCCGCTTGATCTCCGGACAAATCTTTTTTTGGTTTTCCTCCCGGGAACCCTTAGTCACGAAGGGTTTCCTGTGGGACTCATGCCATAGCATCTGCAGAAACTACTCCTTGGGACTGCATTTTCTTTTCTAGGAAACTCTTATTGAACTCTAAAGAACTATTCTTAAAAACGTACTACTTTACCGATATATTGTGGCACTTATTTTACAAAAGGTGTACTTACCTATATTCGTTGTAATTTGTCTCAGCTTTTGTTATAGAAAGATTAGATTTGTATAAAAGCAATAGTATGTGGACATTCTCTAATTGTGTATAAACAAAAAGTGTGTATTGTACCTGTAAACTGCTACATCACCGGGGAGTTTGGGCGGGGCTGCTCTGTCACCAGTACCATTTGGAGTGCATGGTGAGCTTGGGGGAAAATCACTAGCAGCGCTTAAAACAGGAAGATGCACCAAAAGACCCTTACTACAGGGGTTAAGGAGCATCTCCCAAACAATGTAGACCCATTCCCCTACCACCAATACAAAGTATAACCTTTTCGCCTCAGCCCCCTCTGAAGCACTTGATCTGTAGTGTACTCTGCACCCCCCACTACTAGGCTCCAAATGCAAGAAATCATATTTGTCACTCACTAGCTCAACACTCCATCCGACAGCCAGCACAGGTTCCAGGTTGCCCGGCTTCTGGAGCTCTGGTCCTGCCAGCTCCCGAAAGGCTGCAAGCACCGTCAGCCCTCGATTATTCTTCCCACCCGGTGTTGTATACTCTACAACCTGCAGAGAAGAAATGACTTGTGTTATAAATGCAATATCATATCATTTGTACTAAGGCACATAGCAATTATGCTTAGTTGTGATAGTGGTGGTCTGTGGTTAAAAGCCTCTGTGCTGATCAAATTTAATTTGCAGCATCTGTGCCTCTTTTGTATTAAGTGCAAAGAAGCATACAACCTATTTGTGTTCCTCTTGAGTATTAATCACTGCAAATCCAACAGACTATTCTAGGTTGGTGTACAGGACAATCATAAAATGTATAGCTAGTTTTGAATATAAATCGGAAGGCGGGTTGCATTGGTTGCAATTTCAAATCTCATCGGGCTCTAGGCACAGAAATCAAATTATTTATTTTCCAAACAGCGTTTGTGAATGAAACAAAATATAGAGGGAAGTAGCCACTTGGCAGATGCCAGTTCAAACCCACCTCACTGTGACCTAGTTCACCACCTCATTTTCTAGGTCGTTCAGGGTGACATGCAAGCCCAGATAAGCTGAAGGTGGCAAAACAGTAACATGGAAACAGACCCACCTTTTCTGTTAGCCAAACTTTAGGCACGGTTGGACGTTTGAATAAATGCACTTCATGTGATTGGTCATGATATAACCCTTCACTTGTGGGGTGAAAATGTCAAATTGCAAGCTACTAGCCATCCATAAAAAGTCACCCACCTTTTCAGCTCTAAACATAGCACACATTTCTTACAGTCAATTATCACTAGCTAGTGGTGATTGCATATGTTCACATTAATTACATTAGATGCCTTCAGAGTAAGCATAATGTTAGCACTCCCACTCCTTTACCACAACAGCTCAAACTTCAACTATACCCATGCCAAGATTCCACTCCGGTGGTGGCAGCTCCGACAACTTGAAACTCCTTTAAAAAAAATAAAAAACCTGCCTGCAGTCTCTGCACTATAGGGATTATTAAAAAAAAAATTATATTTAAAACGGATTGGATGAGCAGGAGCTAAAAGCAGCCATCGGCCAGTGAGCAGGAGCTAGCTCTGGGGAATATTAAGCTAGTACAATGCGTGCAGCCAACCTAACTTCCATGTGAGAAGCAAATCATGACTTTGTCCTATAAATGTGACCAGTAATGCTTTAGCTGTCTTCTAGAAAGGCCCCAATGCTCCTTCATGCGCAGTCCCAACACAGAGGCATGTGTTGATGGCATCAGATGGCCTAGGGAGGGACAGTTTGCTACGGGTACTTGTTAAATCAAGTTAATCAGGCATTTCTAGGGTACAAGCTAAATTCCTCCAAGCAGTCTTGATCCTTGCAGTAGCTAACCGAATCCATCTGTTCTAGAGATGCAGCCCTCTGTGAAAATGTGACTGAGTGGTTCATCCTGACTGCTGGCACTAGAAACTGCTAGGGTCACGTACCCAAGGAATGCACAGTAGCCTTCCCTGCTGCACAGTATACCAAACATGCCTGTCCCAGTTCTTGAGCCCTTCGCCTAGGTCTCGGCCAGCAAAGCCTCCACCTCACCATGCAGAGCAAGGCCAATGTTTTCTATGCCAAGACTTATGAGCAGTGCCACACCACAGCACCAAGGGCATAGGACACTAGCTCCTCAAACTGCCATGTAAACAGAATACCAATTTGGGGGCTAATCACAAAATGACTCTTTTCTTCAGCAGCTTTTGCAGGAGCCTAGGCTGGTGCATGAGGTCAAGGGCAGTCCTATTCTCCCCAACTCCTTCAATTGTTGCTGTGATGCAGCATATAGAACAACAGAAAGAAACTGGAAGGCTGGCTATGATAGACAGGTGTGCCCCTTTCAGGATATACTTTACCGACTAACTTTAATGCCATTCATTACTTAGAATTACATTCCCCTTCATTCTGGTTATATTTTATTTGTGCGTTTCTGCTTATAAATAACTTGCCTATGGTAATACTTTACCTCTTGAACTCTCCATATACACTTAGAAGTTAGCCGACTGCTCGGCCCTGTAGCTAGTGGAGCACAAAGTGGCACTTCAAGTCATCGGTTTGACTTTAGATATGCTATGGAATTAAGTGGAACCCTTCTGGTGACAAGACCCTCCAATCTGTTGTGCAAAGGATTCTCAACACCAACCTCTTCATTCCAAGCAGAGGTCCTTGTGTCACACACGATTTGTGCTGCACTCACCTCTTTAAGGCGCGCAATGGCATCTCCCACTTCCGGGTGCTGCAGATCATCTTCTGTGAGGTCGCGAACGATCTGGGCAAAGAAACCAACAAACTCCTGTCTGTCGCCAGAGGCGTGCTGCTTAGCATTCACACTCATCCTCAGTTTCTGAATGTAGAAGACAGACAGATGGGTGAGCCAGTGTTAATGGATGGTTAAGTATGCTCAAAACCTGTAAGCAGGTTAAAAGGTGACAGATGGATTAGAAAGGCGGTTGGTAACTTATGCCCTCCCCTACGGAAATAAAATAAATCAAGGAATCCATGGTCAGTAATACATACTGCTAATCAAGGAAAGGCATGGAATGAAATAAAAACAGGAGATCTGGCGGCGGCAGCACAGCAGCCCCCATCCCACCAGATGCCTCATGTCATTACAAAAGCTGCCTTATAATAAGGAAGACCACCACTCTGCCAGGTCCTTATGTTATGAGGGGTCAAAGAAAACAAGAAGTGTAAGGTTTTAAGATTCAAGAGGCATACACCAATAGCAAAGCACTGAAGAATGTGCACCTAGCAAATAGGAGTTCAATTGTATCACAGATGTGTGTTACACTGAGCTGACTGGTCATCAATCAGCATAATATTTAAGGAGGCATCTGGCGCCCAGCAAACACTTGATCTAGTACTCTGATTACAAAAGGGATACGCGGGGCCCCGCGCCATCTTGGGGTCCCATCTGGAACTCAAGAAAGCAGAAGAGTATATCCCATAACCCCGGGCAGCACAGTGTCAGTTGGCCATATATGGAAAGAGAAGAGTCTATAGCCTTCACGCTATTAGCCTCTTCAATGTAACTGATGCCTACCATATCCCAAAGCAACCGTGGGGCAGTACAGACATATCACAAAGCCAGCATATCAGGAGATAGTTGGCAAATATACTATATTAGCCGACCGCCAATATGAGGCTTGAACAGATTTTATGTATTTCAAAGAACATATCCAGTGCCGATTTAACATTTAAACCACTAGACCTTTGAGAACAAGGGTTTAAAAGTACCGGGAGTTGTTAAATCTTGGGACCTCTTGTTTCAACTACTCCAAATCTAGTGTGAGCTTAAAATATTGGTTTGATCAATATGCTTCCCCGGTTGGTCTATATATTCTTTGTATTATCAGATACCAGTGACTTTACCATTGTTCTTTTATTTCTTTTAATTGCTTTAAAACAGAGAACTTACTTCGTACCAGGCGACGAGTGTGTTTGAGCAGGGGTGCACCTAGCAGTTCTCCAGATAAGATTTGGAAGTGGCAGTATTTTACTTCCTTTTTAAAGTTGGGAGTAAAAATGCAAGTCCAATTCCCCATGAGAGTATTTTATTAGCGAGTACAAATGTTTCAACTGAAAAACTGAATCTTTTTTGTAACATGCATTTCTTTACCCTTTGTTATTCATCCACATTAAAAAGATACACGTTTACTTCTTCCAATTAGGCTGTTGAAATAGTAGTTTCTTCCTGTGGTACTATGTGCACTACTGGTTCAAACATATCCATGGTGCTGTAAGGTTGAAAGCAGGAGCGCACGATTCAACGTGTCTTTTTTCTAGGGAGTATTTTTACTCCCGATTTTGATTTTTTGGGAGCATTTGCCAATTTTTGGTGAGTAAAAGTGGCCGATACACACCTTATCTGTAGGGCTGCTAATGCTTTAAGCAGGAAACCATGCAAGCCTCCGCAGATGGTTTATGGGGAAGGTATCTACTTAGGTTGGGAGCTTTACTCCCGAGATGGAGCTACCCCGTCCCCCCCAACCACAATATGCATCCTACTAAAGAGAGAACACTTACTCTGCCAGATCACAATATTGGGATTTTACCAATTTCCAAATGGATCCATGTGTGCACAACATCAACCATTCAGACATAATTTTAATCAGAATCTTCACATTCTAGCTTATCATATTATATGGTGCATTTACTGGTGATAGTTACAGAAATAAGGGTCAAATTATTGGCATTAATATGTGTACTTACTGCAATTTTTAAAACCATACTACTGAACAAATACCTTTCAAAGCAGTGTTGTAAAGGTTCTTCAATACAGAGCTGTAATCAAGGGTCAGTCATTGCAAATCCATCAACAGGTTATAGTGGACAAAAACAAATACAGCATCTCCCACTTGTCCCAAACAACATTTCACAAACGCCCCCGCCCCAAATGCAGAGGTGATAAGTCCTGAACTGACTCACTGTAAGCACCTGGAAATGAAGCAGCTCCTTCTGTAGATTCCCCTTCTCACCGACCATGAGCCAAGGCAGGCTGGCCCGCTCATCTCTCGGGACAAGTAGGTGTCGCACCCAGTGAGAGCAGAGATGTGTCCGTGTGGTCCATAGCAGACGTGACAACATGATCTCACTCCTTGTGTGGTACAATGGGAAACCTTGTTCCTGTAGTTCATTGGAATTCCCTGGCAGCCAGGCTCCCCGGACTGCATCCCATTCCTGAACAGAATTCCCTACTATGAGGCTTCTATGCTATGACAACCCACAAAGGGAGAGCGTCCTCATGTTCTAGTCAGGGATCATTGAAAGAGATGCATTCCAGTACTGCAGATCAGGTTCTGGGGGAGTACAGAGGAACTGTGTGAAATGCCATGCATCAAACCCACCAAAGTGTGTACTGGGAGCAGAACAGCATTGCATGTACGTCCCAAGTTAAGGTTCCCATGTGACCTCAACATGTGCAGTACACATAACCTAAGCAGAGGGGCCATTTGTCCAAACACCATACCCTCTTCAGCCACCTCTTCCTACAGACAGAAAGACACCCAGATACAGCAAAATGGGTGCAGTGGTATATTACAAAGTGAACACTCATCAGAATGCAAGGAGGACACACACTGTACAAATCTGGGGGCCCTTGAATAATGAGGGTGATGAAAGTGTCACAAAGGTCATCAGTTATGCCTTTGCATGGAAGTGGTAGAAGCGGGTCATTATGCAACGAGTGACGAGCAAGAACTAATGGCGAAGAGAGTCACAAGGACATGTGTATGCAATGTAGACAGAAAGTGGTGCTCTATGCGGATTAGTGGGCAAAGTGGTAGGTCACCATTAACATCACTAGTACAGCCTCTTCGAAGCAATCTGGAGAAAGAGGAATAAGGGATGGGAGGGAGAAATGTCAGAGGGGGAAGATGGGGAGAAGAGGGAGCAGTATGGTTGGAATAGAAATCAGAAGGATGAGCAAACTAGAACTTAGTAAGGGAGCACATTGAGAAAGGGAAAATAAGACTGTGATCCCAGACATGCAACCCACTTACTTCACTCCACAGTGCCTGCAGACAGACCCTGCCTATACTCTGGCTCACTTTCGAATGGTGTGATCCAGAGGTTAAGTTATTGAGAGGGAGAAAGTACAGATGTAACTCCCACATGCACCTCTCCTCCATCTCCCTAGGCAGGTGGGTCTTCTGGGAGGTCACCATTGGTCGAAGAGCTTAGGGCCTGACCCTAGGCTGCTTGGGTGATAGTGCCATAGTTAAGAGCTGTTAAGAAGGAGTTGTGTTAGAGAATTGTAGACCCCAGAACTATGCCTATGTTGTGGGAGATGAAAGCAAAACAAAGGAGAGTGTTTAGCAGTCTTGTACTTTTAATTGGGAGGTCAGGACAAAATGATGTAGTGCGAGATTAGGTGAGCCATCTGGCTTTGAAAGACAAAAAGGATCCTACATGCATACATATGCTGGATCAATACTGTGACAGTCACTTGTATGGTCCGGCCAACATTTTACTCATTATTTATCTAAAAATTACCCTCTGGCCATGCAGTATAACCTCACTGGCCAAGGCCTTTTAATTTAAAATACATTTGGTTCAGCAATTAATCATCAGTGGGCCCCCATTGCAACTTTGAAAGGTTGAGAGTTCTAGAGAAACAAAAGCACATCATATCTCCTTGCTGGTTTCCTACAGCTAGCACACGCATCCAACCTGGCTATCGCCCATCCCTGCCTTTGTTTTCACATTCAGGCCAAACTCACGCTTTTCCTCTCATCCAAAGGGGCACTTACTTATTTTAAGGGTCATGGTGCCATATTGCATAGGTCAATCTAAAAATCCCCATTTGCTCACTAACCCATGAGGATAATGCTGCAGCACAATGCCTTTCAATACTAAGCTGATGTTGGGCGGGCATTTAAAATCCAGAGGACCATTGGTACAACTTTTTAAGGTGAGAACTGTCTATCTATTGTGTCAGCACAATATGCAGACACAAGCAGGTACATTCAACCTGGCTAATGCTCCAGCCTTACATTTGGAACTGGCTACATGCACCAGGTAACAACTATTGAAGCCTGAAACGGCTTCCTTCTTTTAATTGGTCAACCTTATAAACACAGTAGTGATCCTATATGCATTAGTCCTTTGCAGGAAGGTCTTAATTACCGACCCGAAGCAAGCAATACCATGAACTTTGTTCTATCATTTCATCCTGATGAAGGCTTGCCCATCAGCTTTAGGTGCCCACTCAGCCGAAACTCAGTCCCTTGAGCCAAGGACACTAATTTTGCTATGAGTTGTCCCCATGTTAACTAGTTAGAATTGCATTTCTTTTTTTAAAATAAATATAATTGGTATGAAGGTGTTGTTCAATAATCCTTTCATACATGGGTGTTTCGAGAGGGAGCTCCTTTTCACTTTCTCAGTCCCTCTTAGGGTTTTCCTGCCCTTGCTAGTAATGGCATATACAGGAATTGTGGTTATTATAAGGATAGGTGACCAGGGTCGGTGTGCAATTAGATGCAATGTAAAGAGGAATAGGTGTGTTTTGTGGATGGATGGCTTCAGTGGCTGCATGTACTGGATACTGGAATATGAGGATTCGATTGCACCAAATGGATGTCGCAATAGATGTGTTTGCCTGGATGAACAGTGAAATAGGTAAAGGAAGAGACATAAGGTGAATGAATGGTTGTAACAGCTCGCAAATGAGCAGAAAGGATATAAGAGATGCATTATTCGAATGGTCAATCGCCGGCGTTATCAGAACTGAGTGACTAAGAACCTGAAAGAGGCAGGCCACATCAATGGGTGGACACACTAGAATAGATAAATCAATACTGAGCACAGGTAGTTAACACCAGAGTACCCAAGGCACGGCAAGGGCAGATTTAGGGAGCACTTTCTCTCAGGAAGACCTAGGAAAGTCAGTAGAAGCCCATATTGTATTCTTCACTGCAGCAGATTAGGCATCGGAAAGCGATCAGGTCCCTCAGAAACAGAAATGTGAGCTCCTGTTAGAGCATATTTGTTTTAAGAGCAACAGGAACACAATGAGGACAGTCTCAAGTGGCCTGCATCTCAGACACAGCAGGGTGAAATAGTATATTGCCTTAAAGACACCATAATGAAACCAATGCATGTCTATATCCAATGTAGAGCAATGGTCATGGTAGGCTGCACGGTCTTGCTGGATGGCTGTTGGTTTGTGCGAAGTGGGTTTTGTGATGTCTGCGATAGTGAGGATGCGGTGTGTGTGTGTGAAATGGAAAAGCAGCCCTACAGCATATTTTCCTTTGCAGTTGGTGAGCAGGTGCAAGTGGATCTAGGTGACATGGCCTAAGCCCCACCCACCTTCTTGACCCTGCCTCTTTCTTTCGGCTCTTAACTCTTAGATCAAGGGGCATCTCTCGCCCAGGCGTCCGAAGTACAGTACAGACGAAGATAAGGGCAAATCCCGTTTGGACAGGACCAGAACCCTCGCCCATCAGGGACGATCCCTTGAACATGCGTTTCACTCCTTCCATGCCTCCACTCTCACCCAAACTCCCCTCCCCCAACAGCCCATTCCTACCATCACCACCAACATCATGGACAACACATGCAGCAAACTCAGCCAGGTCACCATACACCCCATCATCCACCATTAATCATCCACCATTACAACAAAATTGATGCTCGCCAATGTCCGCTCAGCAATCAATCATGCAGCAGACATTGCCAACCTCATCACCACACACGGCTTGGATGCCATCTTCATTACTAAGACCTGTTTGACATCCACCTCCACCCACATCCTAGATGTCCTCACCCCCAACGGCTACAGAATTCTACAACAAGACCATCCAAACAAGATCAGCGCAGGCCTCGCCATCATTCACAATGCATCATCGGCATGCACCCAGCTGGGCGTCGCCACCATTGGCTCTTCCGAAAACCTAACCTGCCACATCCCGAACTCCCCAATGGTGATATCTGTCCAGCCACCATTGTCAAATCATGTGCAGAGAGGTTGGTGCCTCTGATCACCAGATTTGTTAATCTTTCATTTAGGGAGAACACTGTCCCAAGCTCGCTTAGAGAGGCCTGCATTTCACATCGCCTTAAAAAAACACTCTCTGGATCCCAGCATCCCAAGCAACTATCGCCCATTACTAACACACCCTTTCTTCTGGAAATTCTTGATAAAGTGGCATATCAACAAATTCTAAAATTCTTGGAGTTAAATAACATTCTAGGTTCCACCCTATCCGGGTTCAGAAGCAATCACAGCACTGAAACCACTCTCCTTGAGCTGAAAACATCCATTCTTCAGCATGTGGATAAAGGTAAATCATCGCTCTTGATGCTACTAGATTTTACTGCCACGTTTGATATTGTTGATCATACCATCCTAACCACTGGACTAGAAGACACTGCCCATTTCTCTAGCGAGTCGGCTAGTTGGGTCCTCCGCTTTCTCTCCAAGCGGATGGCGAGAGTCTCCTTTGAAGACTCCATGGCAGAAGAACATGTTCTGGAGTGTGGGTGCCCCAAGGTTCTGGTCTGTCCCCAATGCTCTTTAACCTCTTTATTCTCACTCTTCAGCTGCCTGGATGCGGAAGGTGTCAGGTATGCAAACTATGCGGATGACACTCAGTGTCTCTTTCCCCTTTTAGTCAACCATGAACTTGATTCACAGGCCATTAATAATACTTACAATCACATCCATCAGTGGATGACTTTTAATGGCTTGGTACTTAACAATGGGAAGACAGATCATGCTAGTAGGAAGCCTACAAACTGTGTAAATTGGATCCTATGTATGCCACCTTTCAAATTTCTGACTGCCTTCTAACAACACTCGCTAAAGTTAAAACATTGGGTTTGATATTGGACTGAGCTTACTATGAAGGCGCATGTCAGCAGCCTTGTATCACAAGCTTCCTACTATGTCAAGCTACTGGTACAGGCAAGACATTTCTTGACAGGGCAGACAGCGCGACACTGGCATGTGCAATCAGTGGCTCACGCCTGGACTACTGTGCCACTCTTCTTCAGGGCATTGCAAAAACAGATTAATTGCCGACAGGTGGCCCAGAATAATGCAGCCAGGGCGGTGACTGGTATTCGCAGAACAGAGCATGTGTCTGCAGCAAGAAGATCACTCCATTGGATGCCAGTACAGAAGCGCATCCTATTCAGAACACTGCATTACGCATGCTTGTCAGCATATCTAACCAAAAGGATTAGGTGGTTGCCAGTTAAGCAAGCACTATGGAAACTCCTGCTGCCAAGCTCTCATGTTCAGAATAGTTGCTTCTCAGTGGCCGCTCCTCGGCTATGGAATTCCCTCCCACCGGATCTTAGATTGTGTGGGGCAGTTTCAATCTTTAGGGATAGGCTGAAGACCCTTCTCTTTGAATAAACCTGGCCATCTCGTTTATTCACTTCACTGTGGACTCTCTGGTTTGGTTGACTGAAATGTTGATCTTATTTGTTTTCTTTGTTGTCAGTCTTGTCCCTGCGCTTCTATGCCCATGGGTGTTGTCCCAGCGTGGAACAAATAAATTAAATAAAAAGTCACTGTTGATCTCGTTGTTAGGGAGAATTCTCTGTTTAGGCTGAATTTCCTAACCTAGTGAGTCCCCCAGCAGCTTTGCTGGATTTCTGGAGTTTGTTTTTTTCCATCCTGCCAAGAGTGAGACTCTTTTTCTCCCACTCTTGGACATGTATGTGTGTAATTCCTTTAAATGTCAATGTGTTTGATGGGCTATGGGGTCTTTTACTCCATAGGGTCTCATGTTTTCTATGTGTGTTACACCGCACCCTACGTGCCGTAGCACTGGGGCGTCCTAGCGGACCTCCCCCATAGACTCCATACCCGGGGACTGACTACTGTCTCCCCGGGCATGTAAAGTCACCATTGGCTTTACTAGACCTAAATTTACTAACAGAACTAGTACAAACCATCTTATTGTGGACGTACTAGTAGGGGTAATTCGATTACTCCTGGATCGGTTATTCGAGGGGGCACTGTCCCGTCCCCCCTCGTCGAGTTTTGGCTGGTGGCAGTGGAAACTACTTGTTATGTTCGACCCCGGCATTAACCCTATGGGACTCGTCCCATTGTTGGAGATTGATACTTTTTCCTCGTTAATCTCTAACGTACCACCGGTCTACTTATCTTAAATAAGTTTATCGGATGGTATTTTCTGCCAGAACTCGGTTTGTAAAATGGCGTCTGTGTTCGTCTCTGTGACTCCTAAACCAAAGGTTGAGCCCTTTGTTCCACTTTTGGCAGGCCTCTGGACAGAGACCCTCCAAAGTGGTGCCATTCTGTCTGGGTTACCACAGGGGTGTGGGAGGGGGTTTAGGCACCCTGGACCGAGTTGCCTTGCCAACTCCGGTCGCACTCTGGAGTGATTGGCCCAAGTGGTGAGCCTCCCCGCTCACCACTTAGCATGTGTTGATTGACAGCTAGGCTGAATGAATGGGTTTTCTGCATAAAAGCAGGGCTTTTGGGACTGGATCTTCAGAAGTCGCCACAGGACCCAAGAATCCGACGAGGGTAACGCTGAGCCGACCTGCACGACGACACCTCCGGTGGAGCCCTGCGGAACCGACTCACCACTTCCCGACGACAGAGGAGATCTCTCTGCCGGAGAGTCTCTTCCCCTGGCTGGTGGGAACAACCAGTCCCCTTTGCTTTTTATTCGCCTCAGGAACGCCGTGGTCGAATTGCCCGTGCAGAGCACCTCGGCAACCGGATAGCCACTACCCTTGTACCGCGACCAAAAGGTGGTGCCTTGTGACGGAGCACTCCGCGGCTGGTCTCTTCCCTGGTGGTGCACCGGACTTCACTTTTCTTCGACGACGAGATTATCTCTACTCTTGGCAAAGACCCGACGTGCATCCACCACCAGGAACAACTGCCCCCGCCGGAGCTGTCTCTCCACAAACAAGGTACCGTGTACGTCTGGCTTCCCTTTCGATTGGTTCGAGTGAGGTGTCTTAATCCTCTCCTTTCCGTTGTGTCGCCTCCAAGCTTTTTCACGTATTGTTCTGAACTAGTTCAATCTGCCGATAACAATTTGCTACAAAGACTCGAACGCATCTCCACTAGAGACTTTTGGGACATATCGCCTTGCCTCTCTCCGAGTGGGCCTGGCCTCTGAACTTTATGATCTATTGTGGTTCTTGCCTTGCATTTTTCCCGTGAAGTATTGAGCTGTGTAGAATTCATAACCTGCTTCTTTTTCTCTCCCGTCCTAACTAATATTAGAGTGCCATCTAGGTTGAGGCATACACCTCTGTCTGTAAATAAGTGGTGCCGGTAGAACCTAGACTTGTCGAAATATTGCTAGGGGGATTGATCGTTTTCTTCTTCGTAGAGTAATTGTGTTTGATTTGTTTGCCGTGATAGTGCCATAGTGTTTTTGATAGATGTTTCGTTATAAATAAATACCTTAATATCTTTACACTGAGTCGCGTTGCGCGTTTGCTTGTCTTACTGTGAAGAATTGCCCTATCTTGTATACTCCACATACTGCTTAACTCTTCTTGAGGGAAGTCTGACTGCTCAGCCACAGCTACCAACAGTGAAACTGTGTGGTACAGACTGCTACCAAGTGGGTTTACTGCCAAACACCTGTAGTCCTAAATCTTTTGCAGTGGTCCCAGAGGGAACTGCACAGGTTTCCGCCTAACACTCATCTACAGACCACACAAACCAAACACCTCCTTCATCGAAGACTTCACGGGCTTGGTCAGCCTCAGGTCTCTCACGCATGCCAACATCTTCATCAGCAACTTCAACATTCCTGGCAACTCGCAACCAAATCAATGAAGAAAGACCTCCACTGCCTACGGAACCTGACAGAGCAAACAAAAGAACCAACTCACAGGAAAGATAATATCCTCAACCTCATCATCACCACACTGCCCACCCGTCATCACAGCTCTCCTATTCTGCTCGACTGGTCGGATGACCTGGCAAACCCTTTGAGATTAGTCCCACCACAACTTGCAAGCAACCCATTGGAAACCAAGAATTCAAGCCATCAGATCCTTCAAGAACTTCCCAGTGGAGGCTCTCACAAAAGACCTCATAAAACTCTACCTCACATGGGTTTATGTACCTCCGACAAACTAGGCCTGCAACTCGCTTCTACAAGAACTCAACAGCACCCTCACAAACATCAACCATCATGCCCCAGTGAAACGGTGCACCAGGAAGCCTAAACTTTCAGCACCCTGGTACACTCAAGAACTCAACCTCAACAAACGAAGCATCAGAAAACAAGAAAAGAATTGGCCGAAAATCCTGCAGCTCATCCAACCTTGCCCTGCGCAAGGAACTCTTCTTCAAATGCGACTGATCAACACTGCCAAGGCCAACTACTATCAAAACACCATAACCAAGGACAACAAAGAAAGCAGAGTCCTCTTCAAAGCCATAGAGCACTGCATCAACCTTCTGTCCGACCCACCCGTAGCACACTCCATCGAAAAATCCACTGCCATCAACAAGATCTGCCAACACATACACCAACGCCACAACTGACAGCACACTACACATACCATGTTGCAAAACCACAACTAACTGGACAACTTTCGAGACACTAATTATGAAAGACGTCACTGCCAACTTAGCATCCCTCAATGCCACATTGTATGCAGCTGACATCCCTGCCTCTTTACTCAAGACCCTTCCGACTGAAGCACTCCTCCCTTACCCGACAATCATCAACAGCTCCCAAACTCAAGGCACCTTGCCCTCAATCGTCAAGACCAGACAAATCCTTGCTCTTCTTAAGAAACCAACACCGGACCCTGACGATCTCAGCAACTACCGCCCTATTACCCATCTTCACTTTCTAGGTAAGATCCTTGAGAAAGCAGTAGCCACTCACTCAAACACATCGAAGTCAATAACCTCCTTCAGTCCTACCAATCTGGCTTCAGACCCAGATGTAGCACAGAAACAGCTACCCTGTAGCACAGAAAAAGCTACCTGCTAAGGTGATAGACAATGCCCTTTACATCCTCAATGATGGCCAACCTTGCCTCCTAGTTATCCTTGGCCTCAGCAGCATTTCACAGTTGACCATCAGACACGCACCGACAATCTACATCGCTGCATGGGGATCAGGGAAGATAGTCCTCAGCTGGCTCAAATCCTTCCTTGCGTTTGTATAAATGGTTTCTTCCAGCTCACCAACTCTACCCATCACCTGTGGAGTCCCGCAAGGATCCATCCTGTCCCTCGTGATCTTCAATCTTTACATGGAACCGCTCAAAACCCTCCTCTCTCCACACAACAGCCACATTCACCAATATGCAGATCTACTTCAAGATATCCTCCATCGAAGACATCCACAGGCTCAAGGCCTTCCTCACACTGATCCAGTCCTGGATGTCCAGTGCTTACCTGAAGCTCAATCCCTCCAAGACTGAATTCCTGCTGCTGACCATCAACATCAAATACCCTGATATCCAGTCCTGGCTCTCTGCTATGAACCCTAAGGGGTTTACACCCCAGCTGGCCCCATGTGCCAAGTCCATTGGGTTCAACGTCGACAGACACCTCACATTCAAACAGCACACTTGTGTATAGGCGCGTTATAAAAGCCATGCCATATCACATAGTAAGCAAGACCGAAACTTACAACTTTCTCTCCTGTTGAAAGTCAAGCCCTTCATCCCAGAAAACAACTTCAGATCTGCTGCCTAAGCCATGGTCCTTTCCCACCTGGATGGTGACAATGCCCTTTTGAAGACTATCCTGGAACCCGAAATGGGTCCTGCATGCTGCAGCAAGACTAATTGAAGGACTCTGTAAATTCGAAAAACATCATCCTGACCCTTATCGAACTGCACTGGCTCCCACTGCAAGCCTGTATCATCTTCAAATCCTGTTGCATCATCTAGAAGGCTGTCATCCTGAAGTCCGCAAGATACCTACCCCACTGAGAAACTCAGCATATCCTTAGGCCTGTGATCCACGAGAAGGAAATGTGCTGACTTGAATTACGATGGTGCAGGAATGAAAGAACCAGAAGACAGGCCTTCTCTGTCAATGCTCCAAGACTCCCTGTCAACATCAGGCTTGGCCCCATCACTTCTACTGTTCAGGAAAGAGCTCAAGTCCTTCCTCTTCAAGGACTGGCTCCTCTTTAACACCTAGGTCCACACACCCTGCACGCCTCACCCTACCTGAAACTGATCTGCTCCCTGCTGTCTTCCCCATGCTGCCAATTGCCCACCCTCCCCTGTTAGCGCCCCACTCCTTTTTCTTCTCCACTTCCCTGTGTTCTTCCCCCTATGATTGTAAAGTGCTCCGTGGCTTCCCAAAGCTAGGTTCACACTTATTAACTAGGCTCTCCTCTCTACTTACAATTGTGCCCGTAATGTATCAAATCTCTTACCCTCCTGTCTCCTCTGGTCCCTTTCCCTGCATTAACATTGGCCTTCTCGTTACAGACAGAGCAGGTATTAAATCCCATTCTGTTCTCGACCTCTTCTTTAATCTCAATCTGCATTTTCTCGTTCTTCCTGAAACCTGGATCAGCCCCTGATAATACCTTCACCTGTGTCCTTCTCACCTCCCCTTCTCATTTCTCCCACACTCCTCTGGTCGCAAGGGTGGTACTGGGATTCTCTACCATTCTTCTTGGGCCATTGCTCCTGGTCTTCCTTCCCTTAACCCTTAGAGTACCATCTCTTGTCTTTTTGTAAACAGTTTCTGGTCTTTCTGGGCCCTAACCCTGACTTTCCTGGACCATCTCGACTCTCTAATATCCCTTCTTCCTTCCCCTTCGTGACTTAATCTTCCCCTTCTTGCTGCTTCTATTAAATCTCCCCTCCTACCCCTCATCAACTCCTATCACTTAAACTTTATCCCCCTGCTCATCGGTGAGGCTCTTGCCTTGACCTCATCTTTTCCTCCCCGCCTTTCGCTGGAACTATTACTGTCCATCCTTTTCATTCCTCAGATCACCTCTTTCTTTCCCTCTCCCTTCCTTCTCCACTCCCAGCCCCCTCTTTTAATCGGTATAATCTTCAATATATCAATAATTCTTTTCCACTCCTTCCTTTATTCCTCCCTCCTGACGATACTGCAAACACCTTTCACTCCTCCCTCGTCTACACTTGACTGTACCTACCCATCCAGCTCTTTCACCCCTTTTCTGAGGCGCACGCAACCTTGGCTCACTCCAGCTCTCACCTCGCTCTCTGTTGCAATCTTCGTAAGGCTGAGCGGCCTTGGAAATAAAGTCCCAATGCCCCTCTCTGCTCAATCTTCATTGGATTTCTCTTATGGTCTAGACTTGTTTTCAGGTTAAAAAAAAAAAAAAAAAAACACAATATGTTTCTGGTCATACGTTATCCCTTTCTCACCACCCCCGTCGCCTTTCAACTTCTACACAATTCTTTCTCCCTGCCCTCCTGATCCCGCTCTTTTTCTTCTTTCTTCTTCAGACTTTGCTAATTATTTTATCCCTAAAGTGGTCTCCCGCCGCGCCTCCTTCCTACCAACTGATGACCACCCCCTGCCAGCTCTGCCTCACACCCCCAACTCCTTTTCTTTCTCCCCTCCTTCTGACCTTGACACCTTCACCCTCATTGCTCGAGCCCAATTTACTGCTAATCCATCAGACCACTTACCTCAAGTCTACCCTCAACTTATAGCCTACCTCACCTCCCTGATCAACAGCTCTCACCAATTCTTGTTTCCCCTCTTTATTCAAACACACTCATTCTCCCAAATCTGATCCTTCTATCCCTGCTAATTTCCACCCTATTTCTCTTCTGTTTTCTCTAAGCTCTTTGAGCACACGGTTTACTCTCAGGTCTCTTCCTAGCTGAATCTTCGCTTACTTCTTCTGCCACTTCATTTTGGTTGCCATCCCTCTCACTCCACTGAGATTGCCCTTCTGCATGTCTCCAGTTCTTCTCACTACCCGTCACTCCAGGCTCTCCTCTGTTCTCATTCTCCTCGACCGTTCTGCTGCATTAGATACTGTTGATCACTCGGTTCTTCTTCCTACCCTTACTTACCTGGGCTTCTCTGGTTCTGTTCTTAAATGGTTCCACTATTAATCTAAACATTCCTATTCGGTCACTTGGGCTAGTAAAACATCTTCTAGAGTTCCTTAAGTCTCTGTATTAGGTCCTCTTTTTACACTCTTCCGCTCTCCTCACTAATTTCCTCCTACAATCACATGTTATCTCTTCGCCGAGGACACCCATATCTTCTGTTCCTTTTCTTTCTTCTCAGACTCATTGCACTCCATCTACAAATGTATTTCCGCTATTCAACTATGAATGTCATCATTGCCTTCATCTTAATACCTCTAAAACTGAGGTAATCTTCTTCCCTTCTAACATCACCCCTCTTCCTCCTTTCTGCCCCTTTCCTCTTACTTTTTCTTCATCAGCTCGGGACCTGGGAGTTATCTTTGATGCATTTTTTTCGTTGTCTCTCCATATCTCCAACACTGCCCACTCGGCTCCTGTCACTATCCTTTAACATTCAGTGTGCCTGTCCCAACCTTTCATGCTAGTAAACATTGGATGACCTCTCTGGTCTTTTCTCACATTGATAATTGCTCTGCCCTTCTCGTTAGTCTTCCTGCTTCTCACCTTACCCACTCCTATCTGTCTATAATTCATATAATCGTCTTCGCTTTCTCCTCATTCCTCCATTTCCTCTTTGCTTTCTATGTCTCTTCTTTCATTTGAGTCTGGTCTTTTTCATTAACTTTCTATTGTCTTTAAGTGCATCCATGGTCTATCCGCCCCTCTCTACCTTTCCTCACTTACATCGCTTTAATCTGCTTCCAGTATGATGAGTCAGTATCATACCAAAACATCGAAGGCCATTGCTGCAAATCACAAAACATAGAATTTTTTTAGAACTAATTTTAACACAGTTCATCGAAGAAAAAAAAATAATAGATGGGGTTGGGGTATTAACACCCCCCACACATTTAATTTTCAATTAACTGTTAAAATCGTTTTTTTAAAAATAAAAAAAATTAGATGTTTTGTGATGCAGTGATATTTTCAATGTTTTGGGGTAGATCCTGTTGCATCCCCAGAATCAGTTCTTTCTGTACCCAAACCTCTCCCCCTCACTTCCGTTCCTTTGCCTTAAATCGCTCCTAAGCACAGAATTGTCTGCCTCTCTATCCACTTCTCTTCCTCCTTACACATGCATCAATCCAACCTCAAAACCCACCTCTTGTCTGCTGCTCTTACTACTGACTGCTTCCTCTTACTGTTTGATTATTACCTTGAAACTATTACCTACTTTGATTGTACGGTTATGTTTTTAACCTGTTCAATTGTTTCATTTCCCAATGGGAAAAAAAAAAAATACAAGTGCATTGCTGTTCTGTGTCCTGTGAGTTACTGGCCTTTCTGAGAGGATGCAAGCTCCTCGTGAGGGCGGTTATTATATAGTGTCCATCCCCAAGGCACTCAAAAAAGGTCTGGGGGACCCTCTACTGAGAACGAAGGGTGAAGTGAGCTAAAACGTGGTTGTAGACACTCCTGGGTGGAAGAAAATCCATAGAACGGATATTTGACCTATGCGTGTTCTTAGTAAAGGGGCCCGGGCACTCCTTTTCCATTACCAGCGGACGTTGTCAGTCCGATCATGCCTTTCAATTGAAAGTGGCCCCAATGGGGCGTGGCCAGTAGCAGAGAGATGAGGACATGAGTCCCGGGAGCTCCTGCAACCGCGGCAAAAATCCTGAAAAAACAGCCTGACTCGAGTGGCAAAAGAAAAAGATACACATATCCTTCAGAAGAGAATTATCCCGAGTGCCAGTGGACCAAACTTTGGCCCAAAACGCGCTCCCCTGAACGAGTTCGGGGCTGCGGAAAGGAGCCGGCTCGGCGGCGGCGCCACGCAAACAAAATGGCCACGCTCGGCACACTGAAGTCCTCAGACTCCCAAATTCTCTGCGCCGAGGCGTGAGCGCAAGCCCACCTGTATTTGGCCGAGGCGAAGGGACAGCAGGACAAAGCACACGCACAGCCTGCTGGAATCGCCTGACTGACGGGGAGAAGTGGAAGACAGCCCGCCTGGCACCAAAGCGGGCATACGAGCATAGGTCCTCCGCCTCCCTCGCGAGGCACGAGGGACCCACCAAAGCACAGACACTGCCTGCACCTGCGAAGGGCCCCCCCCCCCCCAAGCGGAAGAGCCCACGCTCTAACGCCAGCCTGCAACACTGGCCCAGAAGCAGCGAACAGAGCTTCCAAACAGCCCAGCGGGTGCACGACACGGCCTAACCAGAGGCGATCGCAGTGGGCGGAGGGGTGTCACGGAGGCGAGACAGCGCGTAACGTTGCACACCCGGAGCAAGCAACACGGACATAGACACCTAACTATCGATACCCACGATGGGCAAGGAAAAAACCAAAAGGCTGACCTCCCAGAGTCGGATCCACCAATACACCTCCCCGACAGCAAACAGCCAGCAGGAAAACGCTCAACCAGACACCATGGCAGGAACAGAAGGCACAATATCGCTTAAAGACATCATGGCGGCCATAGCTGACTTGCGCGCCTCCATGGAGCAGACAATTGACGGCATCAGCATGGACGTCTCCCTCCTTCGACACGAAAAAGCTGTCGTCGCGCACCGGGGAGGCAGAGCAACGCATATCTGGTGCGGAAGACGGAATAAGGAATGTAGATCAACAACTGGCCGGAGTCATGACCCGCCTTAAAACCATGGAGGAGAAAATAGACGAGAGGGAGGGGAGATCCAGGCGCAATAATGTCAGAATCCTGGGGCTTCCGGAAAAAGCAGAGGGCCCAAACATGGAGCCATTTCTGGAGCAGTGGCTCACAGACATGTTCAGGGAAAAAACGTTCCAACTTCTTCTCAATTTAGCGCGCCCACCGTGTACCGACGGGCCGCCCGGTACCTGGTGCCCTGGTGTACAGTGATAGCCAAATTGTTGAACTATCGTGATCGTGACGCACTGCTCCAGTCCTCAAGAGTAAAGGGCACCCTCACTTACAACGGATCCAAAATAGCCTTTTTTCCGGACTACACCAGGGAAGTACAGAAAGCTAGAAAATCTTTTGACCATCTCAAAAAGCAATTGCAATCCCTAATGTGAAATACGGCCTAATGTTCCCCGCCCAGCTCAAGATATACCATAAAGGCACAACGGTCCATTTCACGGACACCAAAGCAGCGTGGAAATGGGCAGAACACAGAGGGGGACTGGATTGCGGCAAGAGGCAACAGAAACACAAACAGAACACCCAGAGCCCGGCCGAGGCCTCAACCAACGGAGCAACAACCGCTGGCACCAGGAATTGTACCACAACTGCAGGAATGAGTGCACTGCGACCGGATGCATTATTAAGCAGAAACACACGACACCCTGTAGTACAGGGCCTAAGGTACTGTGCGTAACTACACTGTCAAACACATGACCTTGTTAACCACGAAGTAACACATAGTTAAGCGGCCAGGCGGAAGTCCCCCCCCCCCTTCCACTGGTAGGATATCCCGGGGTTCCCACTGACACTCGTCACGAACCGGCACATCGGGAAACACCCATAAGAAGTCTACGTGCCAGTTGCCCTAACGAAGCCACCGTTTGCGGAGGTTAGCGGCCAACAGCACTAGTGGTGCTACCCCCTAGCCGCACTCCGTTGGGGGACACCACCTAGACCTAAACTAAGTTCAGTGCATGTACGGTGTCCAGTTGACACCTGAGGTTCTTATGTTCTTATGCGACCGATGCTTCTAGTTAGGAGGAGTATGGGGAGGGGGGTAAAGGGTTTGTTACCAATCAATCACAATACACATCATGGCTAGGTAAGATAGCCATACCCCAGGGGCTCAAGACCTCCCCACGTACATCGCCACCTATAGCAGCACACGCCTCTCCCACCACATGCAAATATGGCTGCACATAGCACCACCACAAACACTTGCAGAACACTCAGGCTCGTGACATGGAACGTCAATGGCCTTGGCAACGCGATCAAGCGCCGACTGGTACGCTAATTCCTAAAGAGACGAGTCGGATATAGTATTTCTGTCTGAGACCCATCTTGCGGGCACAGAATGCACCCTTTTTAAACGCACGAATTAAAAGCTGGCACTCCACTCAGGCTTCACGATGGGCTCAAGGGGAGTCATGATACTGGTACACAAAAACCTGCCCTTCCATCTCGTCTCAGTATCCCACGATACCGGCGGCAGATACGTTTACGCGACAGGTACGTTATGGGACCAATCAATAGCATTAATTGCCATCCATGCACCCCCAACCTTACTAGAGCCACTTCTCTCGGATATTGCCCCCCTGATCACAAATGACACTTCTAACCACATGGTGCTGGGAGGAGACTTCAATGAAGTCATGAACGTCACCCTGGACCACTCACATTTGCGTAATAGAAACCCTAACATATCTACCAGGCTTGCAACTTTCACTAATGCACTTGGCCTGTGTGATGTATGGAGAGAACTCCACCCAGACACAAGAGAATACTCCTTCCACTCCGGGGCCCATGCCTCGCTCTCCTGGCTAGACTACTTTTTTACTCCATCAACCGACCTACACAGGGCACAAGAAATAAACATGCTCGCCAGGGGTATCTCTGACCACTCCCAGCTGGAGCTAAAACTCACAACATCCAGACCGCTCCCGCCACCGAGCTGGAGACTGAATACTTACTACCTGGGTGACCCCGAGTTAGTAGATGGGCTCCAAGAGACCACCAGCACATATTTCGAGCTAAATACACAGACTGCATTGAACTCAGAGACACTGTGGGAGGCCTACAAGACAGTACTAAGGGGTGAGCTGATATCTTTGACAACTGCAAAAAAAGAAAATGCACTTGAGTAAGGCACTAGAAGCCGAACAGCAAGTGAAACTGGCGGAGGAAAAGCATATACATGAGGATACGCCGGACACAAATCGTAAGCTACTCCTGGCACAGAAAAGGCTCCAAAATATAGCAATGGACAATGCTAGACAACGGATACTGCAATGCGTGCACAAATCTATGAAACAGGGGACAAAGCTGGCAAAACGCTGGCATGGCTGGAACAGAGAGAGCTAGGACAAAGCCATGTTCAACGACTAGAAACAGGAGGGCCAAACACATGCATGTCGGACCAGGACATAACGCAGGGTTTTGCGGAATAATATGTTGAACTCTATAGAGAACCCACGACTAAAATGGACACCACAGTTATGGAGAAAATCGACATCCCCACCTTAGATGAAGCACAGCAGGAGCTCCTGGAGAGGGAGATCACAGAAGATGAGGTCCTAAGTGCCATTTCCGGCCTCCCAACAGGCAAGTCCCCAGGGCCCAATGGCTTCCCGGTTGAACTACGGCAGAAGGTGGGGGCTAACGTGGTTGCCCCTCACCTGTTACAGATGTATCAACATGCGCGCGAAAAAGGCACTCTCCCCCCAGATCTGCGAGAAGCAACAATCATAGTCATACCCAAATCTGGAAAACCCCCTGAAAGCTGCAGCTCATACAGGCCAATTTCACTCATCAACCATGAAAGCAAAATACTAGCAAAACTACTAGCAGACCGCCTACAGAAGGTTATCCCTTCCCTGATCCACCCAGACCAGTGCAGCTTCATGCCACAAAGATCAACATGCATGAACCTCCATAGACTATTCTCAGCCCTGGAAAGAGCCGACGGCATACAAGGCCCCTAGCCCTACTAGCAATCAAGGCAAAAGGTCTTCGATTCAGTGAGATGGGAGGCTATTTGGAACATAATGCGCCGCATGGGCTTTGGCGAGAATTTCATGAGCTGGGTGCGACTATTCTACAAACGCCCACTGGCCAGGACCAGAGTGAATGGTTGGCGATCGGACCCTTTTAGTCTAGGGAGAGGTACAAGGCAAGCCTGCCCTTTATCGGCCCTAATCTTTGCAATCGCAATTGAGCCACTGGCGATCCTCCTGCGACACTCTCCAACCTGGGAGGGCTTCTGTTGGTCTAATACATGGGAAGATAGAGTATTGCTCTACGCTGATGACCTGCTTATTTATCTAAAAGATCCAGACAATTCCTGCCCCAAAATCATGCAAATGCTAGAACAATACGGGGCATTCAGTGGCCTACGTGTGAACTGGGCCAAGTCTATCCTATTTCCAATAAAAGGTGTCTCGGTGGCAAACCTATCGACCGGCCCCTATCAGATTGCAATAACCAGTTTCAATATCTGGGGATACACATTTCGAAACAACTCGATGACTACACAGCTTTGAATCTTTCCCCCCTGGTTACAAGATTCGCAGAGGACACTCGTCACTGGATCTCCTTGCCGCTGACGCTGTTGGGCAGAGCCGCCCTGTACAAGATGATCGCCCTCCCCAAATTTTTGTACATACTGCAAAATGCTCCACTATATATCCCATATCGAGAATTTCACAAACTAGACTGCACCCTCCGGAAGCTGATATGGGGAGGACAACCGCAGATTGCCCCCTCTACTCTCCAAAGGTCCATCTGGGAGGAGGGGGAGGGGTAAATCGGGCTGCCCAGACTGCAATCATACTACTGGGCCAGTCAGATGGCGGTGGTGAATGATATGCTTCATGGGGACACAAATCTGCCACACATTAAAGGGATCACTTCCATTAGTACAACAATCCCCCGATAGAGCACATATACGGGGGCCTCAGCCGTACACAAAAAGAAGACATGACAACGCATATTGTGAGAATCGGGAAGGAAACACATCGATATCTAGGGTGGGAAGGAAAACTGACATTGGCCCAACCCCTATGGAACAACCGCTACCTTCCCGAAATACAAAAACTGCCTAGATGGCCTGAGTGGGTCCAGCGAGGAATCACCAGAATCGGGGATGTGGTACGGGAGGACAATCTGGCATCATTTGCGACACTACAGGCAGAGTTTTTCCTCCCTGCAACAGAAAGGTACCACTACATTCAACTGAAACACGCTTGAGGCACCCTCCAACAGGACATACGAGACATGCCAGAAAGCTCCCCTCTAGAGTGGAACATAGTGTCTGACCGAGTGGAACGGAAAGTCACCTCGACAATGTACAACGTGATAACTTCCTTTGCGACACCAGAACTAACCAGCCTAAAAACCAAATGGGAACGAGATGTTGGACCGCTTCAACCAGAAGATTGGGTGGAGGCCCCGATGTACCCACGCGAGGTAGCCATCTCCTCAAGACTCAGACTGGTCCAATTGAAAATCCTACACCGCACCTATTATCCGAGAGCGGCCCTCTTCCGCTGGGGCAGGTCGTTGGACGCGCGTTGCCTTCACTGTAAGCGGGAGGAGGGCACCTTCTTCCACATCATATGGGAATGCAGCAACATTCAGCAGCTTTGGCGGAGATGCTGCGACAAACTGTCCGGCGTTATAGGTAAGACGATACAAAGGTGCCCGAAACATCTGCTTCGAGGGATCTCCGGTGAAACTGACCTCTCCCGCTATGAGAAATTGCTCTGGTCGACTGCAACAGCGATGCTTATGTGGAACATTGCGCAGCTGTGGGGCTCCGAACAAACTCCTAGCTACGATCAATGGGTCACGGATGTGGACATTTGCGCTGCAACGGAACACTGGGTGTACAAGGCGAGAGGCTACCTGCAAAAGGCGAACAAGATATGGAATCGGTGGGAGGAGGCCGCCTAACTACCAGAAGCGTCGCCACAGTGATGGAGACGGTGTCAGGCTCTGTAACACAGGGCAGACTGAGCCTGATCTGTAAGACTACATTATATGCTTTTCCGAATGTTGATGGACGGTCCGTTGGACTGGGGTCCCTGATGCTGAGTTCTTAGAAGGTTCTTTGGTTTTTGTTTGTCTCTCTCCCCTTTCTCCCCTCCCCACCCCATATGTTGATTTTAGTAATGTCCCACTTCCCCCCCCCCCTGTAATGTAGAAAGATGATTGTAATGTGTTTAGTCATGCCTTTAAAAAACAATAAAAAAATGTTGATAAAAAAAAAATAAAGAAAGTGGCCCCAATAATATTGAGGTCCTGTGCTTAAATGAAAGCCATGTACATGTGCTGCTTTCTACACCTTAGAATGTTACCAAAGGCGTTTACTATTAAATACGTTTTGCCTTGGTCAAAAAGAAACACTTCAGAAAGATTTTCATTAAAGCGCTGATCTACGTGCATAGAGTTGCTCGTGGGTGCATGTTTAATTACGCTATGTGCAGTGCTATAAATTACAGTGCACAATTTATTTGCACAAATATGCAAATGACCATTTCTGACAAAATATATGTCCCTGTAGAGAACTAGCACAACGTATGTATGGCAAGATAATGGAATATGGGTAAGAATCATAAAACCTTCTCTAGCATCTTAATTGTGTTCGGTGTATGCATTGGGCGAAAAATAACCTTCCGAACAATAAAAAGTAATTAATATGCCAGACATTTATTTTACACTCTTGAGCTATGTTGTAATTTGTCGTCATGTTTTGAACATAAGTTCAAAAAGCCAACCTTTTTTTCCGTAATGTCCCACGAGCTCTAACGGAAGGCAAAATACGTCGGTGATTGTGGACCAACTTTGAGAAATGTATGCCTTTCATTGAAATTAGCTAATGCAATCTGTTACGACCAAATAATATGCCCAACAAACAGGCCCCCTATGATGCTTTTTGAAAGTATCCACCTTTAGACGGTCCTGCCAGTCCCCCTCGAACATCCTCCTATGACGGTCCAATCAATAGATCTGAAACCCGACTGTACAGCCTGCAGAATCAGACAGAATACACCAGCCCAAATGAATCAACCGGTTCGCCCACTGATACAAACAAAAACCTCCTCTTACTGAATGATCCATCCGCAAACCACTTACAAAGCACCACACATCTAACTCAAACATTCATTCACCGTAGACTATAATTGTCAAACATCACTATTCCACTGCTGCCGCCCATCGAGTACGGTGTCACACTCCTCTTACCTCCTGCGCTGCCTTCTGTCAGACCCAACCTAACCACCCCTGCCCCCCAGACGTCCCTTTAAACACAGATTTTCTATCGTGCCTTTCTGGGAGTCGTAGTTTTTTGGACTCTTGCACTTCCTGTCATAACACAAGCAGGGAATACAGTACCCGAAAGGCACAGTGGCAAAGCCCAATATGGGCGAGCTGAATGTCTATGACCGACGTGACGTCAGTAGCAGCGATTGGTCACTGCAATCGTATGAGGATGGGACTCTTCGGGTACCAGCCAATCCAGTCCCCACGGAACCATGCACATGATAGAGGAGGCCTTGTGATTGGTGGAAGGTATACCGGCTGACGTCCACGACGTTTTAAAACAAGGCCATTGCTGGTATCAGCTTTTTGGGCGCGCTCTTTTGTAGGGTTGGTAGCCGTAGGTCCTCCCTTTTAGGTGTGCCCTGTTGGCTGCGGCCGGGAGGCTGCAGCACGCAGGGCCCTGCGCGCAGAGTTATTTATATTTCCCTAAAATATATTGTCATCCAAAGCACAGGGCTTTGCGAATGCACGCTCCATGCAGAAATACGTTGAGTAAACAGCTGTAAAGGTGTATGCTAGCTGGAAGACTTTAAAACACATAGAATTGCACTTACTCAATGGATACATTTTAATTTGTATAAAAATAAACACATTCCACCGTGATTTAAGATCTTTCCCAGCAATTAATAAGTGAACATTTCTTAAGCGAAACAATGTGTTCTCGGAGGCACAAAGGCTAACGATATCGTTAAGTATACACGTAGAGAAGAATCATTTCATGTACATCAACACACCCACATACTTGCCAACCCTACAGATTTAGGCAGTAGGCTACTGCTTTTTAAGCAGTCCTACCGCCTACAGATTTGTGTGACAGATCCTACTGCTTTTTACAGTGGCAGGTAATTTATGTGACTCTAAGGCAGGCTGCAGGACAAAGCATGTAACACATTACTCTGTACAGTGGGCTGGTAGGTAATTACTTTGGTCTCAGACCAATACACTGACCTGACAGCTATGTGACTCTGTCCTGTACTCTTGTCGGTACAACCCTTAGGTGAACCACCAGTGAAGGCAAGTGGCAGAGCATAACACCATAACACAGCATCTGCCTATCAGACTGAGAGGGGTATCGGTCTCCATGGCATTCAGTATTCAACTTGCACTGCAGGAATGCATATGTATTCCCCAGGCCGCTGCTGCTGCTAGAGAGCAGTGGCAAACTTTGGCTACCAGCTCTGTGTGATTACCTTCAGTGTAATTGCATTTGGTGTTAACCTGCCATTTAGAATTATACATTTTTAACATTTGAACATCTTTCCATGCTGTGCTGTTTGATGGTTTGTGTATTTTAGAATGCCCCAATGGTGCCAACAATGTATGTTTTGTATTTTCCTGTGATATCATTGTTATGCGAATTATTATTTTTGAAAATTGAAAAATCCTACATCTTTTTGGTCACAGAATGTTGGCAAGTATGCACCCAGCACGTACCTTCCTACATAAAACATCACATTAGTAGTGACATTTTATTCGGATTTCTCCATTAACAAAATACTATACAAAAAAATACATTTCCAAAAAGTATAACGTATTCTATAATAATGTATCTTAAAAGCACAATTAAAGCGAGATCATTACAATTCACAATAGCATAGCTTCAGTACAAGTCCTGATATTATGAGTAACAAAATAGCTTTAATCATTTCCTTTGAAGATCAGTACAACTGCCACAAATAATACAGTACAACTGCCACAAATAATACATGTGTAAAAGCCCGAACCACAAAAACATTTTGTGGTAATGTATCTTAAAAGCACAATTAAAGCGAGATCATTACAATTCACAATAGCATAGCTTCAGTACAAGTCCTGATATTATGAGTAACAAAATAGCTTTAAACATTTCCTTTGAAGATCAGCACAACTGCCACAAATAATACAGTACAACTGCCACAAATAATACATGTGTAAAAGCCCGAACCACAAAAACATTTTGTGGTGGCCTTAACAAATGACAGGACAAAATTGAAGCTTGACAAGGTGTTTATTGATACAGCTCAAGTAACTGGATAACTGGGGTTTGGTAAAGTCCAGGGAAGGGACGTTAGAAGTACTCACATTTGGAGTTGTAAAGTTCATACAGTTGGCTTCACTGCAGACTGTGTGTGTGTATATGGCCCACACACTTCAACACTAAACATATGTTATAATGGCACATGGGATGACCAATAATATGCATTTATCTTTTTATATATACCAATAAATGCCACAGTCTAAAATGCAATTTACATTTTCTATTGTCATACACAATTATTATATCTTCATAAAATATTCTTCAAAACAATCTTGTCAAAATTCAACTCACACACATTCATTCCTACCACTCATTCAATCTCACTTTCTCTTAAAAAATAATTCTACTCCTATATATATGACCTCTTGGTCATTGTCAACATGTAATTTTCACACTGTGGATTTCCCTCCACTTATTGTCCGATGGTATTATCTGTGTACATTCAACTTCACAGATGTAATCATCGACATGTGTTTCGGTTGTCTGATAGGACTTTACAGGTAGTGTCCACTTGTTAGCGCACCCTTCATCAGGACCAAAACTGGAGGTTTAAAAATTCCCATTAAATAAAGTACGGTGAGTCACACCACCTAAAAGAACAATAACAACCCATTAGTATTCTGTCATCATGCCATCCACCCTTAATTTCTCTATCACTTCTAATGTGAATGTTCATGATTCTCAAAAGTAACCATTGGATCAGCATTCTCCATGTTACTTAGTTTACACGGAAAAAGCCAAAGTTCTGGAATTAATCCTTATCACACCTATGTGTGGATCTCATACCATATGGACCAACCCCAAGTGTGCAGCACTCTATATTATTGGCATACTTACTCCAACAAAATCAATGATATCACAGCGTCCTTAATATCGCCTTCTGGAGATCAAACGTATCTTCATATTATAGTAAGGATTCTCGGTCCTAGGAATAGTTCAGAAGTACTATCTCTGCCGCTCCTATTTAGTGTTGCTAGGTACACCATGCAATCACTTCCTGGTATGCATCCTACAAAACAAAAAATATTTTAATAAGACTCTATATACATAAGTATATCCTAGTATTAGCCACCGTCCTTGGTGCATCCCAGTACTTACATTAATTTCCATCCTTCTAGATGATTCTCCACCATAGCCCTCCTTGTGCTACACTCAGGCTCCCAACAGTTTCATCCAGTTTAGCCATGCCGCCAAGGTGTCCCTGTAGCAACATAAGCCTTCATTAGTTACCCAGTCTCTCTACGTTCTTTCAATCTGGTCAGTTAGAACTCTTTCTCGTTTTCATTTTCGTGTCATTTGATATATGGCATTCATCCAGTTTAACTATGCCGCTACGGTATCCCTATAGCGACATCCACCATCATTAGTTAGACAGTCTCTCTAAGTTCCTACAATCTACTCCATTTGGAACTCTTTTTCGTTTATTAGGCCACCAATTAGGTAGTATTCTACATTCATTGTTATTATATTACCCTAGCTTGTGGACACCAAATCTAAATTCGAAATCTGACTCTATGTATAAGCATCGCCACCTTATCCCCTTCTTTTTGCTGGAATATACACGCTCGCATTAGTAAGAACTCATTATTTATATAGCAATTCGCCAAGTTTCCTGCATTCAATGACTCGTACGGCGGTAAGTCCCCACTCATGCAAGATGCCGGCTTCTTCCTCTATCATCCGCGGTCACACAAAAACTTCGAAACCTCTGCGTATGGTGTCGTGCTTATGTAAATAAACATGGTCATAGAAAGTGGACTATTTAGATTAGTCTCCACTATCCACACCGTGCAAAAACATGGTCATAGAAAACAGACTATTCGAATTAGTCTCCAATATCCATACCATGCAACCGATATACATTAGCTCCATGCACACAGGCAATTGTTCTATTTGTATAGACCATATAACATTATGTCAAGAAAGTTATATATGGCACAGTATATTTTTTCTTTGTTTGCTTATATATTAACGTTAATTATTTATGTAAAGGTTCCAACCATCAGGCTCTCTACATACAAAAAGCGGACTACGCATTTCACCTCTCAATCACCCTACCGTGTAACAAATATGCATTAAGTATATAACAAACTCGCTCTATTCAACTCAACAGACCGTACCACCTATTTTCTAAATATACTACAGTGTGTATCTCTCACATCGTTATATATTATAGCGTTTAGTTCTTAAATATGGAGTCAGGGTGACTCATCCTCTACGTTATTCATTCTTAAATAAATGCTTCCAAACTCATTCCAGGTGAGGTATCACATTGATATTAGAGATTAGTATATTATCTTCCCTATTCTCTCACCATGGTCATTTTTATCAATACCATTAGTTCGATATATGTGTCCGGTGAGGAACTACAGTTCACACCCAACTAAGGGCACTGCTATATTAACAATCTATGTATCTCATATCTAGGACCCTTGACTGAAAACTGAGTTACTAGACATCTCCTTATTTTAAATCTAGTTCCTTAAACCCAACTAATGGATTAATCTCACCAATGTCAAAATGTAGAGGTCTTCATAACGAACCACTCACTATCTTAGTAGCATTGACTCGTCAACCCTCAATTGTACAGCATTGAATCAATTCCAAACATGTGTATAAAAATTACACTTAGGAGAAACTCAGTGTGTTATAAGAGCATTCCACTCCACTGACACATTGAGTCCATGTTTCACCATGTCCAATGTATAGATCCAGCGTTGTTCTATTCTGTGTAAGGTCGTCGCCATGTCACCCCCTCTTGTCTGTGGTCTGACACTTTGTAGGACAAACCATTTTAGCTCAGTATCCTTATGATGGTATTGAATAAAGTGGCCCTCAAGGGGTTTGTGCGCCACTTTATTACGTATATAGCTCCAATGCTCCCCTATACGTTGCCTCACCTCTCTGGTAGTTTTACCTACATACAGCAACTCACAAGGACAGATAATTATATAGATCACATTCTTCGATCTGCAATTGGTATGGTTCCTTAATTGCCATCTAACTGTGCCATCATTAAATTCTAAGCGCGTTTCCATCAGAGAACAAACTACACAGTTCCCACACTTGTGATGTCCCACTATCGGTGGTAGTCCCCACTGATTTAAAACTGTTTGTTCTCGATTCTTTTCTGGTTTACGGTTTTGATTTTTCTTAAATGCAAACATTTGTCTCTGATACAGACTTCCCGGTTGTTTGATTAGGTCCCAATTTCGGTTCACAATATGTTTGATCTCATTACTCACCGGATTGAATGTTGTGACACATACCAATCTGTCTTGTTTACGTTCTTCCCGAGGTGCTAAACATATGTCTCTATTCATGTGTGAGGCTCTCTTGAGGTTATCCTTAACAAGCTTCTTCGGGTACCCTCTTTCCAACAGTCTCTCTTTCAGATCTTCTGCGTGTTTTGTAAATTCATCTTTCACAGTACAGTTCCTGCGAATTCGCAGGAACTGCCCACAGGGCAAGTTCTGGCGTAACCTCATAGGGTGAAAGCTTGAAAAATGTAATAATGTATTTATATCGGATGGTTTTCGATAAAGAGTTGTAACCAATTTATCTCCTGACTTTTGAATGAACAAATCAAGAAAACTAACTTGTGTCCTATGCCATTCCATCGTGAACTTTATATGTCAATCACAGGTATTCAACCACTCATGAAACTGCATTAGTGAATCGCTGTTACCTCGCCAGACAATAAACCCATCGTCTATATATCTGTACCAGACCCTTAGGCCTAGGCACAGATCTCCCTGTTGTTTCAGTACATTTTCTCTCCCAGAGATAAATCTTTCTTCATAATCTGCCATAAACAAATTGGCTACATCTGAGGCAAAAGTAGCCCCCATGCTCACTCCTCGTCTTTGTTTATGCATAGATTGTTTAAACAGAAAGAAGTTCTCTGTCATAGCTATCTGTGCACATTCTAGTATGAATCCTGTCGGTGGTACATGGGGCTCATCCCTTTTATCCAGATAGTTCCCTAACACCTCCAAACACCCCATCTGTGGAATAGAGGTGTAAAGGGACCCACATACATTGTGGCCAAAATATAATTAGTTCCTATTTCCAAATTCTGTGTAATTCGAATCATATCGCCAGAGTCCTTGACATAGGATGGCATCATTTGTATGAAAGGTTTTAAGAAGCATTCTACATACACAGACAAAGGCTCCAGAAGTGAATCAATAGCTGCCACTATTGGTCTACCAGGTGTATTCGTCTTATTTTTATGGATCTTGGGTGAGATGTAAAAGGCCGCTTTCTTAGTATGGATTTCTTTGAGAAAACGGCCTTCATCATTACTTATCCATAATTCTTTCTCAGCGTGGGTCATTAGACTCTGGATCTCTTCCTGAAGTCGGGAGGTAGGATCACAATCTAATTTCATATAGGGATTCTCATCACACAACAGATGTATGCATTCTTTCTCATGGTCTGTTGTCGACAAGATCACTATCCCTCCAACTTTATCAGCAGGGTTTATCGTAATCCCTTCCACATCACATAGTTTCTTCAAACTCTCTCTCTTTCCACTTTTGTGAGATTAACAGGAGCATAGTTTTTCTTTTTAATGGCCGTAAGGACCTCTCTTGTCACCCTATTCTCAAAGGTTTCAATCTCTGGGGGACACATATATAGAGGAGGATTGAAAGTAGATTTTATCTTTAGTCCTGTTTTATTCAGTGTTTTCTCAGTGATGTCCCTTCCTTCTCTGTTATCTACTCTTTGTTTAGGCAGATATACCTCAAAATGATGTTTGAGTTGTACGTTACGGAAGAACATATGTAATTCTAATTCCATAGTGAAACAATCCTCCTACCGGAACAAAAGATAACCCTTTCGATAATAAACTCAATTCCGCTTAATTAAGTGTCACTGATGACACATTGACAATGGGAATTTTAGTGTTGTTCATTGGTTCTGGTACCACTGTCTTGTGCGCATCCCGGGGCCGTGCCCTTGTCTCAGCCGGCCCCTTTGATTCCCTCGATAAAAACCCAGTTGGTTAGATTGGCCACCTCTCCCACCTGTACTGGGACCTACTTGGTTATTTAAAGAGGTACCCGAACCACTCGATGACCCTGAAGTATTAGAGAAAAATACAAATCTATTATTCCTTCTGTAGTTTTGAGCATTGGCCAGGTCTGTGAAAAACCCTTCTCTCAAATAAGGATACATTTTGTCCTCTTTGTAGTTGGCTACATCATTCTGTAGTTTGGCAATTTTCCGATCAATATTAAGTTGCTTACATTTCTTGATCCCTCCCTCCAAATCTTCCAACTGTTTATTTTCATCCTTGATAGTTTTATTGTCCATGAATAGTTTTTCCAACTCTGCCAGCTCATCTCCCTGTTTTTTGGTCTCTTCCTATGCCGTTTCCAATATCAAAATGATCCAATCTCGAGAACATTTGTTGCCAACCTATTTGAAGGTTCCATTCTCTTCCATCGCTGGTGTGGACATGGTTGGTTCCCTTGCTGGTGACCTCTATGGCCCTGCTGTATTAGGAGCCAGTTGTGGTATCTTTGTGAGGTAGGCGTATTTTTACTAGATCACCTTCGCTGACCTTGTTGCGATGGGCCGCCCTGCTTTTATCGCCTTGCGATTTCATTACGTCCTTGTTCTTTTGCATTCGGAAGACGATGTCTTCCATGTCTATGCCATCATCTTCTCTGATTTGATGTAGCCACGGCGGTACCAGCGTGGACGCAGCCCTTCTCCCTCTCAACAGCTGAAAAGAAGAAACTCCAGTGATGGCATTGGGCGTGATGCGGTGGGCCGCGACAGTCTCTTTCACTGTCTTGCTGGGGTCTAAGCCTGATGCGCACGGCAGTTGCAAGGATGAATAAATCGGTTCGCCCTTTCCACTAGTCCGTTTGCCTGTGGGTGGTGAAAAATCGCTCTCAGCTGGTGGATGTTGTGTTTCTTCAGGAACTTTTCCATTTCCCTGGACACTAACTGCACTCCATTGTCGGTTACAATTTCCTCGGGGAGCCCTTCTCTCTAAAAAACGGCAGTAAGCACCTCTATGACGGTGCTCGTGGTGATGTCTGCCACAAATTCGATCTCTATCCACTTGGAAAAGTAGTCCACCTTGACTATTCCGAATCTGTGGTCTGCTGACATGCCATCCAGTGGGCCAATGAAGTCCAGACCTATTTTGTGCCATACCCCGGGTGGGATTGCCATGGGTATCATGGGTGCCTGTTTCACTGACATCCGTTTGTCGCTCTTCATGCACTCATGGCATCTTTCTATCATTGCCCGTATGTCTTGATCAATGGCGGGCCACCAATAGGCATCACATACTCTGCCTCTGGTCATGTTGCTCCCTAAGTGGCCTGAATGTGCTCTGCAAAGAATCACCTTGCGGATGCCTCTTGGGGGAATTTACCTGGTCACCTCTCAGTATGAGGCTATTCATCACTGTGATCTCGTCGCTCACTTTCCAATATGGACGTAGACCTTCTGGGACTGTCCTCTCATTGGGCCATCCCTCGCAGGACCACTCTGCCACGCGGCGCAGGGCATCGTCTGGTTCTATTTCAGCTTGCCAATGTTGCTCGCTCAATTCCATGAAGTCTCTGTTCCTCAGATCACTTATGGAAGCCACCATGCATTCATCTTTGAGGAATGTGGTACCTGGGACATTCTGGTCGAGAAGCCTGGCCATGCAGTCCGCATGGGCGTTCTTCCAGCCGGCAATGTGGGTGATTTTGTAGGTATACTCTTGGAGCTTCGCAGCGATTCTGGCCAGTCTCGGAGTTGCAGTTTTAGTACCGCCAGGGATCAGCATGTGTATCAGGGGCTTGTGGTTGGTGACTAAACGAAATGTTGTACCCCAGACGTACGGCCTGAAGTATTCCACGGCCCGGCGCATGCCAGCATTTCTTTTTCCACGGTGGAGTAGTTTTTCTCCAATGCGGATAGAGCTTTGGAGGCAAAGGCCACTATATTTTCCATGTCTCCCTTTTTCTGGGTGAGAGTGGCACCTAAACCATAAGCACTGGCGTCTATTGTGATGCATGTTTCCCATTCGGGATTGAAAGGTTTGAGACAGGGTGTCTGTAGGTTCCTCCTTGTGATCTTGGCGAAAGCTTCATCCTGTTGGCATTCCCATGTCTAGGCATGTTCCACTTTTTTAAGTAGCTCCCTCAGGGGTGATGTCGTTGCGGAGAATCTGGGGACAAATTTCGCATAGTATTCTGCAAGACTGAGGAAAGACCGAAGCTCGTCCTTGGACATCAGGGCTAGGGCATCGGTTAGGGCTCTGAGTAGGTTTTTCTTGGGGTTCACCCCATCTCTAGAAATTCGATTGCCCAGGTACTCAACTTCCCCCTCACTGAACACGCACTTCTCATGGCGCAGGTGGACCCCCGCGTCTTGAAACTTGCTCAGTACCTCGTTCAATGCTTTGTCGTGAGTTTCAGAGTCCTTGGCGTATACAAAGATATCATCCTGGAAGTACGAAACTGGAAGTTTGCGATGCCATGCAATGAAGAGTTCATCATCCTCTGGAAGGCCGAGGCCGCCGAGGACAGGCCGAACGGCATGTGTGTGTACTGGTACGTGCCAAAAGGGGTGATTAACGCGGTGAGCGGGCGTGAGGTCTTGTGCAGATTTATTTGATGGTATGCATCTCTTATATCAAGCCTCGAAAATATGGTTGCCTCCTTCATCATGAGCACTATTTCATTGATGCTGGGAAGTGGGAAGCTGTCCGTGACCACTTCTAAATTCAAACTGCGTAGGTCTATGCAGACTCTCAGCTCGTTTGAGGATTTCTTTTTGATGAGTACCACTGGGCCATTCGGAGGACTCCACCGTCTCTATGGTGTCCTCTTTGACCATCTTCTGGAGCTGAGGTTCAAGTGCAGACCTCACTGTCGCAGGAACCGGCCTGACCTTGTGCTTTGCGGGAACTGCATTTGGTTTGAGGCGAATCTTGTGTACATAGTTTTTTAATTTCCCTGGCATTTCAGAGAACAAGCCAGGGAAGGCTTCTTTTAAGTTTGGCGCATCTCCTGAGGAGACCAGCAGTACCTGATCAAGGGTGCCGGGGTCTAGCCTTATGCTCAGCTTATGTTGATCGTCCCATCCCAACACGGCTGGGTCGAAAATTATACCTTCGTGGTGGTGGGCCTGTCCTTGAAATCGATTCTTGCCTTGATGTAGCCTCGTAAATCTACGGTGGCCCCACCGAAGACCATCGGCTTCTGATTTCAACCTGGTGGCATCCCATCATTTCCTTGTACGTCTGGATGGGGAGGATGTTGAGGTCTGACCCTGAGTCAGCCATGACCCGTGTCTCCATGGCGTCTACTTTCACGACGCAGTTGTGCTTCTCCCTCCTTGCTTGGGGTACGTTGACCATGATCACCATGGGCTTGTCATCGTCGTCACTCAACTCCCTGTCGCCGTCAATGGGGGAAACAGCCTTTTCCCGCCACGTGCAGGCCACAGCCACGTGGCCGAAACGTCTGCATTTGGAGCATTCTTTATTCCTGGCGGGACAGTCACAATCATTCATCATGTGCTTGGTGCTGGCACATCTGTAGAACTTGGGTGCTTCTCTCTGCTTGGATCCCTTGTCGCTGACGGTATCACAGGGCTTTCTTTCCCTGCGCCCTCTCCACTGCAGAGCGGCCAGCTCGGGAATGGGCGATGGCCCTCTGACTTCTTTGCACCTGCTGGAGGTTTCCTCCTCGGCCCTGACGATCTGTACTGCTTTATCCAGGTCAATCTCTTTCTCCTGTATAAATTTGTCCTGGACTTTTCTAGAATTAGTGTGGACTACTAGCATTTGGCGGATGACTTGTTCGACGTTGTCGCCAAACCCACATAGCGCAGCCAGTTCCCTCATTCTGCTTATGTAGTCGTCTACGTGCTGATTGCTTTCCTGCTTCCTGGAATAGAATTGGAGTCTGTAGAGTACCACTTTTTCCTTATTGGTGAATGTATTGACGATGCAGCGAATCGCTTCCATGTATACATCGTCATCCTCATCCGCTGCGGGTATGGCCTTGAGTCCTGCAAAAATGCAATGCCCTTCAACCCCCATGGCGTTGAGCATCATGGCCTTCTTTCTGGCTGCTGCGTATTCTGTGCCGCCCAGTGCCTGCAGGTATGTGAAGAACAACGGCTCCCATTGCTGCCATGGAATGGTCGGGGTGCCCGTAGAGGGAAGGAATGCAGGGTGCGGCGTGGCGCCCTGCATGGTCTGCCCGGGGGTTCTTAGTCCTCGTCGCCAATTATGTGGTGGCCTTGACAAATGACAGGACAAGATTGAAGCTTGACAAGGTGTTTATTGATACACCTCAAGTAACTGGATAACTGGGGTTTGGTAAAGTCCAGGGCAGGGGCGTTAGAAGTACTCACAGTTGGAGGTGTAAAGTTCACACAGTTGGCTTCACTGCAGACTGTGTGTGTATATGGCCCACACACTTCAACAGCCGGAGCACCCAGAAGGCTGCCCTCAGCCTTGGTATTACACTCTAGCTGTCTGGGACATTTGTACAAGTCCCTTGTGGTTATCTGTGCTCCTTGGCAGGAGGAGCGCTGGGGCTGACTCTCTCTTACAGCCTCCCGCCAAGCTCTGTCCGCTTTCTGCTTTCAGCGCGCCCGCCGATGTGAAGTCTCGCAAGATCACGGGGACGCGATCTCCCAAGACGGAGTCCCCACACATTTCTTGCTAGGACCCGCGCGTTTCAATGATCAGGATACACAGGAGTACGTTTGGCCGATTGTAGATAATTATTAAAGGTCCATGAAGCACATATTAGCCCCATAAGCAGGTGCAAAACGTAAGCATTTTTGTTCTTTGTTAAAATAAGTCACCTTTAACTAGCAGTAATCTTATCTTATCAGCACATAAACCGCCTCTGACTCATTCACGGGACAAGAGGCAGTGCTTGAAATGGGCTGAGGAACTGAGAGGGGGCTCTTACAAACAGGCATGGCCTAGGTATGGGGTAGCATAGCGGGTTGAGGGCTGCCAATTGCTCCCGAAGTCAAGTACTGGGAGCCAGACAGGAGAGGCAGGTGCATTTCTATCATATTGTTTTTGCTCCCACCCTCCTTCTGTTTCTTACTCACAGGCCCTGACTCCTGCAGGCAGACCTTTCACCCAATAGAGACGGTATCTGCTGTCGTTGAAAGGGTTGCATGCTTGAGTCAGAATATGTGATTAAGAAACCAAAAGAGAAGTGGGTGGACCAAAAGGTATGATAGCAGTATGACCACCTCTCTTTGTTTCTTAATTAGAGGCACTGACCTCTGCAGGCAGCCCTTTGAACACATAGCTCTTTTGCCTTAAGTGGGACAGGGCCCCGTTTAGCCTGGGCCCACTTAAATCCCTTGAGACACGTCCATGCACTATGTAAGCACGACATGGGGCCTCATTACGAGTCCGGCGGTAACCGCGGCGGTAAAACCGCCTGGTTACCGGCAGGCTCGTATTATCATTCCGCCTCCATGATTCCCGGAATTACTGGGGCATTAGAACCCCGGTTTTCTGGGAATCACGGAGGCGGAATGGTGTTAATCCCCATTCCCATTGAGTCCTATGGGACTCAATGGGAATGGGGATCAAGGAAACACCGACAGCATCTCGTAATGCTGCCGGTGTTTCCTCGTCCGCCTGCAGGCGGGCGGTGTTAAACCCGCCAGGTCAGACCTGGCGGGAACATCACCTCCCGCCTGCAGGAGTTGTGATCGCCCGGCATGGAAAAAACGGTGGCGGCGGGTTTACCATATGTATGTTTCCATACTGGGCGATTTGTAATGAGGCCCCATGGTATTATATTCTGAATTAGAAGCTGTAAGATTATCATGTAGCTCTTTTTCGCAGCTATAAAACGTGCTCAATGGAAAACGCCCTTCACCAAGATACAAGATTGGTGCCCTGGAGCTAGACATCATTGCACTAATTGATACTAGAACGTTTTGCGTGATATGTACGGATGGTGGGTGGCCAGAATTATGGCCACACTAAAATTAGACTTGTCCATATAGTCTTTTAGAAGAGTGTCTCATTTACATAAATGCCATAACAGGATTTGGGCGTAGCATAGGCATCACAATCTGCATAGGTAATGGGGATACCTCCTTTTCTTGAACATGCATGTCACTCCTCTGGATGTAAATGACATCAACATCTTAGTGCTTCACAGGCAGTCTTTGCTCTTTATTGGGTTTGCCCACTGCATTCTTAGAGGCAGCAGAGGCTTCAAAGGGTATTATTTCTGGCATGGTCTAGTTTCTTATGTCAGCTATCCATGGTGTGATTAAGTACAGTGTGCGCTCTTCGTAATCTGCTGCAACAGAGCATTTTCAGTGATGTAGTTGGGTGCAAGATGGTGCAATACAATTGCTTCTGTCGTGGTTTCGAAGGGATTTCCGTTAGATGCTGCAGCCAACTGTAAGCTTCCTTTGAATATTTTATTTGCACTTTCCACTATTTGGCATTTCACGTAGTGGATGGTACAACACTGCTTTGAGTTTTGTTATGCCATTAAAAGTAAGGTTAGGTGCTCTAATCTCCTTGATAAACTGAACACGTTTCTGCCACCATTTCTTTCAGTACGTGCAAACGTGGTTTTGTTACAGGTCAAACTCCAGTTCTAGCCACTTAAGAGAAGTAGTCCACTAATATAATCCCATAGCAACGTTCCTGTTCCCTATTTTTAGTTGGCCAATGAAGTCAAGTCCCAAAGTATCTGAAGGTACTGTGGATACCTTGACGTTTTGGAGAGGGGCTGGATTTAATTGCAGCAGTTTATCACTGTTAAGGCACTGGTGCAAAGACTATGGCTCTAGAGATGTCTTTGTCTATTTGAGGCCAACAATATGCCCCTCCTACTCAGGTCGGGCTCCAGTGACGAGGCCATGGGGGCCAGGCCATCCCTACCCCCCCTGGGATGGAGCCCTTAACAGTGGTGTGAAACCCTACTGTAAAGAGGGTGTGGGGGGAAGGCAAGAGGGATTGCACTCTAAATATGCTGCAGCAACTTCATTACGATTAGCATACTGAAGGTCTGCACTGCAGTAGGCCTGGCCAGGATTTGTTTGCTTGGCCTGGGCAGTAATGTATGCTTAGCCATGAAGGCATAAATGACCAGGGAGATGTAGGACCATTTACACCTCTAAGTGAGGTAGCACACTTGCTCAAGCAGGCTACCTACAACTGTCTAGCACAAGCCTATGCTGCTTTTGTTTTTAACTGCACTGTTCATCTTAACTACATTTCCCAACATCTCAGTTACAAAGTAACTCTTTTCTCAAACCTAAAATCACAAGATGATTTCTGTAATTTAAAGTATGTTTATTTTATGGGGGAATTAAAACAGTTATTCCCATCTTGCTTAATAAAATGGTTAACGGTATCAAACAATAAATGCCAGGTGATGTTGATTGGACACGGTATCCAGTGATATAATTACTAGAAAAAAACATCAAGGGTGACTCGATTTTTTTTTAAAGGCAAACACTTTCCCCCAATATTCTTTAGAGAGTTGACAGAGGAGTTGAGTCGGAGTTACTGGAGGGAGAGGATGCTGCTGCTCCTATTCACATTTCCCTGCACTGTGCTCCTTGCCTTTAACGTGACCTCACTGCATTTAAAAACCAAGCCGGGCGCAAAGCGCCAGCACAAGATTTGGCAGAGGAGTTGAGTTGGAGTTACTGTTTCTCTGCACTGTGCTCTGTACCTTTAACATGACCTCACTGCATTTAAAAACCCAGACGGATGCAAAGTGCTGGCGCAAGAGTTGGCAGAGGAGTTGAGTCGGAGTTTGGTCGGCAGTGAGTCGCCCTTATGGAATCTACCGGCCCGAAGACGAGATGCCAACCATGACGCCACGAGGCAGCCTGGGCCCCCATAGACAGACCCGATCCAATTATGCAGTTGGAACCAGAAGCTGTACCAAGGACAGAGGTGAGCATCAATATAGAGCCACTTTCAGAGGTACCACAACTTCCACCCAGCTGGGACAAACCTGTCAACATGAATACTGGGAATACTGTGACCTCAGTAGAAGAGTCTTGGGATCAAGTCTAGACGTTCGGCTCAAAGGTGATGGTGAATCCTCCCCTGGAAAGAGTGGGTCTAGTATTCCTGCGGGCGGGCTTCCAGCTCAGGACACAACGAACGTTATCCCCCACTCCCACCTCATCCGCTCTGTTTCTCGGTTCAGCGCTGTCCTCCGTACTGGCAACTACAATGATAACTAAACCAGGCAAAACAGACAAAGTGGCTAAAGTGGGTTGGGGCGAAGAGCGGTTGTTGGCTCCCCTGAACTCCCACCCTGACACCCTTAATGACATTCTTTCAGATCCACCCGGGAATGTCATAATACCCAATATTATCTTGGAAAAGGGTGTTGCATCGATTATGACTGTCGACAGACTGGACCTGACCCACACGACAAGACTGGGGAGCCCAATTCACGACGATGCAGGTAAAGAGGGGGATTCGAACTCCTGCCAGCCACAATTGGAGGACCTTAAAAGTCAATTGAAGAGCAAGAGTCCAACAAAACGTCCCTCAGAATTGGCCGCTCAATTGTCCCATGACACAACGGAAATTCAGTCTTTAATAAGCAGCCAAAAAAGATGGAATGTTGGTTTCGGCCAAAAATCGGCACAGGCTGAACAAATGCCTACAAAGGGTATATCCTCTGTATGTCCTGTCTCCTTGAACACTCCTGCCACAATATCATTTGGGAGTTTGGTGCCTATGGTGAGAGCCCTGGAAAGCAGAAGCCCTGCATCGGTGTTGATGTCCCGACTGATGCCCCCTCTTTCTTCTGCCACCTTTAAATCCTCTAGAAGTACAGTGGCTTTTACATCTTTGACTGATCCTATTCTAGAAGATCCATCCCCAACGCTGCTCTTCTTGAATTCCGTTTGAGCGTAAAGCAGTTCGGATGAGAGCAGTTTGGATGACACCTACAGCGGTAGATCACTTAACCAGAAAAAATCCTGCAAAATCGAAAAACAAAGTGGTCAAATCCTACGGCCTGAATGTATGATGCAGATACAGAAAAACATCATGGCTGCGATATCCATCTCCTTAACTCCCTTGATGAAACTCTATTAAACGAAAGGAGATGCATTAAAAGATCAGTCCACGCTGTTAGAAATGATTCACTCAAAAGCAGATCATTTTATAATCATTTTTATAATCATTTATGTCAACAGTCCAAACGAGACTAGAAAAGGAGGCGAAAGCGTCAGCCCAGTGGCAGTCATGATTGATTCATTTGACGAGAGGGGAACAATATGATAAACATCCACAAACGGACAAAAAAAATGGAAGTCATCAAAATGAAGCATAGTGACCACGATATGGTTCAATTCATATTTGAACTGCCTATTCCGTGTAACAAGGAAAATTGGGGCTTTGCGGTTACTGCTGGTTCCAATAGGATTCGTTTAAATTTGTTGGATACAGAAGTTATTGCCATTACACACAATTTCCAACATGGCTCAAAAGCTCTTGAATACCGAGACCTCCTGTGCGACTACGAAGAACAGAAACGTAACACACATCGCAAGGGGTTTCGAGCAAAACACAAATTTGATATGGCTGTTATGCAACGAAAAAGAGCCATGCGACAAGAACTAAGGGCCATAAAAAACACAAGCAGTTTAACTAAAATGGAGTGTAAACGAATGATTAAACAAAGATATCGGAATTGGCACAAATCACATGCCGCAATTCTGGTGCAAAATGACTCCGAAATTATGTTACAGAAAATGTCTGGTAAAAAATCGGCTGAGTACTGGAGATTGATAAACAACAGCTTGGCGCCTCAACATGCACTACAAGCCAACGCAGTCTTGGAAGAAAAGTGGATCGAATTCTACTCGAATCTATATGCTAAAGATCCATCTTCCACAGTCTGGGTATACACAGCGCTAAAGAAATGGGATTTGGTGTTTGAGCGTCTTGACATACTTAATGTAATTAAAAATGTGCATGACTCTAGAGCACCCGGGCCAGATGGCTTAACCAACTTCACACTCAAGAAAAACCCAGAACTATGGACAGACTTCTGTGTAACACTGTTCGAAAGGGTTATTAAGAACTGTTCAACCCCGAAGTCATGGAAAAATGCGGTGGTGGTACCTATCTTTAAAAAAGGGGACCGAACTAATCCTCGAAACTATAGGCCTATAGCGCTACTTGATGTTTTGGGGAAAGTCTATGCAAGCCTTCTACAACAAAAACTCCTTAAATGGGCCATATCCTCAAAACACGTAGATCCCAGACAAGCGGGCTTTGTAAAAGGAGTAGGATGTGGGTTAAATTTGCTACTGCTAAATCTGCTAAAAATGGATGCATTGAAGTCAAACACAAAAATATACACGGCACTAATAGACCTGTCACAGGCGTTTGACAGCATAGACAGGGAACTGCTGTGGGAAAAACTTAAGAGGTGGAACTGTCCTTCGAGTCTAGTGGATGCAATCCGTGAGTTACACACAGGCACTTCTATTAAGATTCGGTTGGATGAGAAAGGCACGTTGTCTGCTGATATTGCTACATATAAGGGCGTGAAGCAAGGCTGCCCATTAGCAGCAATTATTTTCAATCTCTTTATCTCAGATATAAAGCAAGCGTTCAACGGTGTAGTTACCTTTCCTCCAAAACTTTATGGAACCCCAATAGAATATTTGGCCTATGCTGATGATCTCATTTTGGTGGACTTAACGCCGATTGGGCTCCAGCGAAAACTCAATTGTCTTGAGCATTATACAACAGAAAACGGCCTTAAAATCAACAAAGAAAAAAGTGAAATTCTGATTTTGGAAAAGCTACAGGGAAACAAAGGTAAAAAAGGAAAATTTTGCTGGCGAATTGCAAATGAGGACCTACAAATCGTAAAGAGCTCGACCTACCTGGGCATGAAAATTAGCGCCAGCAGAAGAGACGAACCGTGGTCCATTGCTGCAAAAAGCAAGTGTCGGCAGCTGGCGTGCCAGGCGCAATTAATTAATAAGAAATTTGGCAAATTTTCGTTAAAACCAGTCATCTTATTTTATGAGCAAAAAGCGGTACCTATACTTATATACGGCGGAGAAAACGCATTTGGTTGCGCAGAGGACTTGTGGAAATCCCTAGAAAACATTTTTTGGTCCCGTGTCTTGCAGCTTCCAAAGGGTACATCAACAACATGCCTACGGTATGAGCTAGGGCTCATATCAATCAAAGCAAGAGTTACATGGAACCTCCTAAGTATATATAGAAAAACGATGGTCAAAACTCCGGTGCCGCAATTTGAATTACTACATAAGTCTGACAAAGACAGAATCACTTCCACCTTGTTTGATTGGAATGTCCTCTGCAAGGCTCTACTAGAGGAGTATGGCATTAATCTCTCATTGTTAATAGAGAATCCAGTCATGGCTAAAACGACAATCTGGAGAACTGACTGGATATCAACCTGTGATTTAAGAGCGAACTCAACTCTAATGTGTGAGGTACCGGGGGAAGCAAAAGCCTACGGTCAGCGACACACATATCTAACCTGCTTACCGGATCAATACTCAAGAGCTTTGTATATGAAATTCAGAATGAATTTGTTCTTAACGAAAGAACGTTTGGCTACATGGACAAAGTATGCTAACATTGATCCAGTATGCAGATTCTGTAAAAAGAGCAAAGAATCCATCAAACATTTAGTCATGAGTTGTCTTGCTTTTGAACACCAAAGAGAAAGACAATTTGGAAAACTGATCAACGAGCATCAATTCATGAATACAGAGGATTGGTGGAAGGCACTGTTTGAGGGGAACAACAGAGCAGTTCTATTTGCTCTAATAAATTTCCTTCGATTGTTGAAAAATATTTTAGATATAGAGAATGAGAAACTGGGTTTACAAAAGTAAGAAAATTGTTACGGAGTAGGAACCTGGCTTATGTGTGTGAAATTAAGAGGTTTCAAATTGATGAAGGGAACTAGTAATTGAAAGGAGAGACTGGAAGATTGTAATGTGTGTGTTTTTTTTAAAGGTTTGAATAAACCAAATAAAAATAAAAAAAAAAAAAATATATGATAAAACAGCTATGGTGACCTCAATTCTTGACTTGATGAAATGCACCACCAAGGAGCTTGTGCCCCTACACGTTCACTTGACCCAGATTGCGATGACACACGGGAGGTGCTGGGCCTGAATCCTATGGCCACAAAGCCAGTAAAATCCTCCTAAAAAATGTTAATCTTACCAGTGGTCCTCTACCAAAGCCTTCGAGAACCATCTATGGAACGACTAGAACAAAACATCAATGGAGTTACAAGAGAGCCTTGTCAGGAAAACCGACCAGCGTGTGCTACAGTGCTGGCCCAACTATCAACCCAGATAGTGTCTGATCAAAGTCTGCCTCGCAGTCATGAAATACCACTGGCCTAACTGACCACCCCATCCAACATGGGCAATTGACTTCCCCCATTATTGATCCCAGAACTGAAAGCTTGGAGATCAAAAAAACTAAAATGTTCCCATTGTTTGATAATCCAGCTAAAACGGACCCTCGGACCGTGTATGTTCGGCCAAGGGAAAACACACCCCGTGTTCCTGAAAATGCTGTAGAACCCATGCAGATTGGAGGGATACGGCCTCCATTAACAAAACAAGAGCGGGACAAAAGAAGACAACAACAGCTTTGTTTGTATTGTGGGAAACCAGGACATATCCTGAAGGACTGTCCAGTAAAACCCCCAAGAAGAACAGTCGGGCCACAGAGAAGGATGAAGCTAAGGAATCGGAAAACTACCAAGCTCGACAAACGTAGAGGTCAGTTTGTCGAGTGAGAAGAAAGAGTTTCTGACCTCGCACTTTGCAATACCAGTGATCTTAATTAACCACCAACAGTCGTCAAGAATGCATGTCGTTGAAGCATACATCAATAGCAGAGCAGTTGGAAATTATATTGATCAAGAACTGGCAGCAGAGATGGGGCTTCCTTTGTGTTCTAAGCCAACTATGGACAAGGTAACCACCGTGGATGGGAGAGAAATCGCTTCCGGACCAGTAACCCAGTGCACAGCCAGGGTAACCTTGCTGTGCCAGGACGGACATCGGGAGTCTATTTCATTCGATCTCATCAAGGCACCTCAGTTCAGGCTAATACTGGGATGCCATGGTTGGTTGCTCACAACCCTTTGATAGACTGGCGGGCACGAAAATTAACCTTCCCCAGTGACTGCTCCCCTGCCTGCTATTACCAAGAGGAGAAACCTGACGTCTGTATCCCCATGACTCCTGGAGCGACATGATCAACCCTGGGAGCAACTAATACCTTGAGAAGTGAATACCATGATTTCAAGGATATTTTCCGAAAGGGCCGCACAGGCCCTATGACTGCCAGATCGACCTTGTTCCTAGTGCACAAATCCCTTGCGGCAGGATCTACGCTCTCACAGAACCAGAAAACCTTCATTTGAAATCCTATTTAGACCAGTGCCTTGCCAACGGATTTATCCGTCCTTCGAAGTCCCCCGCAGCCAGTCCTTTGTTCTTCGTACCAAAAACGGAAGGAGACTTGAGAACCTGTATTGAATACCGCGCATTGAACCAGATCACCGTGAAGAACCGCTACCCTTTGCCACTTATCCCTGAGATGCTAGACCAAGTTAAAGATGCCCAGGTTTATACCAAATTGGAACTTCGAGGAGCGTACCACCTGGTCCGAGTCAGAAAAGGAGATGAATGGAAAACCGCCTTCCGTACTAAGTACGGCTTGTTTGAATATCAAGTCATGCCCTTTGGGTTATGCAACGCTCCTGCGGCATTCCAGTATTTCATGAATGACTTCTTAAGGGAGTTAATTGATATGTGCGCCTTAGTGTACATAGACGACATCTTAGTATACTCAGCCTCGGAACAAGATCATGTCAGGCACGTTCGGTCAGTCCTCACCAAGCTCCATCAACATCGCTTGTTTGCAAAGCTTGAAAAATGCTTTTTTCACGTCACCGAAGTAGAATTTCTTGGTTTTATCCTTACTCCAGGAGGTATCAGAATGGATGTACACAAGGTAGATGCCATTCTGAAATGGCCTTCACCGACGGCTCTGAAAGGGGTACAAAGCATGCTGGGCTTTGCGAACTTCTACCGCCGGTTCATCCCAGACTTCTCTCAGGTTGTGCACCCAATCCCAGTTCTATTACGAAAAAACAATAAAATGTTTGCTTGGACTGAAGAAGCAGAAAAAGCCTTTCAGGAACTTAAACAAAGGTTTACCTCCACTCCAATCCTGCGACATCCTCGTCCAGACCTCCCTTATGTCGTTGAAACTGATGCGTCCAGTCTCGCAATGGGGGCTGTCCTTTCACAGAGAGACCCGGAAACCGGCCAGCTACATCCTGTGGCCTAATGGTCGAAAAAGTTCTCACCTCCAGAGATTAATTATGCCATCACGGACAAGGAACTCCTGGCTATCAAATCCGCCTTTAAAGCCTGGAGGCACTACCTTCTGGGGGCCAGACACACCATTACAGTCATCACAGACCACCAAAACCTGCAATATCTCAAAACAGCCAAGGCCCAGTACTTGCGCCAATTACGATGGGCCCTTTTCTTCGCAGAATATGATTATGTAATCACATTTCGACCAGGAGTCAGAAACGGAAAGGCGGATGCCTTATCTCACATGGGCATAGATGAAATAGCATATACAACTCCAGACCCAGTACCTATTATACCTGAAGACAAACTCTTGGGTATCATGACAGCCTTAACACAAGCAGAACTACAAAAAGAAATCCAACAGACAATGAATCCTGATGCCTACCTCGCATGGCAAACTCAAGGAGAACAATATACCATCAAGGACCATCTACCCTTTTTTAGGGATCGCCTATATGTACCCAAAAAGGAATTACAACAGTATATTATTTCAAACTATCATGATTCACTGATCGAAGGGCATCCTGGTATCGCCAAAACCCTAGCTAAGGTGAAAGAGAACTTTTGGTGGCCTACCTGGCATAAGGACATCATTCAGTATGTTCAGTCCTGCGGTGTCTGCGCACAAAATAAATCACAGAAACAAAAACCATCTGGTCTCCTACAACCATTGGACATTCCTCCAGTTCCATGGCACACTCTTTCCCTTGACTTCATCACTGATCTACCTCCAAGCCAAGGGTTCAACACCATCCTTGTAGTTGTGGACTTATCCTCGAAGATGGCCCATTTTATTCCTCTCAAAGGCCTCCCAGACGCAGCCACTTTAGCAAAAGTGTTCCTGGAGAGCGTGGTTACGCTACATGGCTTCCCTTCAGTTCTGGTCTCTGATCGAGGCAGCCAGTTTGTTTCCAACTTCTGGAAAAAATGCTGTGCAATGGCACAGATCGACATTCGGCTATCTACCAGTCACCATCCCCAAACGGACGGCCAAACCAAGAGAACCAATCAGACACTCAAGCAATATTTACAGTGCATGATGCACCACGAACAAAGGAATTGGAAAGACTACTATGGATAGCCGAATATGCATATAACAATTCTTTGCATTCAAGCACGAGACAAACGCCCTTCTATACCCTTTATGGCAGACATCCACGTACCTCTGAACTAGACCTTCCAGCCAGCTTGGAAAATGCCAGCGGTAAAGACTCTACACACAACCATTACTCAGGCTTTCAAAAGGGCAAATGAACACCTTATTCGTGCCAAAGAAAAACAAAAGAGATTCGCCGACCAACACCGGAAAAAGGCCCCTGATTATCAAGTAGGAGACAAAGTTTGGTTAGCCGCTAAATTCGTACCCATCAAGGGAACTCAGACCTTTCATCCCAGATTCTTAGGACCCTATACCATTAAGGCAATTATCAACCCAGCAGCCGTGAAACTGGATTTACCACCTAATCTACACATCCACCCAGTATTCCATGTGTCCCTCCTGAAACCAATGCAACACGGCACACGGATTGGGACACCACCTAAGCCCATACTTGTTGACGGAGAACCAGAATACGAAGTCAAAGATATCTTTGACTCTAAATACTCTAGGACCAAGCTATATTATCTCGTCGATTGGAAAGGATTTGGACCACAAGATAGATCCTGGGAGCCCAGTGAGAATATCCACACACCACGTCTAATCAGGAAATTCCATTGAAACTACCCAACCAAACCTGGGCCAGACAGAAGGAACACCATGGGAGGGGCCTTAGGGGGGAGTGCTGTCACGACCCTCGCCCAAAACCCCCTCTGGCCAACCCATTGGCAAGGTGGAGTCAGGACTCGGGCCTCTAGAGCCTGGCATCCTCTTCAAAAGCCCTCATGGGGCCAGTCCTGGCGCCTACGGTGCCAGGCTCATACACCATGAAAAACAATGTGCTTGGGAACTACTTTATTGTATTGTCAGCCAACATGGAGGCATCCACATAGCTTGGTTCCAAAGAACCCAGCAAGGCTGTCTAGTGTTTTGGGTGTGGTAGCCTAGGGACTACTTTACCTGGACTATTTTGTTGGGACTATTTAAACCACACCCGAGCAAGACAACACACTTCGCGTTACTTTGCCGCTTGCAACGTGACGCTCACCGTGTTCAGCTATTCCCTCGAACCTCGGAGAAGCAGAACCTGCAAGGAGACAAACGGAACATCATTAGCAGCAGCATCTTACCTGCAGTTTTCATCTTTAAACACTCGCAGCTACTGGGAACAGCTTCCTCGAATCTGCACGCCTCCCGACAGAACGACCTGAAAGAGGAAGATAGAGGCAACATTAAAGAAAGCAGTAGAGACATTTACAAATTACGAACTGCTCAAAAGGCTTACCTGGCTGGTCGCCTCTCAGCTGGCACCACTTCGGACATTCCACTCGCGCTGAAGAGCACTGCGACCTACAAGGAAGGAAAACACAGGTTAGCAAAGGCAAGACTTTGCAGTGCTGCGCATAGCGCTTTCTTACCGCATCATAGCGCTCTTAATGCGCCATCATTTACCAGCGGGGCTCAACCAAGCCAGTTTGCCGCGCTGAAGCTCTGCATACCTAAGGGAGAAAAAAGAGACATTTTAAACAAAGAAAGGCATGCATGATAGCAACAAAATTAAAGAACAGCAATAAAACCTACCTGAACAATATCAAACGGGCAGGCGTCAGTGAAGTAACTGGACCGCACTCGCCCATGAAAGACAACACGCCCCTGCAAAGAAGGCAGGATGGAGAGCACGCCTAATTCTACCACAAGGTGAGGAGAGGGCGCCAGAGGGACTGAAATCATACGGGGGTGGAGGGAGGATACTTACCCCAGTCGGTCAGTCTTGAACACAGTCCTCCTGTATTTTCAGGCAGAACCTTCCCCTCAGACCACATCAGGGCATAGCTGAGAAGCATACCAGCTGGTAACCCGGCTGGGTGGCGTCCCTGTTGATACCAGGTGAGCGTAACACATTTTTGAGGATTCTCCCTAGCATTCGTCCCCCCCAGACTAAGGGACAGGAGGATCTAATCCCCACCAGGATGGATCTCCTGTTGCAAGTCAGTTAAATGGCCTACTGAGTACACCAGCAACCTTTTGTATCCCTTGCTATGGCACTTTTTATCAGTGGTTTTCCTTTGTAAGCTATAAGACCTACAAACCTTGTTTGGTACATCTCTCTTATTTAAGGTATAGGGGACCTGATCTAACAGTCCCTCAGAAGTTGTGACAACCTCTGAACCTACAATAGGCTTTTTCAAGGGGTCCTTTGAAAGGAATCCCTTAGACCTACAGGGGCCTCCATGGTTCCTCACCACCTCTCTCACAAGGGTCTTGGGTATCTTGGCTGGAGGGGCTGTGGTCAAGCAAGGTACATGCTTCCACTTCCTCTGAGATCTCAGTTTACCTGGCTTAGAAGTTTCCCTCCTAACACTACGATTCATACTGGAGTCTTCAGTAGAAGATCCAATAGTCTTAAGGTGTTTAGCCTTAGACCTATCTTTCCTGGTTTTCCACCTGCTTTGAGAATTACCAGTTCTCACAGGCCTAGAGAGGGTTCCAATGTGTCTATCCACCTCTTCCTCAGAAGCAGGGTGGGTCAGAGACTTTACAACTGGATGGGCAATGATGGAGCTTGGTGGGGATCCCATTTCCCTGATATTCTAGCCTCAGATTTGCCTTGTTTAGAGGTCAACTTACTAACACAATGGTTTACAGCTGAGCAGGGATCTCTGTAGAGGGCCCCACAGGCTCAGAGGGGTCTCTTAAGGTTGCCTCTCTAGCCAATTTGGTTTAGTTCTGTTTCCTCTCACTGAAAGGCCTGGGGGTACTAGACACTACCCCTAGAGCTTTTAAGCCATTCCCCAACAGGACTCTCCCAGGCACCTCATTCTGAATACTGACAGGAATCCTCACTGTCATATTGTTACACTGAATGAGAGCTGGTAGAATTGGAACCAATAGGACAGGGCCTCCAGTAAGTCTAGTGGGACCTTTGGCTTCAAAAAGCTTTCATCCACAACTGTTCTGCTGACCCCAGTGTCTCTCATGGCAGGGGTGTCCTGGCCATTTACAAGAACACTGTCTATATAATACCCTTTGGAGGTATCTGGAATGGCGGTATACACATCCATATTCTGCTTCTTACGCAGACCCAGGGACTCTAATAATATATTGTCCTGAACACCCAATGGTTCTTCTGCCAATAGGTGAAAGGGTGCACTAGCCATTTGTACTTCTCCCTCAGAGATGAAGGCTAAGGAGGCAGTGCTGACCCCTGCAGGTTTACCCTGGCGTCTGGGATCTCCGTTTACATGGTCTACAGACCCACAGACATATCATTTACCAAATGCTCTCTGGAATGGGGGTTTCTGCTGACCTCCCTCTGGTTGGACACCAGAGCATTCACTAGACCTACCAGGTTTCCCATGGGATCTACCCTTATATGGTTTGGGTCTCTTCTGGTTGGTTGGAATTAGAAATAGCTTTCTTCTCATCTTTGTGCTGCTTCCCCTCGTCCTTTTTATGAGTGGCCCCAGAATTCTTATGAGTGGCCCTGTTGGCTACCCACATAGCTCTCAACCATTTGTGTCACAAAGGCGGGTGAAAACACCCGATTTTATTTTTGGCGGGTGAGAGGCCCATTGAAATGAAGGGGCATGCAGGAGGCTTGGCGGGTGAGTCAGCTGTTTACAAGGCGGGTGACACCCGCCAAAAGCGTGTGAGTTGAGAGCTATGTACCCACAAGTCAGCTGCTTTGCTAACTTTCTGGGATCAATCTCTTTACAGCTGTGAAGTTAAGCTCGGAGACAGGTGGATGCTGAAACAATAATTGAATCACTGGTTGAAGGATAGCGTTATGTTTAAGGGAATTACTATCAAGTCCTTCCGGTTAATTTCACCGGTGTCTTGGTCTTCCAAAATATAACGACGTTAGTCCTGGTCTGGTCTTATCTTGGGGTGTCCGGATAGGCCCACCACTCTGGTTCTCCCCTCTCTCCTTTCTCCGTGTCCTGTGGAATGAGAGCAACCCATTAGTTTGGTTTGGCGCCCTTTTATCATAACAGGAGGTTTCAAACCCCCTCCAATCACTGGGAGCCTGGGCTAAACCCCTTCTCACTGGTTCCTGGGACGTTGTCCCGCCTCCCTTAAAGGTTGCCGCCCCGGGCTGTCGCCCTTCCCGTTTTCCTTGAGATGGTGAGGGTTCACGTTGGCCATGCAGCCGTGGCCGCGTGGTGTAAGGACGCATCCGGACGATGGGCGTCCTTCTCCAGCCACATGCAGTCCTGGCTCCATCAGAAGGAGCACGGAGGCAGCGATCCGGTCGCTGCTCTCCTGCGTCCCGGCACCACCGCGAGCACGGCTCCCCGTTCCCCGGACCGGAGTGGAACCCAGGTGAGTGTTCCGCGGGCCCGCCGCGGCTGTCTGCAGAGGCTTCTCTCGCGGCTTCGCCGCGGCTGTCTATAGCGGCTCTTTCTGCAGCGTCGCCGCGGCCGCCAGCAACGCAGCGGCTTCCCCCTTCCTTGCTACACCGCGAAGGGCGGGCATGCCGCCAGGGTGTTGAAGGCAAGCGTCCCCAAACAGCACGATCCTCCCCGCAATGAGAGACAATGAAGGACTCTCCCAAAATGGGAATAAGGCCAAGACAGAGTGCGGGTGAGCGTAAATGGGAGTTTATCAGTCAGAATAGGGCATGCAAAGGACTCTGCAAACTCCGAGAGCGCTCTGTCTGACAATAGCAAAGACAGGCGTATATATTTACAAAAAACGTCATAAGAACCTACACACTATAGGGGGCACAAGTTAATGGGGATTGGGTGGCGACGACTAACTATAGGTGCTGCTGTGATGTGGTTGGCTTTGGCTGGAAGACGTCACTGGTCAGCCTCGTGGGTTGGGCTGGGCCTGGCAGGTTGGCAGAGTTCATCCGGGCGGTGTTGTTGTGCCATCGCGGCCAGTGTCAGAGATGAATGTCTTTTCCTGACTTATTTGCCCTAGGCCATGCACACCGCAGTCATTCAGGCATTTTTGATATTATCTTTTTTAGTAAATCCTTCAATAGGTTATACAACAGGTTAATGCAACACAGGAGGAATGCACCTTGTGAGGGGACTGGAGGTAATACGTCAGGGCATGGTTACCAGTGTCCTGTTGACCGGGGCCATAGGTCGAGGGGCTAAGCTTCAGGGCCTGGGACGGGCGGTACATGTCTTTCTGCCTTGTTAGAAGTTGTTATGGATGTTCCGCTGTGTGTTGTCAAAGTGTTGGGTGTCTTGATTGCACAGGGCCATAAATCTGAGATGGGCCGGTGGGTTGTGAGGTTTACGAGGGGGCGCGTGTGTTCAGGCAGAGGTTTACTGCTGTGCTGTAAATAATGCATGTGGCAGGTGGTGGCCTTGGGTGCTACAGAGGGGGTTACAAATCTTTGAAGCAACTCCAGTCTGGTTGGGGGAGGTAACGCAGCGCGGCGCGGTCTCTGCTCTCATGCCTTGGCAGCCTTCGTAGGGTGGGAGGGGGAATGGCCTTGCACGTATTTCACAAAGGTATCTCCCTCGTGTGTTGCCGATTTAGGTAAAGACATCACAAACATTTGAACACTCTATAATACTTATTCGAAACATTACAAAACATGCATTTAAACTTTGCTGGATGTGTCTTGATTATACCCAGTCTGAGCACCTTATTCATACATTATGTTTTAACAAGTACAGTATTTAGTTATATGCATATATATTTGCAGTAAGTGAGGTAGAGTTAGGATTGGTGGAGAACATAGAAAGTAACCCGCCATTTGTTCGTGACGGTGGTGGTGCATGTGGGGCCTAGACATGCACACACGACATGCGCCTTCTCGTGCATTCTTCACATGGGCCCTTTGTATGGTTACATTCATTTTCTTGTGTCCTCTAGCAGCATTAGTTCAGTTATGGCACGAGCCCATGGGGTGTAGGTTTTCCAGTCATACACGTAACAAACAGATTCCTGGTGCGTGCCGTTATTATTAGTACCCAACTGCAATGGTATATGCTCACCATCGCTTATATCATGGGGGCATGATCTCTTGTAATTATACATCTTACAGGCTTTTGTAATATAAGGGATTTGATGGAAGAAAAGCATCCTTTGCAAGTAGTCTCAACATTTTTTTTTTTTTTATAAACTTTCTTTATTGATGGTCACAAAGGTACATCGGCATCACATTACATAAAAAAAGGAAAAGGAAAAAAGGAGCTTGCATGTATGACAATGAGTGCGTTCAACCATAGTTCTATGTACACTGTTACAATGGCATGTCATCATTCTCAATCGTGTTACACAAATAGACCCTGAAGGGGCCCCATATGTCCTTGGGCCTGCATATTGTAGGTCGGGTAATAACAAATTGTTCCTCTGTCTCATTTACATGCGTTACCTCTTTCAAAAAATGATTCATACTAGGCGGGGCGGGACTCTTCCATTTCTGGAGTATGCATTTCTTGGCAATGGCACAGATAATATTAAATAATCTACGTATTTTTTCAGAACATTTGCCAATATCGCCAAATAAGTATTTCTGAGGAGTCATAACCGGGGGAACTTGTGTTATTTCCTCCAGTAATTCCGCCACTTCTCCCCAGAACCCCGCCACCACCGGACATCTCCAATACATATGGAAGGCATCAGCCTGAGGTGAATCGCATTTAGGGCAGGAATCGGAGGCCCCCGGCACAAACCTAGCAACCTTGGAGGGTGTATAATGTAACCTATTTAGGATCTTAAATTGAATCAGTCTCAAACCAGAGTTAAGCGAGACGTTTTTAGTAAGCATGCAATACCTTGCCCATTTGTCCTCCTCAATTGGTGTCTGTAGGTCTGCCTCCCACCTCTCCCTGACGCGGCTAAGTGTAGGCGTATGGGCCTGAACCATGGTGTATAACCTGGAGATCCCCAAGCCTTTGGTAGTTGTTACTAACTGTATACACGGATGACCAACCGGTTCATCCGGAAACATCGGCCATCGCTTAATAAATGCAGACCTCATACGGTAGTATTGGAGAGTTTTAAGTGGTCCATCTCCCAGTGCCCTCAGGAACAACTTCAAATCCGCAAACTTTCCCTCCACAAACATATCACCTACTTTCATCTCCCCATCAGGGTCCCACGATTCTCGTATACCAGTATCATGCGTGGGAGGCAAGCCCGGAAAGTTCCAAAGAGGGACCTCCGGGTTATAGGGTGTCTCAATCTTCAGCCTTTTGAATATCGCCTCCCATGCCCCTACAGTGGAGCTCACAGGGTTATAATCACAAGTATCTCTATACTTGGTGTCGAAAAGGACAGATTGTATATTTGTGGGGTGTGTGGTACGTTTCTCTATCCATGCATGTGGTGTGCTTTCTGGGGACTCGTACCAGTGTTTTGCAAACTGAGCCTGGGAAACATAATAGTACAGCTCAAAGTCAGGGGCAGCTATGCCCCCCATGGAATATGGTTCCGTCATTTTTTCCCAGCTTATTCTAGCCGTTTTTCCGCCCCAGACAAATGTGACAGCCATAGTACGGAGTTTGGTGAAAAAGATTCTGCCTGGCCATATGGGGATGTTGACAAAAAGGTACAGTAACTTGGGAAGGATCACCATTTTAAGGACCGCGACTCTACCTGCCAGCGAGAGAGGGAGGCGCCCCCACATCTGGAGTTTCGCGCCTACGTTACGCAGTACAGTCTCATGATTGTCGGTGTACAACGTGTGTTTGTCTCTAGATACCAGAACCCCCAAGTATCTGATGTGGTGCTCTGACCATCTAAGCCCTCCAGTGGTGGGGGGCCTAACAGTGGCCGGGGTAAGTGGAAAGATCTCAGACTTGGTTTTGTTTATGGTGTACCCGGAGTATGCTGCAAACTCCTGTATCTCTTCCATTATAGGTGTCAAATTCACCTCGGGTTCTTTGATATATAGTAATGTATCATCCGCATAGAGTGAAACCAGCTGGGTGGACCCCTTCATCAAAATCCCTCGGTGTGAATGTCTCAGTCTGACTGCGGCCGCCATTGGTTCAATGGTTAAGGCAAACAGAAGGGGCGAGAATGGGCATCCCTGTCTGGTACCCCTGCCCAAAAGGAACATATCAGAGATGGTTTTATTGGTTAATACTCGTGCACCAGGTTTAGTATATAGTAACCGAACATAGTTTATAAAATTGGGGCCCATCCCGAACGCCTCAAGAACCGCAAGAAGGTAGACCCACGAGACAGAGTCGAATGCCTTTTCTGCATCGAGGGCTATAGCCACCGCGCTTTTACCCGGATCTATCTGTGCCATAATGCCAAAAAGTCTGCGCAGATTCAGGGCGGTGGACCTCGTGGGAATAAACCCATTCTGATCAGGGTGGACAAGGGTGGGAACAGCTGGGAGAAGTCGGTTCGCTAGGACTTTCGCAAATATTTTTGCATCTGTGTTTATAAGTGACAGGGGTCTATATGACGAAACGTCCTGTGGTGGTCGTCCTGGCTTGGGGAGGACCGTTATTACAGCTTCCCTCATGGTTGGAGGAAGGATTTTATTTTCAAGAGCCTCCTCCCACACCTGTATTAATATAGGGACAAGTTCCTCGCGGAACTCTTTGTAAAATTCGGCCCCAATTCCATCCGACCCAGGGGCCCTGCCTGACGAAAGCCCCTTGATTGCTTCCGTGACCTCGTCTGGGGTTATCGGTAGGTCCATGGTGAGGCGTTCCTCCTCAGTGAGCTTAGGGAGTGAGAGGGCCTCTAAATATGACCTAATTTCCGGGAGTGACTTCAAATCTTTGTTTGAATAGAGGTGTTTATAGAAGTTTGAAAATTCCCCATTTATCTCTGCGTCAGTGAGGCGTACATCGCCTTGTGCTGTATGAATACTGGTGATCAGGGTGGGTTGTCTACCCTGCTTAAGTAAATTGGAAAGGGTTCTACCCGCCTTATTTCCCTCCCCATATCTGCGAGCTCGTATGGGTGCTGCGATATATTGCACCTCTCTGCCGGCCAATTTGTTAAACTCTAGCAGGTGTACTTGTATGTCTCCCAATATGTCTTTATTTTGGGTACGTGTGAATTCAGCTTCCAACCTATCTAGTTTGGACTCAACCTCAGTTAACTCGGTTCTCACCCTTTTAAGCATACCAGCAGACCTGGATATCAACACTCCCCTCAACCAAACCTTAAAGGATTCCCATACTGTTGAAATCTTATCAACCGATCCCACATTGTTCACCAGATACTCCACAATTTCAACATGCAATGTCTCAATTTCCCCGGGGTCTGAGAGCATTCCACCGGGCATCCTCCACCTTCTGGCGGGTGCGGGAACATTCTGGAGCAATAGGTTCAACAACACTGGGGAATGGTCTGTCATAGTGCGTGGAAGAATCTCACATCCCTTCAGCGCCGTCATCATTGATGAAGAGAGCAGCCAGTAATCAATTCTAGATTCAGAGTCGTGGACTGAAGAGTAAAATGTGTATCGTTTACCATCAGGATGTAGCTCCCTCCAAGAATCCACTAACAGTAGTTGAGACAGGATGTGTGTGAGAGTCTGGGCGGCTTTGCTGGGAGCTCTAACAGCCTTAGAGGCCCTGTCTAGGCTAGGGTCAAGGACCAGATTAAAATCTCCACCCCAGATTATCTTTGAAGTTTCAAGCGAAACAATTATCTGATAGAGTTCCAGGTAAAATGCAGGGTCGTCGACATTGGGCCCATACGTGTTGACTAGAAGAAGGCGCAGGGAGGAGATTGCCCCCCAAACCAAAACATACCTCCCCAGCTGGTCCACCCTGTGGCCCTCCGGCCTAAACCCCAGTCCTGGATGTATGAGTGTGATGACCCCCCTGGACTGAGACGAATAGTCTGTGTAGTATCTAAGGGATCCCCATCTAGGCAATATGCGCATATTATCGGTCCCCACCATGTGAGTTTCCTGTAACATCAGTATCTGGGGATTGTGTCTGGTGATGTAGTTATCAATCTTTTTCACTTTCATATGATTATTTAGCCCCCGAACATTCCATGTTAAAAGTTTAACCTTCAGACCCTCGCCTGGACATTATAAGGAAGCGTCTGTCATTGCCATGAGCAGGAGTTCTATAGTATTCATACACTTTGCTCGGTACCGGTACAAGTGTGACCACATTTTTCCGTTTCAAATCATAGATACCAACTTTGTGCCACAGTAGGGCTGATCCAGTCCTGTAACGTCCAATCCCAACTCCCCTTCCCACCCCCCCACCCTCATTGTCACCCCCAACTTGACAATGGATCAAACCAAACTCGTGGAACCTTCCGAGGGTAGCCATGTTGCTTCACATGGCCGCCGACTGGGTCCCAGCCTCCACCTGCTCGTAGTGTCTGGACCAATAAGTGTTACTCATCTTCTTAATTACATCCCTCGAGCCCCTTATGTTATATCTGCATTTGTCACATGCGATCATAATCCCCCTTCAGTCCGCCGGTCTGGGCCTGTTGTTTTGCGCCGGCCTGCCCCCCTTGGGAGGTAGAGGTATAGAGGTTTCGATGTAGTGTGTAGCCTCAGCCGGGGATTCAAAAAAATGCGCCCTGCCTGCATGCTGGATCCGCATCTTGGCAGGAAATATGAGAGCATATGGGATTTGACGGTTTCGCAGGAGCTTTTTAACGGGCTCGTAGGATCTCCTGTCTGCCTGCACCCCGGCAGAGAAGTCAGGATATATATGAATGCGATTTTCCTCGAATTGAAGTGTTCCTTTCTCTCTTGCTCTGCGTAGGATTGTGTCCCTATCTCTGTAGTTCAGGAGTCTTGCAATAATAGTGCGTGGCGGGGCACCCGGTTTAGGAGCCGGGGCCAAAGTGCGATGCGCCCTTTCGACCAGAAAGTGATCTGAAAATGCCTCTCGCCCAAATAATGTTGTCAGTAGCTCCTCCAATTGTCGCTCCATCTGGCTTTTCCCAAAGGATTCAGAAACCCCCACCACACGGATGTTGTTCCTCCTTGATCTAGATTCGAGATCCTCGCACTTGTTTTGCAGTTTGGCCAAGTCTCCTTTGATCTGGGCGATATCTCGGGTGTGGTGTGTGATGGTATCTTCATTGGAACTTATTCTGTTTTCAACCTCTGTGACACGTGAACTTTCCTTCTCCACTCTGGCCTTAAGTGAGCCCATGGTGGAGACAATGTCATCCAATTTCGTATTAATAGAAAGGAAGCCACTCTGAACTATTTTTGTTAATTTATCAACGTGATCGCCAGGTTCAGGGTTCGAGGTCACCTCAGTGGAAGAATGGAGCTCCTCAACCGTAGCAGTGTTTTGACTTCCCGTGTATGCGTCCATCGGGCCCCTCTTCTTGCCTGCCGGGGTTTTGGAGCCCCTTGCCGCCTTGGATGGTTCCCCCATAATAATATCCGCTATATTGGCTGTGTCGATGGAGTGGTCTCACCCTCGTGCTGTGTGTATGAAACGGGACGGGATGAGGTGATTCACCCCCGACTCCTGAGGGAAGCCACCCAATATGTCTGAAGGACCGTCCCCAAACCCGCTGTGGAACGGCGGTGCCAACTCGTGATCCTGTAGGTGTATGTTAACCCCTCCGGCCCCCGAAAGTTATTTCACCGGGAGATGGCTGCGAGCCGAAAATGTAGGAGCGCCGGGTGGGTCCACCTCACCTTATTCGGATGTGAGCCGCTCCCGGGGGACCTCCGTCAGGCGGGCTATGGCGTATGCAATTCCCTCCTTCAGCCGGGAACCCGCCAAAATGATCAGCCCGGCCGCTGGACCCACCGGAGCTCCAAGCGCGGCGTCGCTCTAGGATGGGTGTCCAACCGGTCGCGGGGTCAAGTCTTCCAGGACCGCTCCCCCAGCAGCAAGCTCAGCAGCGCGATCCCAGCACGGAGAGCGGGCGCCGGAATGGGCCTCAGGCTCCTCCCCCACGCGGCCTCTCCGAGCGCCAAAGCCGCGGCTCTCGAGTGAACCGCCCTGGTATCCGACTCCGGGCCTCGACCGCCGCAGGGGCCGGTTAATGTTCGGGCCGGAACAGCTCCGACCTCCCCGGTCACCGGCAAACAGGAGTTGCAGGGGATGGTCTCGAGTACTTGGGCCAGCGATGCCTGTGTCCTGGGTACGCTAGGCAGGTCCAAGACGGATTTATTCCAACAGGATTTGTCAGTGGAGCGGGAGCTCAGCAATCAGGCGGCCATTTGCAGCGTGCGCAACAGCGCCCCCCAAGTAGTCTCAACATTAATATACAAAGATTGTCTGGCATATAACGACCATTTTACTGTTCTTTTCATTTGCCTAGGCCTGTTGGCCGGGTCATGCTGGGAGCGATGATACACTGCGGGAGGTGAACTGTTACAATGTTAGTGTATTACACTAGCTCATGTCCGACTTGTTCGTGGGAACGTGCTCGCAGCGGATCTGCCAGGGTGCTGCGGCAACAAGGACGACTGAAACCCTCCAAGGGTGGGGGCCGCGCAACAGTGCGCTGAGCTCACACCATCTTTACCAGACAAAATGGTTTCTCGGCCTAGCTAAATTTTAATACATGTGGGCAATTAATACGTGCGGGCAATGTCTCCAGTGGGTGAACCCTCCATCACCTGGGCCCGGGTGGCATGAGGGGACGCCCAAGAGAGCCACAGTCCTCACCTGGGGAGAGAGCGTAGGCGAGGGGGGTCTTCTTGGACCAGTCCTCCCCTACATTTCCCCCCTTTCGTTACTAAAGTAACAAATTCTTTAAATCTTCTATCCTCCTACATTCTGCCTCGTCCATCACCGCCTCATCCCATGCAGGAGTTCCTTTGATGGGCATCCATGCTCTGCATACCCCCCTTAAGCTCTCACCTCTCCGGGCGTATTCATCTGGGGTACACATTAGATATATGCACCCACCATCTCCTTCCAAATCTACCCAAACTTCCTCATACCATTCTAGTATACGGGGCTCTTTGATGGTGGTGTGCCGCAACTTATCTACAATATCCTTATCGTGGTATATAGGCACCAGTTGGTACTTGGGCGAGTTATCTATCCCTGTTTGTACTTGTGCTTCTTGCATCGTTTTTATTGTACCGTGTGAGTTGCCCATTGTCACCATCATCATTGCACCATTTGGTACTGCGCTAGCACAAACTCGAAGACCCACCTGGCACAGGCAAAAAAGTAGAAGGAGGAACACAACAGCTGGTATTAAAAATTTCACAGTTGTTCCAAGCCATGAGGGAACCCAGGAGAAGATGTTGTCGAACCATGTACTTGCTTCTGCTCCACCTTCCATTTTCATTTTTTCTCCTAGATTGTGGACTGCTTCGATCACATGGGACAGGGAGCCATTCTCTGCGTCTTCAGAAGGTACGAAAGTGCAGCAGGCACTTCCTATTTTTCGGCAAACACCACCGTCCATCGCCGTCAACATGTCCAGGATATACCTGTTTTGCATGGTCATTAGTCGTAAAGCTCTTAATTCCACTTTGATTATATTAAATCCTTCTTCAGTGTCATTTGCCAGCTGAATCAATTCCCAGCGTGTTATCTGGAGCCATTTTGCGTTTGCCCTTGCTTGGACACTTGAGACGAGTGAGGCAAAAAATGTTTCTGCTGAGCTGAATAATCGATACTTGTCTGGGATCTGAGCCAATAGTTCTGATGATGCCTTTGATATGTAATTTGATGCTCGTCTGTTACGGGTCAGCACTTCTCCCTTGTTTCCAGAAGACAGGACATATATTTGTCTCTCTGCAGTTGGTTGAGCCACACTCTGCATGCGTTCCTGTGTCCCATCGACGTGGCTTTCTGGTATCACCATTAGGGCTGAGTGCAGAGTGGCCATTGAGCAGCTGCCACTCCATGACTGGGGGAGGTGTAGGTATGCCTGTTTGCCGCACACCCAGTACGTGTCCATCAGGGCCGCTGTCCCTTTCCTTAGGTCTGGGATGGTGAGGGTCTTGTTGCAGTTCTTGTTTGTTCCCATGGGGGTTCTCCCTTCTCCTTTAAAGCACAGTTTGTAGTCCATTTCACTCTGCAGTTTGAACGGCTTTTCAATGGCAGTTACCCAAGTTAGTTTTGAAATATGTTCTCTCCATACTGGTGTACATGTTTCCTCTATTCACTGCAATTTATCCGGCGCCACACCTCTTAGTGCTTCCGCTTTGCACAGTACTTCTTCGTCCTTCCGCTTGTTGTCAGAAAAAAGTGTCCCTTCTATCACAAAAAATGGTTCTTTCAAACATACTACTCCTGCCGTTTTTGGGTAACACGTTTTCTCGTTCTGCAGCATTTGAAGAGTCACATCGTGTGCCTGGAAGGTGTTCTTAATCCTGCACAGCGTGAGATGAAGGAGACATTGGGCATCCACAATAGGCAACTCTTTGGGTAACAACACTTTGGGTGTACCTGATGCATGGGGGATGAGGGAACAGACATAACAGCTCTCGTTTGTTGTCTGTTTAGCTGTGGCACTCATGTCTGCATACCACTTATTTGTTTGATGGGGGTGTCGTGGGTCCTCCATCTTATCTAGACCTAGCCCATAGTACTCATCATACTTCCTCCTCCCTGTTTCTCTCTTTCGTCTGTTGTTCTTGTTACTCATGTACTTCCCAACCCCCTGGGCAGTGGACAAACTAGACCCCCCTTTCTCATTCCCGCCCCCCTTGGCCCATTCATCATATAATATTTCGTGCATTGCTAGTAGCTTTTCGTCTTCTTTCCTGACGTTATCTGGCAGATTGTTTTTTGGGATGGGGGCAAGCTGGCTGGTGGGGGTGTTATACAACCATGATATGGCAGACGGGTTTCGGTCATTAAGACTGTGGGCATTGTAATTGGATACCCCTGGTGGAGACACTGTGTTGCTCTGCATTCCACCTTGTGGCTTTTCTCTTTGTGAGGTCACAACACTGGATGGTGTGGTATGATACCCCCACACAAGTTTAGTTCCGTCCCATATCAAAAAATCACCTTCCCTGGTATTGACCCCTGCAGTTGCATTAGGCCCGGTGGTACTGTTAATTGGTCCAGTAGTGTTGTTACTCCCTCCCCCCTCGTACATCTCGATAGAGATGAACGCTATAAACCAATATGTAACCAAGCCAAACATTATCATAAAAAACACTGTGATGCATACTGATAATCCACACTCATACGAATATCTACATCTCTCAGATACTAATTCTCTCATTCTACTAATTCTATCCGTTGCAGGCTGCCCGTTAGATGCCATGGAAGCTCCTGTTTGAGATATAAAAGTGCATTAAGTGCATGCATGTAAACGTTTTGCTGGCACCATCTGTGCCAATACATTTGACGGGGAATGGAAGCGGGTGGGGATGCGGGGGAGGGGTATTCACAGACAAGGGTATATACAAGCTATAATATTATTATTTCATTAATTACATACCACTCAACAAGATAAAAAAAAAAGAAAGCACATACACACACATTTTTTTTTTTTTTTTTTTTTTTTTTGGAATATCCTTGTCAGTCATTATTCCATTCAAGTCCAGTGCTGATACACACACACACACGCAAGTCGATATTTAGACATCCTACTCATTTGCATCGTTTGCTGTTGTCTGTGCCTCCTCATCTATCTCCTCTTGTACATTGCTGTATGCTTTTCGTACGTCGGTCAAATGCACCCAGTACCTCAAGCCCTTCACCTTCACTGCCGTGGGTGTGCAGAATATTACTTCGTATGGGCCATGGAATCGTGGTGCATTCCACCGACGCACAAAGCTTCTAACATAAATTGAGTCACCTGGCATCAGCTGTAGCTGTTGCTCTGGCTCCGTGACAGATCCTGTTACGTTTCCCTCTTCTCTGGTGAAGGGTGGGGAGAGTTGTTTTGATATGGCGCGCGCTGCTCTTGTCAATTTTCGTAAATAGTCTGTAAACTCCTCTCCCAATATTGCGGCACTTCTGTGAGAATCTGAGTGTTCGCGCAGTGGAGAGTGTGCTGTATTCATTCTCCTCCCAGTCACGATTTCGTGCGGGGACAAATGGTGGTTTTTGCTTGGCTGATTTCTTAATTCAAATAGCGCCAGGGGCAGACAGTAAATCCAATTTTTCTTCAATGAGAAGCATAGTTTTGATAACCTGCCCTTTACCAGGCCGTTCATCTTTTCCACTACGCCATTACTTTGGGGATGATAAATCGAACACAATTTATGTTTTATACCCAGTAATGTGGTCACTTCCTTGAAAAGTTCATTCACAAAGTGAGAGCCGTTGTCTGAGCGAATCACGTCACAAATTCCCCAGCGCGGGAACACTTCCCTTACTAGGAACTTGGCGGCGCTTTTGGCATCAGGTCGCGCACATGGTCCCGCTTCCACCCACCTTGAAAATGGGCACACAACCACGCTCATATACCGCGCGCCATTACACCTTTCCCCCATGTCTGCATAATCTATATGCAGTTCTTTGAAGGGGCCAATGGGTTTTGGAATTGTTCCCCGGAGTGTGCGCAATGTCATTCCTGAGTTGTATATTTGGCATGTTGTACATTCCAGTGCTAATCGAGACACATGCTCCTGGAGACAGGGCACAAACCATTCTTCCTGTATTTCTGCTGTGATGTGTTGTTTGGTATTATGTGCAGGGAAGTGTAGCTGTTGAAATGCTACTTCTAGTAACTGTAGTGGCATTACCACTTTCCCTGAGTTATTTTGCCGCCATAATAGGTCTGTTCCTGATTGGCTGCATCCCCGTTTTGTCCACGTTAGTTTTTCTTCTGCACTAGCTCCTTCCTGCAATTCTAGTATTTGTGATAAGGACATCATGTTGTACCCTTCTGACAGTTCTTCGGTTGTTGTGTTCTTGATCATGAACTCACCTGTGTCGTATTTCTGAAAATAGGAAGCCTCTTTGGCGGCAGCGTCCGCTGCCGCGTTCCCTAAAGACACAACGTCTGTGTTGGATGTATGGGCCTGGCACTTCACTATTGCTACAGCAGTAGGGTTTTGTAGGGCCTCAATTAATTCTTTTAACAATTCTGCGTGCTGCACTGGTGTTCCATCTGCCCTTCTGAATCCCCTACGGCCCCATCTTGCTAGACCTCCATGTACTGTCGTCGTCATGTAAGCTGAGTTTGTGTATATTGTTACTGCACAGCCCTTTGCTGCGTGTAGTGCTTCTATGAGCGCAATCAGTTCTGCTGCCTGTGCCGAGTAATGCGACGGGAGGCGGTACTGTACTAGTGTTTCAAACTCACCTTCCTCTAATCTCACTACCGCCATGCCAACGTGTTTTTCTCCCGTGTCCATATCAATTGATGCGGACCCATCCACAAAGTACACTTCCCCCTCGCTGAGAGCGTTTTCACACACCACTGTGTCCTCCCCTCCTTCTCCTGTGTGGGTTGCGCAGTCGTGATTTTGCATATCCTCTAATGTGCACGCTTCTGTAATGAATGTGGCGGGGTTCACTGTTTTACATCTCACTATATGGATGTTGGCGCTGGACAATATGATCTCGTATGCTGTTGCCCGCTGTGTGGTCAGTGTGCTTTTTGATCTTTCAAGTATTGCAAATAATGAGTGCTCCACAAACAATGTCACCGGGCACCCCATTACTATTGTGGCACTTTTCTCAATCGCGAATGCGGCTGCTGCGAGCAATTGTTCGCACGCGAAATGACCCTGCATCACGGCATCCAAAGTACCACTATAGTACGCCAGGGGCTTGTGTCCTAAGGAGGTTTTTTGTGTCAGTACTGCTGTCATAAGTGTTTCTTTGCAATGGGAAAATAGGTAAAATTCGTGTCCATAATCAGGATTTGCTAGTACTGGAGCGCTTGAAATGAGCTCTTTCAGTGATTGAAACGATATGCTCATTTCTTCTGACCATTTTATTTTTCCATTCTCCTGTTGTGCTTCTTTGAGTGCTTGTAGGAGGGGCCTGGTGTATGCTGCATAGTCTAGTATCCATGCTCGGCAATAATTGCACATCCCCAAAAATGTCTGCATGTCTTTCACTGTCGTGGGCTCTCCTACTGACCTTATTGCCTCCACCCTGTCAGGAATTATTCTCTTTCCATCTTTTGATATGAGCTGTCCCAGGTATAGGACCTCAGTCAGGCAATACTGTAGCTTCTCCTTGTCTACCTTGTATCCTTTGTTGGCTAGTAAAGTCAGGAGCGTTGTTGAATCTTTTCTACATGTTGCTTCGTCTTGTGCACACACCAATAAATCATCCACGTACTGAATAATCGTGCTCTCTACTAATAGGTTTCCCAAGTCTTCATGCAATATGCGGTTGAATATGCTCGGGCTCTCACAGTATCCCTGTGGCAGTCTGCAGTGTTCATATCTTTTTCCCCCCAGTGTGAACGCTGTAAGGTATCTACTCTCTTCAGCCAGGGGTATTGAGAAAAATGCGTTTTTCAGGTCCACTACTGTAAAATGTGATGCTGCTTTTGGGATACTGCATAGTATTGATGCAGGGTTCGGGACTAGAGGGAACTCTTTGTGGATTACATCATTGAGGGGGCGTAAGTCCTGTATCATCCTCCAAGATCCCCCTTTCGCTTTTTTGATTGGATAAATACATGTGTTACATGGGGAGTTTGAGGGCACTATTATCCCTTGTACTAGTAGTGCATTTATCGTTTCTTTTATCCCTTCTTCAGCCTCACGGGACAATGGATATTGTTTGACTCGGGGTAAGATAGCTCCTTGTTTCAGTTTTATTATCACAGGTTGTACTCCATGCAACAGCCCTACATCATGGGGGCCTGTTGTCCATACATTGTTTGGTACTAGCCTCATGTCGTCATGTGTTCCTACCACTGCCATCAATTGGACGGGGATCTCTTTGGCTTGGATCAAAATGTCACAGGGCATCGCTATTTCCATTACTATCTCACCATCTGCTTCTGTGTCTAAAAAGAGATCCTCATCTGTTACCTCGCGTAGGGCGAGGTTGGTGTTTGTACACAGCACTGTGCGCCACTCACATCCTTCTCTGTCCATTCCAATCACAGCGATCCGTTTCGTTGATACCTGCACAGCGTGCAAATCCAACGACACCACTGATCCTGGTGCTGCATTTGGACACACTATGGGGCGGAAGAGGAACTCTGCTGGGATCCTCCAATCCATGCTTTTTAGCTCTGGAGCTATAAGGGCCAAAGTCTTTAGCCCTTCAATAAACATCTCTTCATTTTGTGGCAGCCCTCGTATTTCCTGTGTGGTTGTGTAGGCTTGCACTACCAACATTGCACGCAAGGGGCATATCCCGGGTGTAGAACACACTATTCCTCCTTCGGTAAATGATATGGTCATGTTAAGTTTACTCATAAGGTCCCTCCCCAGCAAATTTATCGGGGACTGTTCATAATACAGTAAGGGTGCCTTTACAGTCTTGCCCCCCACTGTTACATCCAAAACTTCTGTGTAAGGAACTTCAATTACAGCCCCAGAGAACCCCTGCGTCTCTAACTTCCTGTTAGATAACGGGAACCGGCCCTCCCTGACACATGATTTCTCCGCTCCCGAATCAACCATGAATACAAACTGCCTGTCTCCTATCTGCGCCCCTACCAATGGTTCCTCTGCTGCACTGTGGGTGGTAGATAGAACTGGACACGCAAGTGTTCTCTGTGGGCTGTCCTATGCGGGGTGTCTCATCGCCCCTCCTTCATTGAATATGTTACCTGAGACCACTGACATGCCGTTGTAAGGTACTGGTGCGGGGGCCCCGTTTGCTGCTGTCGCGAAAGGGTTGCCTGGTGTATATTGCATGCTGTCGTTGTTAGGCATGTTTTGTGGGTGGTTCTGTGTTCTATACTGGGGTCCCTGTTGCTGGCCGGCATTACCTTGGCTTGGGTTTCTTAGTTGTTGTTGTCCCATTGGGAGGCCATATGGGCTTCCCGGGTGGGGATGGCCATATTGTTCTACCTCTTGGAACCCGTTATTGGGTCTGCTTCTGCACTCTCTAGAATAGTGCCCCCATCGCCCGCAGTTCCAGCAACTTCCTTGTGCACCTCTAGGGCCCTGCCATCCATTTCCTCCCATTCCCCCATAGGCCTTTCATCATTGTCAGGATCTCCCTCACATGTCTCTATTTCAATTATTCGTGTTGGTTCTTCCTCAATTCTGAACAGTATCTCACCTTTCTTCCACCCCTCTTCAGGTCTTCTTGTCTCGCCTGGCGCTCTAGACGTGCGCCCTAATCTAGTCGCATTAAGTGCTGTTTGTCCGCACATGTCTTTTATCCTTGAGAGCTCATCTTTTGCTATTGAGAGTCTTGACTGTAAATCATCTGTGAGTTTCTCTATGTCCACCCTTTGTGTACTCGCCTGGCCCCGCTCCCTTGTACTTTCATATGGTGGGGGTGCAGTGGGCCTGTGGGGTGTAGTAGTTGTCGGGGGAGGTACATACGTTGGATCACTGTATCCTTCTGCGGGTACAGGTTTTTTTAGTATCGGGTACAAACTTATTACCTCTATTGGTGGCGCTACACTTGGCAATTCTTTGATATCTTTCTGTATCATCAGTGGATTGTCTGTAGTGGATGGGAGATCAGGATTTAATGCTGGTGCTTTAGGCGGTGGTATCTCTTCAAACAACCTCCAGAGATCTATTATTTCCCTCCTATTTTGCAACTGTTTTCCTTTATACTTCAAGAAAATGCATGTGACCACCAAATCCAGAACGCTTTTATCAAATGACCCTCCCTCTGGCCATATCTGGGGTAGCCCCTCTCCCTTCAACTCAGTTACCCATTGGTCATGATATTTCTTAATCCGCTCCGCGTACCCTGGAAGACTTTTACAAATATGTGATAAGGGTGTTTCAGCCCCCATCTCTGTGCCCTCCTAGTGCTTATGTGTCTGCAACTACAATATGAATGTAGTATCAATATTATTTTTCGTATTCTACTTCACATTCAATGTTATGCTCGGTTGGGCTATCCCTCCCTTGACTGCACAATACAAAACTGACTGTACACAATTTCTACTTTGTTCTCTTTGGGGGACACATACAAGAGCAACCCATCATTTATTTTGACAATATCAACCCGGAAATGAAAAGGCACCCACTCACGTCACTGTATCAACGTTGCCTTCAAAAAGTTTTATCTGGTCACACTTACCATGACCATTTAACAATTATACATTTATAGCCGTTTTACACATTCGCAACATCAAAAGTCGTCCTCTGACACATACGAGGTGCACACACCTCTTGGTAGCATTCAATTCACCATTCGAGCTGCCCTCCCTTTCCTCCTTAGCCGGCTGTCCCTGTCTGTCTTACTTAGATAAATGGATGCGCATATACATATATTTGTGTTTTTTTTTTTTTTTTTTTTTTTATTCTCCCCCTACCCCTAAAAAAAAAGAAAAGAAAGAAGTAATAGCGATCACTAATATATTCTCAGTGTCCCCTTTTGCTGAACACTTTTATCTTGTATTTCACTTCGTCATATATTCCCAGTACTAGTCAATATAGCACTACGCAGCGCCGCCTTCCACCCCCTTTCGGAGCTAGGTTCCCGTCACTTCTATCTCTTATTCACCTCGTAATCCTAATGGCCATATGCAAAGAAAAAGAAAGGACATTTTTAGAATAATCTTTAGTATATCTTCGTACCCCCTTTTCGTTCCCTGTCCTACACTTCTCTCCCGCTCCCTTTACAATCGCTCACACTCAGTACTCACGTGCCCGTCTTGAACCGATAGTCTCCGAAACTGGGTCCGTCCAGGCAGTGTCGCCGTCAGCTCAACAGTCAGCCCCGACTCCGGCGAGCGGTACTCAAAGGGGATTTTTCAACCGGGATCCCGTACCCTTTCTCTATTGAGTGCGCACTTCTTAGTGTACCGGTCGCCGTTGGCGGGCAGCCTCCTGGAGCCGGCTCACCGTGCGTATCCCTTTTCGACCGGAGATTCTCGTGCCAAAAGGGGACGGTTATAACGAGTTTAGGAAGAAATAAAATCACGCTATCGGGGTCACCACTGAAGGCAAGCGTCCCCAAACAGCACGATCCTCCCCGCAATGAGAGACAATGAAGGACTCTCCCAAAATGGGAATAAGGCCAAGACAGAGTGCGGGTGAGCGTAAATGGGAGTTTATCAGTCAGAATAGGGCATGCAAAGGACTCTGCAAACTCCGAGAGCGCTCTGTCTGACAATAGCAAAGACAGGCGTATATATTTACAAAAAACGTCATAAGAACCTACACACTATAGGGGGCACAAGTTAATGGGGATTGGGTGGCGACGACTAACTATAGGTGCTGCTGTGATGTGGTTGGCTTTGGCTGGAAGACCTCACTGGTCAGCCTCGTGGGTTGGGCTGGGCCTGGCAGGTTGGCAGAGTTCATCCGGGCGGTGTTGTTGTGCCATCGCGGCCAGTGTCAGAGATGAATGTCTTTTCCTGACTTATTTGCCCTAGGCCATGCACACCGCAGTCATTCAGGCATTTTTGATATTATCTTTTTTAGTAAATCCTTCAATAGGTTATACAACAGGTTAATGCAACACAGGAGGAATGCACCTTGTGAGGGGACTGGAGGTAATACGTCAGGGCATGGTTACCAGTGTCCTGTTGACCGGGGCCATAGGTCGAGGGGCTAAGCTTCAGGGCCTGGGACGGGCGGTACATGTCTTTCTGCCTTGTTAGAAGTTGTTATGGATGTTCCGCTGTGTGTTGTCAAAGTGTTGGGTGTCTTGATTGCACAGGGCCATAAGTCTGAGATGGTCCGGTGGGTTGTGAGGTTTACGAGGGGGCGCGTGTGTTCAGGCAGAGGTTTACTGCTGTGCTGTAAATAATGCATGTGGCAGGTGGTGGCCTTGGGTGCTACAGAGGGGGTTACAAATCTTTGAAGCGACTCCAGTCTGGTTGGGGGAGGTAACGCAGCGCGACGCGGTCTCTGCTCTCATGCCTTGGCAGCCTTCGTAGGGTGGGAGGGGGAATGGCCTTGCACGTATTTCACAAAGGTATCTCCCTCGTGTGTTGCCGATTTAGGTAAAGACATCACAAACATTTGAACACTCTATAATACTTATTCGAAACATTACAAAACATGCATTTAAACTTTGCTGGATGTGTCTTGATTATACCCAGTCTGAGCACCTTATTCATACATTATGTTTTAACAAGTACAGTATTTAGTTATATGCATATATATTTGCAGTAAGTGAGGTAGAGTTAGGATTGGTGGAGAACATAGAAAGTAACCCGCCATTTGTTCGTGACGGTGGTGGCGCATGTGGGGCCTAGACATGCACACACGACATGCGCCTTCTCGTGCATTCTTCACATGGGCCCTTTGTATGGTTACATTCGTTTTCTTGTGTCCTCTAGCAGCATTAGTTCAGTTATGGCACGAGCCCATGGGTTGTAAGTTTTCCAGTCATACACGTAACAAACAGATTCCTGGTGCGTGCCGTTATTATTAGTACCCAACTGCAATGGTATATGCTCACCATCGCTTATATCATGGGGGCATGATCCCTTGTAATTATACATTTTACAGGCTTTTGTAATATAAGGGATTTGATGGAAGAAAAGCATCCTTTGCAAGTAGTCTCAACATTAATATACAAAGATTGTCTGGCATATAACGACCATTTTACTGTTCTTTTCATTTGCCTAGGCCTGTTGGCCGGGTCATGCTGGGAGCGATGATACACTGCGGGAGGTGAACTGTTACAATGTTAGTGTATTACACTAGCTCATGTCCGACTTGTTCGTGGGAACGTGCTCGCAGCGGATCTGCCAGGGTGCTGCGGCAACAAGGACGACTGAAACCCTCCAAGGGTGGGGGCCGCGCAACAGTGCGCTGAGCTCACACCATCTTTACCAGACGAAATGGTTTCTCGGCCTAGCTAAATTTTAATACATGTGGGCAATTAATACGTGCGGGCAATGTCTCCAGTGGGTGAACCCTCCATCACCTGGGCCCGGGTGGCATGAGGGGACTCCCAAGAGAGCCACAGTCCTCACCTGGGGAGAGAGCGTAGGCGAGGGGGGTCTTCTTGGACCAGTCCTCCCCTACAGTGTCCAGCGTCTTCGGGCTCGTGCGGGTTGAGTGCACGCCGCGGCACCACCCGAGGCATGACTCCACACATCCCCACCCCGATCCCAGGCCGTTCGGGCCAGGGTGAGCATCTAGACAGATAGTCCGCCACTAGCTGGAACCTGGCAGGTCTGTGCAACGTGATGAAGTCGAAAGGCTGAAGGGAGAGAAACCAGCGGAGAACCCTCTGGTTAGTGTCCTTATGCTGAGCCAGCCACTGGAGGGGGGCATGGTCGGTATACAGGGTGAACCGGCGACCCAGCAGATAATACCGGAGTGAGTCAACGGCCCACTTGATGGCCAAGCACTCCTTCTCAATGGTCGAGTAAGCCGCCTCGTGGGGCAACAGCTTCCGACTGATGAAGCACACTGGTTGTAGATCCTCTCTGGTCTCCTGCGACAGTACAGCTCCTAGTCCCTGGCTGGAGGCGTCTGTCTGTAAAAAGAAATGTTTCTGGAAGTCCGGACAGCAGAGGACCGGGTTTGACGTGATCCGTCGCTTCAGGTCCGCTATGGCGTTCAAGGCACTTGGGTTGTTGGTCAGATTGGGATTTCCCTTGAGCCTTAAACCGTCTGTCAAAGGTGCGGCCACCGAGGAGAAGTCAGGGATGAATCTCCTGTAATACCCGATCAACCCCAGGAATGCTTGTATTTGTTTCCTGTTGGTGGGAGTCGGTATATCGCGTATAGCCTGGGTTTTGGACAACTGAGGTTTAAGCACTCCCCCACCCACTATGTGGCCCAGATATTTGGTTTCGTGGGTTCCCATCGTAGTCTTCTTGGGGTTGATATGTAACCCTGCCCTCTGTAAATCAGCTACTACTAGTTCCAGATGGTCCAGATGCGACCCCCAGGATTGGCTGTACACGACAATGTCGTCCAGGTAAGCAGCAGCGTATCCAGCATGCGGTCTTAGTATGATGTCCATCAGCCTCTGGAACGTGGCGGGGGCCCCATGGAGTCCAAAGGGTAGCACCTTATATTGGTATAAGCCTTGTGGGGTGGAAAAGGCAGTTTTCTCCCTATCCTTGGTGCGTAGGGGTATCTGCCAATAGCCCTTGGTTAAATCCAGAGTACTTAAGAATTGGGCTGCTCCAAGGCCCTCCAGTAGTTCGTCCATCCGAGGCATTGGATAGGCTTCGTATCGGGACACCGCATTTAACTGTCTGTAGTCCATACAGAAACTGACCGAACCGTCCGGTTTAGGAACGAGCACTATGGGGGACGACCAAACGCTGACAGATGGCTCGATGATATCCATCCGTAACATTTCATCCACCTCGGATTTGATGGTGTTCCGCCTGGCTTCGGGTATCCGGTACGGTCTAAGCCTCACGGGTGGTCCGGGGTCCGTTTTGATTACATGTTCAAGCACGTTGGTTCATCCAGGTAAGGAGGAAAAGGCGTCAGCATAGGGGAACAGCCTGTTCCTAATGTCCGTCTTCATTTCGGGGGAAAGGGTGTCACCCCAGTTGACTGCATCCAGGGTATGGGGAACGGTGTTCAGGATTTCTTCCGATTCGGGTTCCTCGATGCTCACAAAGGCGCCCAGAAGAGGCTTGTTCCATTTGTTTAGAAGGTTGATGTGATAGACCTTTTCTGAGGTAGTTCGATCGGGTTGTTGTACCCGGTAGGCCACTGGGCTTAGCACATCAATGATCTTGTAGGGCCCTCTCCATCTGGCTAAGAGCTTGTTGGTGCTGGTAGGTAGGAGTACCAATACCTGGTCCCCTGGGCTGAAGGTTCTCATCCGGCTCCCCTTGTTGTAATTTCTTTCTTGAGTTGTTTGGGCATGACCAAGGTTGTTCTGGGCCAGTGTACGTAATGCGGTTAGGTGTTCCTTTAATTCCTCTGTATACTCGGTTAAGGACACCTCTTCCGTGGATTCCCACTCCTCCTTAACCAGGTCCAGTATCGTCCGAGGTTGTCTCCCAAACAAGAGCTCGAAGGGAGAAAAACCGGTGGAAGACTGTGGGGTGTCTCTTAACACCATTAACACCAGGGGGATCGCCCGATCCCAGTTTTTCCCGGTTGGTCCCGTCACCCTTCTTAGCATTTTTTTGATCGTCTGGTTATATCGTTCTACCAGCCCATCAGTTTGGGGATGGTATACTGAGGTTCTCAATTGTTTGATCTGTAGCTGTCCACATATTTGTTTTAGGAGGGTTGACATGAAATTAGTGCCCTGGTCGGTGATTATCTCGGAGGGTATCCCCACCCGGTCAAAGAACGGGATTAATTGGTCGCATAATACTCGAGCCGATGTTCCCTTTAGGGGAAAGGCCTCTGGGTAGCGGGTGGCGTAGTCGACTACAACCAATAAGTATTTATAACCGCGGCTGGCTGGTTCCAGGGGTCCCACTATGTCCATGCCGATCCTCTGGAATGGGATCGAAATGAGGGGCATTTTCTGTAGTGGTGCCTTGGCGGGTAGTACCCCGCTGGTAAGCTGGCAGGTGGAACAATTCTTGCAATGTCGGGCTACCTCCCCGTAGATGCCAGGCCAGAAAAACCTCTTTAGAAGATTTTGTTGGGTCTTAAGGGAGGCCATGTGACCCCCACAGGGATGATTATGGGCCAGTTGTAGTACTATAAAACGGTGACTCTTCGGTAACACTAATTGTTCTTTTACGGCGTCATCGTCACCCTTATACCTCCGGTATAGGAGACCATTGCGTAGAAGGAACCCTGGGCCACTGGCTAGGTTGGGTTCCCCTTCCCGGGCTGCCCTTTCCCTGGCCACACGTAGGGTTGGGTCGGTTAGGGTCTCTCCCCTTATGGTGTCCTCGTTATCTTCAAGCTTCCAATCGATGGGTCGGGTCATATAACTGGCCTGACACCATGCCATCCGGGTCCGCCTTTTCCGCCCTGGTAGGGGTTCCCGGGAAACAGGGTCCGTTCCCGCAACATTGGATTCGGGCAGGTACTTCTCTTCCCTTAGGTCCCTTAAGGTCTGGTTGAAGTGGGGAAGGTCAGTCCCAATTACCACTGGGGTGGGAAGACTAGGTAGGACGGCAACCCTCAAGGGACTGGAGGTTTCTTTTAAGTCAATCACTACATCCTTCATTGGGTAACACTTGGTGTCCCCGTGAATGCATCGGATAGGTACCGTTACGTTAGACAAGCAGGGAGAGTTACTCACGGTTGGTGATATGGCCGTCTGCCTGCTGCCGCTGTCCAAGAGTGCACGTGATGGTCGGCCGTCGACACGAATGTCCACCACATAGGGTCCCAGGACGCCCTCCTCGTCTATTGGGTTCAGGTAACCGATGTCCATGGGTTCAACCGGTCTTCTCCTGGGACAAAACCGGGCTATGTGGCCCCACTCGTTGCACTCATAACACTGCGGTTGCTTGTAACCAGGTATCGGCATTGGGGCCTTCTCTTCGCTTCCTGGTCTCTTGTCCTCTGAGGGTTTCCACCTGAAGGGTAGGACTCGGCTACCCCTAATCACATGGGGGTCGGAAACCGGGATGGCAATGCGGGCTGATACTCCTGTGGGTGGTAGCCGGAAGTGACCTGCCTTCAGATACGCCGACGCTATGTCCACTGCTTCGGTTAGGGTGGGCCGATGGTGCTGCCTGACCCATTTCTGCATTTGCCCGGGCAGGGCTTCTATGAACTGTTCCAGTATGATTTTATCGAGCAGGGGTTGGTTAGCGGGGTTTGGAGCCAGCAACCACTTCTCGGCTAGGTCTTTTATCCTATAGTACAGCTGGCGTGGGCTTTCCCCAGCCCTGAGTCTGGCTTCCCTTAGCTGGATCCGGTATGCTTCATCGTCCAGTCCTAAACGGTCTAGCACTGCGGCCTTGATCTCTCCGTACGGCGTATTGCCGTTGGGGTTTACAGCCTGGTAGGCGCCCTGCATCACCCATGATAGAAGGGGGGCGACATACTGACCCCACCGGTCTGGAGGCCATTGCGCGTTCCTGGCTATGCGTTCGAAACTGGTAAAGAAAAAGGCAGGGTCCTCCCCGTCCCTATACTTCTGCAGGAGGGCCGAGGGCACCAGTGGTTGGTTTCTCGTATTGGCTACTGCATCCGTGAGACGGGTTATGGTCTCATGCTGTTTGTCCTGCGCAGTGGTCTGTATAGTACCCTGCAGCTGGATGGCCTGTTGAAAGGCTTGCCGATCCGCAGCTGCTTGTTGTGACTGTAGCTGCACCATCTGTTGCAATTGCTGTTGACCCTCGGTCAGGGTCTTTATCAATGCCTCCATAGCGCTGTCAGAGTCCCACCTTCGTCGCCAGTGTGAAGTTAAGCTCGGAGACAGGTGGATGCTGAAACAATAATTTAATCACTGGTTGAAGGATAGCGTTATGTTTAAGGGAATTACTATCAAGTCCTTCCGGTTAATTTCACCGGTGTCTTGGTCTTCCAAAATATAACGACGTTAGCCCTGGTCTGGTCTTATCTTGGGGTGTCCGGATAGACCCACCACTCTGGTTCTCCCCTCTCTCCTTTCTCCGTGTCCTGTGGAATGAGAGCAACCCATTAGTTTGGTTTGGCGCCCTTTTATCATAACAGGAGGTTTCAAACCCCCTCCAATCACTGGGAGCCTGGGCTAACCCCCTTCTCACTGGTTCCTGGGACGTTGTCCCGCCTCCCTTAAAGGTTGCCGCCCCGGGCTGTCGCCCTTCCCGTTTCCCTTGAGGTGGTGAGGGTTCACGTTGGCCATGCAGCCGTGGCCGCGTGGTGTAAGGACGCATCCGGACGATGGGCGTCCTTCTCCAGCCACATGAAGTCCTGGCTCCATCAGAAGGAGCACGGAGGCGGCGATCCGGTCGCTGCTCTCCTGCGTCCCGGCACCACCGCGAGCACGGCTCCCCGTTCCCCGGACCGGAGTGGAACCCAGGTGAGTGTTCCGCGGGCCCGCCGCGGCTGTCCGCAGAGGCTTCTCTCGCGGCTTCGCCGCGGCTGTCTATAGCGGCTCTTTCTGCAGCGTCGCCGCGGCCGCCAGCAAAGCGGCTGTCCGCGGCGGCTTCCCCCTTCCTTGCTACACCGGGAAGGGCGGGCATGCCGCCAGGGTGTCCAGCGTCTTCGGGCTCGTGCGGGTTGAGTGCACGCCGCGGCACCACCCGAGGCATGACTCCACAACAGCCAAGTGCTGTCTCAGCTCAGGAGAGCAGGCATCAAAGATAGATCCCAATAAAAACAGGTTTCTCATTCCTTCAAAAGTGTTAACTCTGTAACCCTTAACCCAACCATCTAAGTTTTTCAAACATTCACACACCCAGGTAGCCGAAGGGGTACCATCAGTCTTTTTGAGGGTCCTAAACCTCTTAAGGTACTGGGAAGCAGTTTTCCCAAATCTAGCTATTAAAGTTAGCTTCACATTTTCATACTCCAATCTTTCAAGTTCACCCACCTCCATTACAGCATCAGTTGCAACCTGGGGGAGCCTAGACAAATGCCAAGGAATCAACTGATTCCCTGTGAAACCCTGGATCCCATAGATATTTCAAAAGCACCCAATCAATCCAAAATATCAAGCTTTACCTCATACATACTCACAGCTTCCTTAGGCATGCAAGGTCTCTTAGGGCTGTAAAACCTAGAAGAATCTGGGATAGAAACATTTTCAAGAGACAATTTCTTCATTTCAAGAGCATGTTGTAATTCCATTTCCCTTAGTTTGAGATCATGCTGTTTGTTTTCAGCTTGGAGTTGCAATCTTTTGAACTCTAACTCAAGTCTCATTTCTTCAAGCGAGACACATTCTGGACTCAGTACTGGACCTGGTAGGGTCCCTGTGGCTAAAGGTTGAGGCCTAAGAGCTTGTGGAGGTAAAGAGGGTCTCACATCCTGTGACTCCTCTAACTCTTTTGACTCCTCAATAACATTAGAGTTAGACTCTGAATCATTATCATCCGCATCAACATTTTCCACATTTTCTGAAGTAGCAGGTGTGACAGGCCTACTATTCAGGTTTTGATGATTCAACAATCTTTCAATCAATTCATTTTTCTTTCCTTTAACAGATTCCTGACCTTACACATTTCTTTCAGTTGCTCTACTGTTAGAATGATCAGGGCTTCCTGTTTGAAGTTATCCATATCTGGCATGTTGCAATTGCTTTTCTCGTGGTGCTTAGCCTTGTCAAGGTTACTATCTGAACAAAAGTAAAGAAGAACTCTCAATGTAACAACTCTACAATTTATCCTCCCCACCTGCCACCAGTGTTAGGCAAAGCTTGAATGCAGTACCCTGTGGGAACACTACACCCAACTATGACTACAGGTGTAAGCAAACCAACCTTTGGTATAAGCCTGTACTACACAGTTTTGGTAGAGGGCCGAGCAGCCAGGCTTATCTAAAGAGGGGAATGTGATCAGTAATGATGTTACAACGTGGTTTACAATCATAGGTGTTCAAATAAACTCTTACACTCAAGGTATCTTTGATACATTCTTATTAATTTATTTATCTGTCAGTTTATCTGTCAGTTATAAAACATTCATTAGAAGGAGGCAACTATATAATTACACACAAATATACTTCAATACTATTTCAGGATACTTTTCAAGAGGAGTAAAAGGCAAAGATTATTAGAACATGAAAGGTTACAGTTATTCTTAGACAGTGCAAATACTTGGAGTTCACCAGAAGAGTCAGAAGACGTGCACAACACAAAAACCTGTCCACCAGGCCAAATAAAAAAACTCCAGAGGAAAATCCTTTTTGACATTGGAATAAAAGCATCATTTTAACTCTGAGGAACCACATAAAAGAGCTTGATCAAACTCAACCAGAGAGGAATCAAACAAGAGCATTCTAAGGCCGTCCACATCCAATTATCCTGAAAAAAGACTGGACCTACAAACGGAAGTGATTGAATGTCTCTTGATAACGGAGGATTGACTCATTCTGAATCGAGCCAACGTCTTAAAGCTTCTCCACTATATACCGAAGCTTAGGTATATAGATTCAGACGATATAAAAATAGTACAATTTGTGGAAGAATGATGAACAGACTGGGTTATCTTACACCTATCCTCACCTTTGGTAAAAGCAGCGCTTTTGGAGATGACTTCTGCCTTCCCCCAGCAGGGATTCAAACTATCTAAAGACCTTTTGAGACCGATATCCTACCGAATATTCAAGTTTCAAAGGTGACAGAACGGACTGTCGCTGCACCTCCAAAACGGAATGGCATGAATTTTGAGAATGAAGACCACCCACGGATAACAGTAAGATTTGATACGTCGGAATCGAACACAGCAAGAAATATCGAGATCTATACTAGGAATTCCTTAGTCCACAGAAATGTCAAAAATGGCTCTCGGGCATCAATCCCGTGGATGTTCCCAAAGGAAATTTAGCAACAAGGAAATGACGGGGAGACATCCCTCAAGCTGTGCTCCTGGATCACAAGAGTGTTCATGCATCTATTTACAGAGGGGAGCTCTGATCTATCGAACTATGATGTCTTATGTTTTCAGGAGACATGGATGTAGACGGTACCGTTATGTGATGAATATATTGCATACTTAAATCCGGCCCAACAAAGGACAACATGGCCGGCCCTCCTCAGGCTTATTGACTCTAGTAACATCTGTCCGTGGTTTCAAGCTCATAGAAGTCCTGAATCCTAATCCCTTTACCCAGATTTTGAAAATGGAGAGGACTGAGCAAATACTGAGGCAGTCCAAGCCTCTGGTGATTTTTAACCTCTATTGGAACTCGGAGGGAATTCACGATACCTCTTTTATTGAAAGAATTCTGGGCTGTGTGGACAACTTACTTGCTTACTTACTTGCTTACTTACTTGATTGATTCAAGGATCTCAACTTAATCCTTTATGGTGATTTGAATGTCCGTTTTAATGAGAAGGGTACCCGAGTTCCGGACGACCAAACTTCAAGGAAAGTCCAGATATGGTCAAAAGAACTTCAAATGTGCTCCATCTATCTGTTGAACGGCCAAGTGTCAGGAGAAATTCCGGCTTCTCCGATTTGGCGAAGAGGAGACTCAACAGTGCATTTAGACTACATTTTTGCTTCCCTTGAGATGATTTCAGCTCTGGCACTTTTATCTGTGCTATCCACTGACAACAGTGATCACCGGTTAGTCACTTTGACGTGAAAAGGGACACAAAGCCGGAAAACCTCTAATTTCCCTCAATTATATCCATCCAATGGGAAGAATAGCCTACATATCCATCCCAATGATGTTCCAGGAATAGCATCAAAATTCGCAGCACGGATGGAAAATGGGAACCAATCGTTAGAATATGATTTGATACTATTAGCGTAAAAGGTTGGAGATCAAAAAGGGCCTCTAATAAACTCATAAAATTACCATATGTATAATAAAGAACTAGTGGCTGTCAGAAAAATCTATCGAGCATACCTAAAAAAAATTCAATCCCTCCCGTTAGAATGACGGATTCCAACTATCAAAAAAAGGAAACAGAAATATAGAAATTGGCTACTAAATTCATGATCCCAAGGTATGCAATGTGATGCTGAAACAATGTTGAAGGCAATATGTGACCAGAACACACGCAATCTGTGGGCTCTTTTAAATGGGCAAGCTAGACAATCTCACCTCCTGACCACAGCAGTAGCAGAAGAGGCCTCTGGGTCTCCCACTTCTCTACCCTATTTGCGAGGGGAGTTAAAAGAAGAGCGGGGCCACGTGGTAACCAACCATGGAGATGGAAAATTGAATTGGACAGAGATAAAATTCTAATGCTGATGACGAAACTAAAATCTTGTCGAGCAACGGGGCCAGATGGTCTATCGAATGATACGCTGAGATCCATTCCAGGCCTGGACAGAATTTTGTGTTCGCTTGTTCTCAAACATCATGGAAACCAAAGAAGTTCCCTCTAAATGGAAAACCGCTGTGTTAGTTCCTATATTCAAGAAGGGGGATCGATCCCTCCCGACAAACTATCGACCTATTGCCCTCTTAGATCTCCTGGGGAAGCTGCTTGCCGCGATCCTATTGTGCCGTTTAACCACCTGGGCGCCAATTAACAACAGGATGGATACTAGACAAACCGGCTTTGTTAGGGGTGTAGGCACAAACATCAGTTTATTATTGCCCAATCTGTTAAAGCTGGAAGCCCCAAGGACTTAAATTAAATCATATCTAGTCTTTACAGATCTCGAACAGGCTTTTGACAGTGTTAATAGAGAAAAGCTATGGCAAAAACCTCCATCGTGGAACTGCCCCCCTGACTTAGTGGACACCATCCAATCCCTGTATTAAGCAACATATGTCCAGGTTAGACTATCGGGAGATGGAGCCCTTTCTGAAAAAATTGAAACCTTTCGTGGCCTTAAACAAGGCTGCCCCTTGGCATCAATACATTTACATCTCTACATGTCTGATCTTGAAAGGAGTCAAGAGAAAATAAGAGCCCAACCCCCAATCCTGAAAGCTCAATCTGTTCCCTGGGTCATGTATGCTGCTGACCTTGTCCTTCTTGACAAGACACCTATATGCCTTCAGAGGAGATTGAACGGCCTATAGATTTGCATCTTGGAAAACGACCTAACAATCAATGTCAAAAAGACCCAAATAATGTCCTTCTGTACCCAACAAGGAAATCAGAAAGGGAAGTTCAAATTATTTCTGGGGGCCAAGAAACTAGATCAAGTCCATTCAATAAAATATCTTGCAGTTTGGGTGAATTCGAGCATTAGAGAACATGAATGGGAAATAGCACTAAGAACTAGTGTGGCGAGCTTTGCCTGCCAAGGGTCAATCCTGCATAACAACTACGGAACATTCCCAGTGCTTCCTTTGATCACCTTCTACTTACAGAAGATGACTCCAATCCTTACCAACGGACGGAAACAGCATTTAAGTTAGCATGGGACGTTTTGGAATCTTGGAAGCCATTTTCTGGTGCAGAGTCCTACGTTTGCCTCCCTCCTTCCCAATTGCTAGATACAAACTGGCCCTACAGTCACTCCAGTCCAAGGTTCTCTGGAAATCGCTAGATCTATATCGGAAAACAATAATAGATAATTATCTTCCTCCGATAGATATATTGCGAATGAAGCAGACCTGGCCCGCTAAGGGCTCTTGGACCTTTGGAAAGTCAAATGCAGGAGTTGTGTAAAACCGCTTGGATTCATAATGGACACCTTGAAGAATGATTGGATAGAAAACAAAGGAAAAGAAAGCCCTATACAAACTAACAATTAACTGCTTGGACGAAAGACAGTCAATAAATCAGCTACCTCACTATTTATAAAATTCCCCTGTTCGAGGTTCAGATATCTATTTTTGCGGCTAAGACTAAACATTCTCCGTATGAGGGAAGTCTTAGGCTAGCAAAGACAGCTTAAGAGTCAACCTTTGACCTGCCGTTTCTGCGAGGATCCAGATTTAATTGAAACATCAAAGTATTTGATGATTGACTGTCGTATGTTGACCGCTACAAGAAACAAATTCAGAGAGCGCCTCATGGGTGGCCCGTCAACATTGGAGGCGGATGAATTGTGGAATTTGCTATTACTGGGGGAACATAATACCATTTTCACAATGATGACATTCTGGCAGGAAATAACCCCATGTTTTGGCCCCCTGCAACAAACCCACGGATACCCCCCTCTTCTCCTTCATTACTTCACACTGTTATGGAGAAAGGAAATCAGTACCCGACTTCCAAACTATCAGAACATATTTACAGAATGAATTATGCTCTTGAAGCAGAAATGAAATGGAAATGTAATCTTAGTGTCTTTTAATGTAAATGGACCGTCCTTTTTTCATGAATCATACCTATATATACACATATATTCTTTTCTCTTACTTTTATTTCTCTTCTTTGTATATGGAATGTATGTGAAAGGTTTGCAATAAACCTAACACTAATACAAAAAAAGGATATATTCTAGCACTGGAGTTTGTTTATATAATTGCACCTGCCTTAAAATATGATGGGAAGGTTGTTTAGTGCCTTTAAAATAAATATGAAGTCACCCTTGATGTTTGCACCAGTGATTAGATCACATATAACCCTTGCACACAGAGAAGAGTGTAGTACAATCAAAAAGGGATAGATGCAAGGCTTTGAATTAAACATTACCATTGGCATTGGTCTGGGAAGCCTTCCATGCCATATGTCTCTAGTATGTCTTTGCCATTACAGAAGGGGATGAGCCATTAGCAAATTAGCCTGGTTCTGCCACCAAAAGGCGCAGTCCAACCTCCACTGCTAGGCCATGTACCCTCTGAACTGGAACACATGCCATGGCAGGCCTTTTTAGGCCTTGTGGTCTAGCAGTTTTGGCAGGGCTGTTCCCATTAGTGGCAGGGTGAAGTCTGATTTGCAATCAATGGCCTGGAAGGTGGACCAAAGCAATGCCTGTGGTTATGATTGATTCAGAGACTTACATCCATCCATTTTTTGTTTGGGCTATCAGGTGTAAACCAGAGCTCTTGCACTGGAACACAGATAGGGTGGAGATGGGATGTGAGGTGGGACACTTACAAACCCATTGAATAACCATTGCCATGTTAATCCCAATGTCATTCCCACCAGCTACTCGCCCCTCCCTCATGAAACATACCCTACTGGGAACTCTTTGAGTAAGATCTATTACAAAGTAACACCAATGTGTGTGCTGTATGGCGCCAGCCGTGTTTTATTTATGCATTCATTTGCGTGTGTAATGACTTAAATGCCACTGCAATTGAGCTCCTGGTGTAATAAAAATCTCCTAAAAATGTGTTTCTGTAGGCAATATCTGTGTCATACATCTGTTCCTTCACTGGAGTCCTGTCTAAAACACGCAGTCACAAAGACATACGTTTTGGCTTGTATATAGGCATTAGACAGACATTTGCCAGACAATGACAACATATGCTAGGTACTTGCACCTGTTTCTAGCAGTTCCCATCTCAGGGCCAGATGATGGCAGTGCCTGGCAAATGCCGATCACATGCCTACTCTAAAGCCCAAGCTGCTGGCTTAGCCAATGTATGTTGGCTTCCGTAAGTGAAAGTGTATATGCCCAGATGTAGGTGCCTTGCTTGCTCCCCCTAGACAATCAATCATTGCTGTGCTAATCCAACAAGGTCATACATGAACATGTCAAGGCTAGGATGACAGGTATGGCCCAATTTCAGAGCTTCTCATGCATACTTACTAATGGGGTTCTTACCATGATAGAAAGTATCTTTGTGTGGAAGCCTAGCCTGCCCTGACTTAACTTTTCATAATTCAAACTTATACGTACTAACGTGATAACCTCACACTTTTGAATAACTATGAACAGTTTGCATGCAAACAGAACACATCATGTGTATTGTCAGTCGTGTTTAGAAGGTATTATGTGCTGGGAGCTGGGTGTTTAGGCATTGTGTTGCAAATGAAAATGGTTTACTGTGGGATCCAACCAGTGATAAGAGAGGCAGGGAGCGAGAAGGGAGGATTGTTCCCACCCCAGCCCCCCCGCAATAAACATTTGCCTTTCAGAAGATTAATCATGAATATCTAGAAAATAACAAAAGAGAGGATCGTTTCCTATAATGTGGCTGGTGAAGTATAAAATGGGCATATCTTTTAAATCTAAAAAGCAGCATTTATATATTACCTGCGGAGTGCAATCAGAGGTGGATTTAACAGTCGGACAAGGGTCAAATGCCCATGGTTTCCCCGCTGCTCAGTGTCTCTCCCCTTAAAGACAAATAGCCAGAGCTGCACAGGCCCTCCCAGTGGGTATTATCATTTTAATGTGTCTTAGCAGCAGATTATTTACAACAGGAAGTGATTAAAGATGGGAAAAGGTATCTTACTATTGGTGTGGCACTTTTTTCTTATAATTATGCACAATTTTAATAAGCTCGTTATGTGTGATTGTTGGGTGATTAGAAATGATGGGGTACAGACCAAGCTGGGCGAAACAATGACCTTGACAGACATTTCAGTTCACTTTGTGTCTGTATGAGATTTTTTGCAAGTTCTCATTAACTTGCATGCTGGAACGTGTAGGCTTCCCTTCAGGATGGGGAAAATAAAGCTACAATCATAGGGAGTAATTTTCCAAGTCAAGCGGAGTGGAAAAAGTGACGCTAAAAGATTTACTGACACTTTTCATGTGGTGCAGGATTTTTAATGATTTGGCAGGAGAATTTGGAGAGGATATCTGACTTAACACGTTTGCCTGCTCTTATAGGTCCCCTTGCCAAATCTGATCGGTTTTCCACCAGCATGTATTTTTATGCTGGTGGGAAATCAATGGATTCCCATGAAAACCACCTGACACATACACCTGTGAAAAGCATGCAGTTTCCAAAGAAATCCATTGCAGATGGCTTCCCCAATCATTCATTGTGGGAGGGGTTTACACTTTTACAGACATGTCATAGAAAAATGAAGCACAGAGGCGATTTTGACTGTGCTTTACTATTTACTTTTCCAGTACTTGGTGTAAACAATTACAATTGCATGAAGGGGCCCTTTTGCAACCATGTCCAAACATGAGTGGTCCCTCCCCTCCATTAAATTCAGGATTAAAAACAAAATGACTCCCTTAATATTTTTCCTTAACATTTCTACAGTGATGTATATATTGTCAGGTTGATTTATCATGTTATTTGTGCATTTTTAAATAATATATATGCAATTGAGTATTATTTTATGTATTCAAACCAAACGTAAATGCATATTTGTGCCAACTTGAGCTAGGATGATGCGTGGTCAAGCAACTAAATGAAAGGTTATGCTCAAATTCTGGCTTTACCACTTCACCAAAGTGTATGATCATGAGCAAACCATTCAATGTCACTGTGCCTAATGTGCCAACATTTGGTGCCCCTAAAAGTGATTCAGTGTGCAGTAAAATCTACTCCAAAAAAGCCTCACTCGTGGTTTAATAAATGGGCAGTGCAGGTGTCAGGGGCCGCCAAGAAGAAACACACTTACATCTTCCTTGGAAAATATAAGGCTGCATTTATTGAACAAAATTGCGACATTCAACAGAAAATCAAGCAAACACACCAAACAAGAAGTCATCATGCACAATTGCGTATTATTAACATTATGTACCAGACAAGGACGTATAGGACCCCTCCTCCCTGCCACCCTACACCTGGAACTATCCCAGGCGGCCAGAAACCCTGCAACCTGCACCATCTGACTCCTGAACTCGCACCCACTGCCCTGGATCTCTCTCCTGCATGCTAGTGCTCCCTCACGCCCTCAACAAAAAATACAATTTTGTGCTGCAAAATATCATTTTGTAAGAAATAAAATGTCCTATTCTTTGCTTCAGTATTCCGGAGAGGGTTCTGTATTTCACAAAAAGATGGCTAGACCACAAGAATCTCCTGCGTGGTTTGCAGGAGGACCCACAGTGTTCAGGGAGTCACTGTTGATCCAACATCATCTGAGATTGAATAAGTACCGGGGACTTTTTTGCTCAGCCGTCACAGTGGAGGAGGCATCATCCTCGATTCTCTGATCCAGGCCAAGAAGGCATGGTGGGGGAAGATGGGAGTAGCAGTAGTTGGGAAGGGTGGTCAGGGGGAGCTCATGGAAGGTGATTGATGGTGCAAAGTGATGGGAGAGTGGATATAATAGATGGGGAAGAACAAATGGGAAAATGTCTGCTCCCTGTCCGCTTCCGGAACGGTAATTGGGGTCCTTCCTGCACCTTAATCACAATGATGCTGCCACCTCACTCCTCTAAGACATCCAGACTGCCTTGATATTGCCTCCTCCAGAGCTATGGGTTAGTTCCCTCCTTATGGACTCACTCCTACCTCCTTTGACCATCACTGTTCTTTCTGTTTGTTACTCCCATGTTGTCATCCTGATGCGCAGTGCTTCCTAAAACCCTTTGCTAACATCCGATTCCAAGATTGAAAAGTCAAATCTTGCTGTTTTTGCTTTGTGCTAAAAAGTCAAATCTTGCCTCGCTTCCACCCCAAAGGCGCGTTCTGTTTTGCCTATCTTTTCCAACTGCTTCTCCATTGACTATCCTTCCCTTCTCACTAAGTCTGGTAGGAAGGGTGGTCAGCCATAATTTCGAAAAAAAAAATTCGAAAGGCAATAATGTCGAAAACATAATATCGAAAAAAAATATATTGATTTTTTTAAATTATATATTTATTTTGGGGTCCGGGAATAAAAAATAAATGGGTAAAACAAAAAAAAAATTAAAAAAGGGGTTGGGGGAAACCCCCATTTCAAATAAAAAACGTAATTAAAAAAAAAATTCAACTTTTTTTTTCGATATTTATTTACGATATTTTGACTTTCGAGATTTTTGTTTTCGAAATTATCACTATAAACCGGTAGGAAGAAGTTCAAAAAGGATATCTTGGCCTCTAACCCTGGTCTTCCTATCGCAACACCTACTCCAATGCTTCCGCCAGACAGACCCTCACCGACATCCTCTTTGTCGTTCCTTCGCCATATCTATGGGCTGCTCATATGGTCTCTCTGCTCTGCCCTATCTCCTCTTCTCCCATTAATGGTGGCACTCGCTGGGAAGTTCTCATGGCTTCCTTCGACTCCTCTAAAGTCATCATTAATGTCTACCTAAATGGCACTGTCATGGTCCAAGGCCCTCAGGCCAATCTCCTCCTCTTTGATAGGCGCATCCCTTGCCTCATCAATTTCCTCTCATCTCCTGATGTCCCCTCTTCTCCCCCTTGGCTACCTTGCCCTCTCTCTCCTCCTCCTCTGCCCCTCATAGGGCTCTTTCTCCTCCGCAGGGCGACCTCTGATCTGTACCCCTCCCCGGAAGGTCTTTAAGGCTGGCAACCTTCTTCATATTGCCACTCTGAACTCTCGTTCTGCTGTCAAACACTCCTCTGACATCTGCCACCTCCTTGAAGAACTAGACCTTGATGTCCTTGGTCTTACTGAGACATGGTTCACGGCCAGCTCTGTCACGAACTTTGACACTCTCCTCCCTGATGGCTATAAGATCCTCTCAGCACCCAGATCCTCCCGGTCCGGTGGGGAGGTAGCCCTGATCTTTCCTGAGTGGATTCCTGCCTCTATCATTCCCACTCAGACCTACTCCTCTTTTGAATGCCTTGTCTGTAGGCTTTCTCTCTCGCCTATCCATTCTCTTACTGTGGTTACCATCTACCGGCCTCCTGGTCAAATCACCTAATTTCTCTCTGAGTGGGCAGACCTCTCCTCCAGGGCCGGTCTTTGCATCAGGCCATGCAGTCTGCTGCCTGATGTGCCAGCCGCAAGGGGGCGCCACCGCCAGCAGGTGTGAATGGGAATGTGAATGGGAGGCTAGGGTCAAAACGAACTTGCAGGAGTAAAAGCAGTGCTTTTAATCCTGCAAGTTAATTTTGACATTCAAAAAATACATGGCCTGATGCAAAGTTCGGCATTGCCCACACACACACACATACACAAATGTGTGCTACATGCACTTCTAAACTCAGGCACCTATGCTGAACCTTCAGACACCCAGGGAGGCCTGTGGCATAGGAGTAATATGCAGTGGGTAAACTCGGGATGGTGCACCAGACCACACGTGTGTCTGGGGAGCAGGACTGGTTCCCCGTCAGGTTGAATATGCCTAGTCACTCGCCTCATGGCACTTAACTCAGATCTCTGTGCCTTCTAGAATGTATCCTATTATGCATGTATAACGGGAATTGAAAACCCCAAGAACCAGAAATTAAACTGATAGGACATAAAAAAATAACCACATGCTGAACGTCTCACTACTGTGGACACCATGGGGTGTTTCAGAAATAAGGGACGGTCTTCTTAAAAATATAGGGCACACACATGCTTTAGTTTACCCAATAACCCATGTGTGGTAACACATGTGCTATAGGAGCATTTAAAAGCACATGACTGGGCATAGCAGAGTGGGAAGAGTAGTCGCACAACATGCCGAAAGCATGAGTTTTTGATGAACACTTGCATAGCTGTCAAGTGGTCCTATATCATGCCCGATAACACAAGCCTGTTCTTTATTTTGACTTTGCATGCTGAAATTTGTAGGCCCATACTTAGCAGGGGAAACATGAAACTACAAATCCAATCATGCAACGAGAAAAAACAGAAATGGCTCTTAGTGGCTCACATGGCAGCTATGCACTTGGACATCAAGTAGTGGCAGGGAGCTCAGAAATGGAAGCACGGGTCGAAAGTGCACTGACTGGACAGCAGAATAGGAAGACGACCATTAAATGCACCGCGAGGCATATCGGACTGAAACCCATGTTTGGGCAACCCATTAGTGATGCAGTGCTTGGAAGCATACATGTATGTATGCATTAAAACGACTTCCTTTATAGCACAGAAATCCTCCTTTGTCGTGTTTGAAAATGCCAGCATAGTCAGTGGTATAGACCTCTTTACAGAAGTCTGTTAAGTAGGCTGTCAGTGTGCACCCCCTTAACAGAGAACTCAGCGGCATTTCTTTTTATAAATGTCTGTGCTTTGTAAGGGCCATGGGCATTACCCCCACCAAACACCTGCAATGACGCTTGTATCAGAGTGCTGCCAAGCAATACGATTTACCTATACCTTTTACCTCTCTCCATCTTACTAACCTTATGCTTAGTTGGTGCAAGAGCCATATTTGTATAGTGAACTGTAGAATTGAAGTCATACTAACATGCCTCATTTTATAACCAGTGTTCAAGAGAATGACTAACATATTTAGGTTGCTAAATAATGCATTGTATGTTGGGAATATTCTGCAGGGAAGATTATGCAGATGTAATTAGTATATTATTTCTAACCATAGCCCACCCAGAAGCACGCCCCCAAAATACTATAGTGAGAGGGTCTGTGCTGATCTGCACCCAATTTATGTTGTTGTCATTTTGTGTTGGTGGGCAGGGGTGCCAAGGATGATTTCTGCCTGGGGTGCAATCTGGTATAAGACTGGCACTGCTCTCCTCCTCCCTCCTGGCCTCTACCACTCAACTCCTCCTCTTCGGTGACCTCAATATACATTTAGACTCTCCTTGCTCCTCCTCTGTACTCTTCTGTGACCTCTGCAACACCCTCTCCCTGTCCATCCTCCCCTCTGGCCTGACTCACTCTGCAGGGCACACACTCGATGTCTTGAACTCCTCTGACCTCCCACTCTCCATCCCTCTGATCACGCCTCTCTCCTGGAGCGATCACTCCCTCCTCTCCTCTCATCTCTCCCTCTCTTCCCCCCAAGCCAAGCCTACCCCAACACTGCCACCTACCTTCTCGGACATCCGGCCCATGAAGCGTGTGTCAATTGAGGCTTTTGCCACCACTTTCTCTCCCCGTCCTCCACCTTTGGCTGTCTCACATCATGACACAGCCCTGTCTCTGCTCTATTCTTCCATTTCTGATACGCTTGATGCTCTTGCCCCTGTCATGAGGATCCGTTTGAAGTCCAAATCCAAGTGCAATTCCTGGTATGACTCTGACCTAGCTACACTTAAACGTAAGTGTAGGGCGGCTGAGAGGATATGGAGGACTTCCTGTTCGTCCTCTGACAAACTGGCCTGTCACCTGCTACAAAGGCAATACCGACTCTCTATCCTCATCAAGAAGAGAGTCCACATTCAAGCTCATGTCTCTGCGGCATTTAACAACTCGGCCGAACTCTTTAAAATCTGCAAGGAGCTGGCCAACCCTGCTGCAGCCTCTACCCCTCCTGTTGCCTCCCAGGCTCTTTGCAGCACCGTTGCCCCTCACTTCATTTAAAAAACCCAGGACATCCTGTCCACCCTCTCCAGCCACACCCCTCCTCTCCCCTCTGTGCTTGCTGACCCTCCTTTAGCCACACCCCCACCATCCTTCTCGTCCTTTCCTCTTTTCTCCCCTGACGAGGTTGCTAGACAAGTCCGATCTATGAAAGTCTTGTCAAAGCAAGTTGATCCCTGTTCCTCTAAAACCATCAAGGACCACATTGACACCCTTGCTGAATTTTTTTGCAACCACTCCTTTGCCTCGGGATCCTTCCCCTCCCCTCTGAAGCACTCCTTTGTGCATCCTCTTCTCAAGAAACCCGCAGCTGATCCTTCTTGTCCACAAAAACAGAAGAGAGCAGGGAAACTCTATACTCTGGACCAGAGTATTATTGTACTACAGGAATCCGGAAAAATTGTCCAGAGGACAAAACTTTGTTACTTACAAATTGTATCAAATTTATTTAATCATGATACAGAAATTTGAAAAATGATCAGTTAATGACACAGTGCTTTAAAGAACATGTTATTTCATATCACAACAATGGAGGTACATATAAAACATGGCTAAAAATTAGTCCAGCATCCAAACCATTCATAGTGCAGCATTCAACCCATACAACATTCAACGTGACAATCATCCAGACAACATAGGCTAGAAAATGACAAAGTTAATTCATACTGGGGAGCGAGCACAATCCTCACATCCCATCTAATAATTTTAGTAAGTTTTTTTTGGTTTTTATAAGAGCAGAAAGACATACAATAGAAAAAAGTTATTAAAACAATCTATCGCAAGGGCAGATCTAAAGATGAACATGTGGTGTGGATCACATCCCTTGTAGACAAAACTCAACCGGTTTCGACGTGGTGTGTCTATTGTACAACGTCTTCATCAGGAGGTATGGAACAGAAGACTGCAAGAGAAGAGCATTACTGCATAAATATGCAGCAGTGCCCCACCTCATAAAACAAACTCAATACTTAATATTTAGAATTATGTACCCATCATGTGCCACCCGTTGTAAACCAAGTGAAAAAAGAGAAAATAAATCAGGTTCTGGGAAAGTAGATAGACTCAAGAGAAGATCCCAGACACGGAGGTATAAATAGCTACCCAAACACAGGGGGGTCGACTCCATGCAGACTACAGGAGCAATGATTGAAGAAACCACGGGAGAGCCAGAAGAGAAGGAGGCTTGAATACCAAGTCTGTGGGTAGAACTGAGTCCCCGAGAGGGCCAAGGCACCATATGGTGGTAAACGAGTAGGTAATGGGCAAAACTGACCTCACGCAATGAGCCAGGGAGTGGCACAATAAATGAACAGAATGTCAGTGCTGGAGAGAAGGTCCTGCAAGGAGCCAGGACTATCCATGGGCTGTAAAGTGGAGAAGGTAAAAATGAGGCCAAGAGAAAACATGACAAAAGCGAGTAAATACTGACTAGACCAAAGTAAATAATTACCTGTCAGAGCAGAAGGGCTAGAATTAATATTGCCCATATTGGTGGACAATGATGGAAGGACCTGCTGGGCACGGGAGGCAGGCAAGAAGATCTTGACAACTTGGCAGGCCTGGGTAAGCTGTAAACCAAATGGTATAATAGGTTCAAACTATATCCACAAGGGTGAGGCTAGCAGTGCACTGCTGGAACAATATAGAGAGATAAACCAGACATTAAATCTAGAACACGGCCACATGCCCTTATTGTGAACTGAGAGGTGAGTGTCCAGGCGTGTCTGTAGCGGCACAAACAACGAAAAAGTGTCCCTGAGGTTGGAATCATAGGAAAAAGGGGGGACAAACAGGGAACTACCAACTGTCCATGACCTAAGCCAAGGGGCATGGTGCAAGACTGGTAGTCTAGCCAGTCCAGCAAGCAATGCGAGGACACTATTTAGGTAGATGTGGGCCCGAGAGCCCACGTGATTAAATAACAACACGCACTTAACCTCATAATTACGAGGCCCCAAAGGTCAGCGTGTATATGGTAAAAACCATGTGAAATACAGCCTAATAGCATAAATTAGAAAGGGACTAATCGGCGAGAAGCTGAACTTACCAGGAATGGGCCGCACTGGGGTAGAGGATCAGAAGGCTGTATCCAATTGCAAGCAGTCCGCTAGCGGAGGACGGCACTGTCACGTCCTACAGGTAGCGCCGTGCGTGAGCAGCACTGAATGGGAGCTCAGCGCGATGTGCATCACATGACCAGGATAGGGCACGTGATGGCGCTAAGTAGCGTAATGATTCGCGATCATAGCATGCAAGCAAGAGGCCCGCCCGGCAAGGAAACAGAAAGAGGACTGGTCCAAAGTCCCAGTAGAGAATACGGCTGCAACAGGGGAGATAATGCAAGGGAATGGGGAGAAGACATCAGTAAATGAAGTAAAGGGAGATGCCCGTAGAGGCAGAGAGGGAACCAAGTGTCCAAGAGCACAATTAGAGAACCACCACAATGTGGCCAGTGACCAGAAAAATGAATCATGCGTAAATGGGAACAAGAATGGCAAGATGTGCTGATATGCACAAACCAACCTACAAGGACAGCCCATGTGATACGTGTAAGGCTGCTAAGTGCAATAGAGTAAAGCAACTGGGCATGCCCACCCTTGTCTAGAACCGGGGGTGACAGCTGTAACTGGTGTGTGCAACCATACACAATGCAGCTAGATAAGTAGGTGGGAGTAGCAAACAGCCACATTTACCAGGGCTAGGCCTGTGTATAACCAGATAGCCAAAGGCGCTAGCCATAGAGATATGAAGACTATCCCAAGTTGGACTCCCATGTTTCCATGGAATTGAGCCCTTTTTGTAAGGTCCTCATATTAAAAATCCACATTTGCTCTTTGTATGCCATTTTGTTGGTAGTTTATACAGGGCCATTAGCTGAAATTTTCTCAAGACAGATCCTTCTTGTCTAGCCAACTATCGCCCAATTTCCATTACTCCCTTTCTGGGCAAACTCCTGGAAGAGTTGGCCATCTCTCAGTTTAACCTTCATTTCAATTCTGTTGGCTGTCTCCATGAACTGCCAGAAGCACGGAAACTGCTCTCCTGAACATCCGTGAAGATCTGCTCTCCAACCTTGACTCTAACATTCCCTCTATCCTTATTCTCCTTGATCTCTCTTCTGCCTTCGACACAGTCAACCTACCATCCTGCTGAACTGTCTCCGTGAAAACCTGGGTATCACTGATCAGGCTCTGGCCTGGCTGACCTCTTTCCTCTCAGATCGACCCTCTCAGGTCCAACTTGGGTCCTTCCTTTCATCTATCTTTCTCTCTACCTCTGGTGTTCCCCAGGGGTCTAACCTCTCGTCCTGGCTTTTCAACCAATACCTGGCAACTCCCGCCCACTGAATTGCCACTTTCTGCTCAACTCTTCAGTGCTACGCTGACGACACTCAACTCATTTTCAGGCTGCCCTCTGCCACCTCCTCTCCCTCTCTCATCTCTGATTGCCTAACTGCCATTCAAGATTGGTGTACCGCCAATGATCTTTGTCTGAATGCCAGCAAGACGGAGATCCTTCTCATCGGCACACCTTCACCATCCTTTCCCCTCACTCTCTGGCCGGCCTCCCTTGGCCTTCCTCCTACCCCCACCTGCGAGGCTAAGAACCTCAGGGTCATCTTTGACTCCTTCCTTTCCTTCTCCGCCCACATCTCTGAGGTCTCTAAAAAGTCAAATTTCCTACAGCACCTCCTCAGAGGTACTGTGCCTTTCCTCTCCTTCCCCCAGAAGCTCATGGTATCCCAAGCTCTGGTTCTCCCTAGCTTGGACTATTGTAACAGCCTCTTTCTAAATCTACCTGCCTCTTCTCTCCGCCCTTTGCAACTAATCCAGAACAGGACTGCAAGACTTGTCCTTGGCCTCAAGCCCTGGGATCATATCTCTCCAGCTCTGAAATATCTCCATTGGCTCCCAGTGAATGCAAGGATTAAATTCAAAACCCTCTGCATTGTCCACGAGGCTTTCTGGGACCTGGGTCCGAAATACCTTCAGCTATCCCTGCGCAAATACCTCCCCTCTCGAACTCTTCGCTCCTCTACCTCCAACTCCAACTCCCTCAGGGTCAGTCGTTTTTCAAAGAAACAAGCTGGGGGTAGATCTTTGTCTTCGGCTAGGGCCTCCCTCTGGAACAGCCTCCCTGCCACTCTAAAACTTGAGGAGAACCATCTCCGGTTCTGTAAGCACCTCAAGACATTCCTCGTTTCTTCTGCCTTTGCTCCCCCTCTCCCCTGCTGATCTGTTCTCTCTTGGCACCGTACACCTGGCCACCCTCTGTCCCCCGGGTCCAGGTTCCTGCTCAACCTGCCACCCTCCCACACTGTCTCCGGGCCCCCCCCTTGCCTGGGGTCTGTATCTGTACCCATACACCCCCCCCTTTTTCTTCCTGCACTTATCAGACCTACCCTGATTGCGGCCTTAAACCTAGCACTTGCAAATTGCTGGCTGCACTACCACTGTTTGTTGCCTTTATTATTTATGTATCTGTTTATCCTCTGCTTCGCACTTTCCACTTCTCCACCCCTTCCATGCACCTTTCCCCCCCCCCTCTCCCATGCACTTGCACGTTCTCAATGTCACTGGGCCTAGTAAGATTGCTGTTTTGTTCTCCCCTGTTCCCTTCCCTTGCCTTGTCGCGCTCTGAAACACTTGTGTACGAGCGCGATAGAAATAAAACATCAATATCAATATCAATATCGAAAGGACGATAGGTAGGTTGATGTTACCACTCTATTTTGCTTGCTTGCTTCTCCTTCTCGCTACTGTTTTTTATAACTAATTTGTAGCATTTATTTAAAAAATATATAACTAACATTTGTTCTTAGGGCATGATTAATTGTGATTCACCTCTCAGGCTCTTGTCCAGGGGTCTGCAATATACAGTTGTTAATTTCTCGTGCTTTGACAATAGCTTTCCTTATGGAGAAGGGGGAATGGAGGGAAGCTGACGTGAGTAGCATATGGAAAGTCAAAGTAGTGTGGGACTTTATGGAAGGTAACGAAGGAGTGGATGGAAGAGGAGAGCAGAACACTTAAGAAAGTGTAACGGAGAGCATTTGATTTTGGAAAGGATGCATGGATGGAGGGGGAGAGCAGTTTTCTCACTTGAACAATTTGAATGATCCAGGGGAAATCACTTTGTCAGCAAAACTACTTGAAAGCATGGAACATTTGTCGCACTAGTACCAACCATTAACTACCCTAAGCTCTAACCCCATACCCAGCCTACCCAGGGTTCTCTCTCTTGCCCATGAATCCCTTTGCCTTAATGCTGCCATTGAGTGCAATCCTAACAAGCATCTTGATCAGATATTCCAGTATTCTTGGGGAGTGTCTTGCCCCTGGTCCTAACAACCTGGGGTTGAATCCAGGCTACTTAAAACAGTCCAATAGATCAAAGAAATTGAAGGGTGCAAATGGATTGTTCCGGGATCCAAGAAAGTCATTTTCTGCTGGATCATGGATCTGGAAAATCTGGCTCAATGTGTTTAGGGTACTCCTACATACACTCCCACTGGAAACTGGCTTCCCTGACCACAAACAGGGCCACCCAGCTGAACATTCCTGGAACTGGGCCTATGTTTTTTCATGGGGTTGTTGCCTAGGAGTCCTTTTTGTCCATAATTTCTCATGACCTTTCTTATACCCGCTCTGGGCACTACCCAGCTTCCTTGGAATGGTTCATGACCGTTGGCTCAGAAACTGTTTTGTGGTAGAGATGCATAGCCGGTGAGAGATTTCATTGGGTCACTGGTTTCACAGCTCTGTTTTCTTAACAGTTTTCATCTGCATTTTTCAACCCCAGTTCTTAAGAAACCTGTAGCTCATCCTCAAACACTTCTGTCAGAGTGGACACAAAGCTTTCATCCTTGAGGAATTGGTATGCTGATTCTCAGGAGTCTGGTAGTCTTGACATGCAGTTGGCGTATCTGTTCTTCCGCCCAGATAAATGGGGGACCTCCAAAGGTATATTCCTGCAGTTTTGCCACAGGTTTTGCCAGCCTGAAGTTCACGTTTTGGTGCCTCCCTGCAGGAGGCGGTGAAGGGGTTGTGATCACATATAATCCATCCCCCCCTCCATGTGTAGGTGCGAAAATATTCAGTTGACCATGCACCCGCCAACATCTTCTCAACGATGAAGTGATTTAGTTCAGATGGTGACCGTTTTTGATACAAACGTCACAGTGATTTCATTGGCTTGCTGCTTCTGCTCCTAGCCCATAAGCAGTGGCACCCACTGTGATGTATGCTTCGAGTTGAGAATCGTATGGATGCAGGCATAGGGCACTCAGAATGTGTTCGTTTTGGGTGAAGGCCCGTGTAAATTATTATCACATTTTGAGAAGGCTTCTTAGCAGGTCCGTTTTTTTCTAAGCGACAGCAGACACAAACTTCACAAATTATTCAGCAAAACCGACAAAAGACTGCAATGCTTTGTTCTTAGGCAGGTGCAGCACTGGTGATGACTTTGAGCAGGTTGAACTGGGGTTTTATACCTGGAGCAGAAATGGCGAAACCCAGATATTGTGCGGATTAATTTATGAAGGTGCAAAGTGTAACTTGACTCCTGATGAGTTTAGACTTCACAGCAGGGCTAAAGTCGAGGGTACACGCGGGGTGACGGAGTCCACCCACCTTTTTCAGGGGGTGGACTCAGTCCCCCTCAGTCAAAATAAGAAACATTGAAAGTCTTCCTTGAATGTATGAATTATAGTCTACCTCAGGGATCGAACCTCAATCGGGAGGTTTGCAGGCCGCACACTTCACTGCACAACCTGATGAAATACAACAAACAACAAAAGGTGAAATGTCCCATTTCGGTGCTGCATGTTCCAGGGAAAACATGTGTATTGTTTCTTGGAGTTTAAAACATGCACACCTACGTTTTCGAAAAACTATTAGAAGAAAACCTACTCTCTTGGTTCTGTGTGTGTGTTGATTTTATGAAAGGCAAATGCCATTATTACTGTGCAATGTAGGTGGTTATTCAAAGCCAAATTAATCAAATTTGAATATTTCACCTTGATATGCTAATCTCTGGTGACGTCACATCCCATTGCGTTTGTTGATGAGTCCTCCCGCTTTTATTTTTAGGACTTGATCCCTGCTTCACAGCACAATGTTCAGAGTCTGATTGTGTTCGTTCTCTGCTTTTTGTGTATGCCAGGATGTTCTATTGGAAGTGTGCAACATTTCTGTTTCATTGCAGTCCATCATCCTTTAGGCTGGGGCTGCTAAACCAAGTCCAAAAAGCATTCGGGTGTATCTGAACATCCGAAAAAGCCTGATGAAGGTTGCCAGAGTCGTAGACGATTTGTGTAGCTTTATTTGATGGGACGTGAACTGCATGACTAGCTTCGTGAAGGTGTTTACATCACGTAACATCAGGAGGAGTCCAGATATGCTGGCAAGGGGTCACCATGGGGGTCATTCTGAGTTGGGTGGTAAGGGTTTACGGGTACCGGTAAGGATGCCTGTGCCGGTAAACCCTTACCGCCCTATTCCGAGGTCTCTTAGCGGGTCCCAGCAGGAAAGGCTGGTCTAACCAGCCGTTTTTTGCGTGACCCGTTAAGGGACCCTGGAGCTAATAACGGGCCCACAATTTGCAGGCCCGTTATTAGCACCTTCCCCATTCCCATTTGAGCCCTATCGGAGCTCAAATGGGAATGGGGAATGGTTTACTGAATGGGGACTTACCGGGTTCGTATAGGTCGGAATGTCCCGGTAAGTCCCCATTCAGTGAGACTGGACCCGGACCTGGGGTTGGAGGCAGCCATGGTGCTAATAGCGCCATGGCTGCCTCCAAACTCGTAATGACCTGTCTTTGTAAAGCTGTGTAGATTGGAAGTACGTTAAATGACCGAATCCAAATAGCTTGAATTACAACATTGCGAAACTCACTTGCTCCCATTTTGTAATTCAAGCTTTTCGGATTTTTGTTTTTTGTCCCTCTCTGTGCCTTTAGTGTATGCAGGGGACACCCTCGGAGCCCCTGCAGCCCATAATACTGGACTAGGGGAACAGGGGTCATCCCCACAACTTCTGCTCACTTAGTTCGGTATTTAGGGATTCAACCTTATCAACTATGCCGAATGCACACAAACCTTTTTGATACGACATTTTGGGCCAATACTGTGCAGATCCAAATCTAAGCACAGTTTCAATGTGGGAACAACTGGACTCACCCACTCTGTGGCTTCAACAGTTTGCAGTTCTGTCATCTAGCATCTTATGCATTAGTGCTTTCAGTCCTTCTCTAGGCGTGGCTGGGACTGTCCTCACCTTGTGTTTGAAGGCCATTTGCCAGAAGGCATAGGCAAAGTTTATGGCAGTATTTTTTGATGCAGTTTAAAGTGCTGGAGAATAGTTCTTTGTGACATTAAAGAATGGCGTCCAGTTAACCCGCTTGTGGAGAAAGTACTTGTTATTCATTGTTTGAATCAAACACAATGTCCAACTCCATTAGATGAAACCACATTAGTGTTGTTGCTCTAAGTTCTGGTGGATTTGTGTCTGAGCCGTCCTGCCTTAGTAGCATTACTAACAGTTTCACCTTTGACCCTCCCTAGGTTGTAGGTTCTGTGAAGGGTCAGTAATGCAAGGCGGACAACTGCTTGTAGCTTTCTCAAGATGAAACATTTGATACAAGATGAAAAGTTGCAAATACATCCTTGCTTGTCCTACTCTATCAGGGAATTCCCTACCTGGTCTAAGGGCTACGGGAATACTCCTAACATAGACAAACTGGCCCTCACACTAAACAACACAACATTCAAAGGTAATCATAAACAACATAAAGAATAAACTAATTAAACAGTATTTGGATGACCTTGACCTGTCCTGGGTAAATCCCTTCCCCAGGGCTTCCCCAAAGTCAACTTTCGAAATGTTCAAAGGGAATGAAAAGTCTTGAACCTGTTCTTATCAGTCCTTCAAAATGTTCAAAAGTAAAGAAAAGTCTTAAGCCAGTTCTTGTAAGTTCTACAACAAAACAGAAGGTCATCAAACAAAAATCCATTGGTAACAATTCTTCAGCTTTCTGTTGAAAAGATCCCTTTGCAAGTCCAGCCAAGAAAATAGCACCAATGGTAATCCGGAATATCTTCTTTCCAGGATTATTTGATACAGTTCAAAGAATAGGTTAACAACTTCTTTTTCTACAAATTCACAATTGGTTAGGACATTTGTAGTATATTTGCTATAATTGTCAGTGTGCTTCTCTATGGGTTGTTGCTTTCTTCTTGACAACCACCCTTCTACTAATTTTACCGTGAGAACAGACTCTTTTGTTTCACAGTATGCCACTACTCCAACCAACTTCAATGTGACATCCACTGACAGTTTTATACAACACCTCAGATCAGGTATTTCTGCTTCGACTTTATACTTCAGAAATATTAGGCATGTAAAGACAAGACACTTCGACCTCTACAGCTAGGCAATGTACTCTTCATCTCTATACTCCAAGAAAAGGGCAGCCTCTTTGCCTCTGCTGTCTGCTTTACTGCCACAAGTATAACGCGCCTCTGCCCCAAGACTGACTTTCTCTTAACTTCAGCAGTCTTCAGCATTAAAGATTGTTTTCTTAATCTTCTTTACAAGCGCCCAACTCCCTTCCCCAGCTTTGTTCACACCTTCTTGGATTCAGTAACTACCCAGAAGCTGTATTGTCACTCTTCCAGCTTCAGGAAACAAGGCCTCATTTGTATCAGATGACACTGGACCTTTAACAACCTCACAGTTCAGGTGGACAGATCTAAATAGGACTTGTTTCATTATGGAAAGGGTTCACCTCGTGGCTTGGGTAATGCTTATTCTCCTCATCAGTACAACAACTTCTGGACTTAAAGAATAAGTGTTTAGAATTTGTCAAGCTTCAGTCTTCAAAGGAAAAATAGATCTAGGCATACGCGACCACTGTTTAAGATAAATCTCTAACCCGTAAAGGGTTGCAAGTGAATGTATTTCCATGTAATATCGCAGAGATAATTTCAAACTCCTTTAGGAAAATACAATTGGCTACATACACGCAACCTTCCTTTGATACTGCATTCACTTGTAACTCTTGTGAAAGTCAATGTTAGCTTTTCGGAATGGTTTCTAGCAGGCGTTCCCTTTCTAATTAGGGACACACGACCAATAGGGCAACAGTTAATTGTTCAACAATGGAAATAAGATGCTTTTCTTCTTACGCAAACACTACGGCTTACAGATTTCACGTGCGTGTTACAGTTCCACTGTCAGAAAGGAATTTTACAACGGCGAACAGTTTATACTCACTTTTAAATTTACGCAAGTTACTTTCAAGCTGGTAACAGTTACCGGCAAGGCTTGCCGAGTGAACCTTAACGCTGAGCTTCACTCACCGGCTCCAGGAACACTGCGATTGCTGGCCGCTTCACTTTCCCGACTTCTTCGGCTTCTACTATTGCTTTTGGCACACTTGGGACCCACACCCTTCTGCAGGAAGAGTGCCTTGGGTCCCGCCACACCAATTGGGAGTTTCCTTCACTCCTGAGTCCCTCGGCTCGCCTTCTGCTATGGGCCTCAGGCTTCAGCACGGTCACAACTGTGCAATCACAACCATTAGGTGCACATGGGGAAAACTCCACTCTCAGTATGCAGGTTTTGAGAACACAGGACCCTCTCAGAACTTGCAGGAGAAACCTGCTATCTCCACGTTCCACCGTACTTTCTGTGATCACACTTCCTCGTGAATTGCCAGCCATATGCTCTTCTACTGCTACTACTACTGCCAGCCTTCCAACTCCTGCTCCTTCCTTCTCTCCGCTCCTGCTACAGTTCTTTATGCCTCTCAGGTTTGGCAATTGGTTCCAGGTGTGAGACATTAGTTTCAATTGTCTGAAACTGGAAAAGGCTGTTCAGCCTAATTGCCTGACTACTACGTATTGATACACAATGGGTCTTCCCCTTATTTTTTGTTCATGGGGTAAGGGGGCCTACAAAACGAGGGAACTAAAATTCGACAGACAAAAAGTGAGTATTTGGCTACCCCTCCCTCGTTTATGCAGACCAGTCAACCTCCTCTGGATACTGTGCAATTGTGGAACAAATGCTGCACATTACCTCTAGTTTTTCATGAAAACCAATTTATTCAAAAACATATACTTATAAACGCATATAGCATTAAAAAACCCAAAGCTATGGTTCTTAAAACGTTAGACAAGTTACCACAAAGGAGGGTGGTGTGCAAAGATACAAAACATTCTCATGACATATAGCAGCAGATAATCTTAAAGCTTCAAACGTGTAGGTACGCAAAAGTATACTTACTCTGTTAAGTACATGAATGCCACAGAGGCACAAAAGAGTGCAAATACAGTGTGGTTAGTGCAATAAAGTGCTATATATTGTAAGGAACACATGGTGGCAACAAGTAAGACAGACACAAGTGATCACAGTTCAAGGGTGTTTATTGAACAATGAATGCTACATGCAGGTTGGAAAAAAACCTAATCTAAACCTAAATCTAAGAAGGGAACAAACGTCAACCATCAAATGAAAATAAGGCAGTCTTAGTGGCGTTGTGTCTAATAAAAAGGGCCTATACTAAGAAACCTATTGCCAAACCTTACAACGAATACAAAAAGGGTGTGGGATGATTTTCAAGAAAAGAAAGAAGTGTTCTCAAATAATATGTGAGGATGTGGTAGCCTGGGTCTCCCACGTTTTGAGCATGGGGTAAGGTGGGATCTTGGAGCAAAGTACAGTCTCAGGCTTCTCCAGCACGAGACGACAGTTCTAATGTCAGCACTCAGGACCGTCGATGGTCAAGTCTTGTTTCCTTGAAAGTCCCTTGCCTTCGAGGACCTGACGTAGTCATATAACAAAACAAATAAACAGTCTCTTTTCCATAAGCTTTGGGTGACGACTTTCACCCCAGGATTTCCCTCTTCTGGACGCTTCCCTCGCTTTCAAGGGCCTCTCAGGTTCCAAAATAAAGTTCCTTTAACAAATGAAAGTTTGTTTCCAATTTTCCCTGGGTGATGGATTCACCCCAGGGTCCCCCTCTTCTGGGCGCTGTCCCTTCTCACTTGCTTACCACAGTTTCACGTATGGTGATGGTTTCACCATTGGGTCCCTTTTTCTGGGCACTGACCCTTCTCAATTGTTTACCACGGTTTCACGTAGGGTGATTGCTTTACCCCTGGTTCCCCCTCTTCTGGGTGCTGACCCTTCTCAATCTCAGTCAGATCTCCCTCTGTCAGGCTCAGATCCTTCTCCCTTCTCTTCTCTTTAGCAGGTTTCACTTCCCTTGGTTTCTCAATGTATTTTCAAATAGTTCATAGTGGACATCCCTTGGCCGGGTTCACCTCTGTCGACACACTGTTTCTCGGGACTTTAGACTTTGCCCCTTTCATCAGCATCCTGCGGTCAGGCTCACTCTTGCCAACTTCACATTCACTTGAAATTGCAGGATTCACTTCCTTTGCTTTCTCATGTGGCGTGATTCACTTCCCTTGCTTTCACATAATTTGTAGATCAAAGTCTTTCCATTGTATGGGGATTTTACTAGACATCTCGTATGACCACTTTGACCTCTTTTGGCAACTTTCCTACGGCCTTCTGGTACCTGTAGTGTCGCTTAGATGGGGACTGACCAGAGTCTCTTGAGTTAGCACCCACGTGGTGCCGGATTCCCTCTGCAGCTGGTCTCCCCTTAACACTATTCACAGTTCTTTACACAGTTAATTAAACTTGGTTCAAACTAGACACTTTGCGCTTCCCATTCAACACAGCCCGGTTCTTATTGGTTCTCCCCTTGACTCACCGGCTGTGTTGAACCGCTTGGCTTTCCTCTTCATCGGAGTCCACGTCAGCACCACGGTCGCGGGCGCTTCCCTCGCTCATGCTTATGGGCATATGCTTGCCTCCGTGTACCGTTGACATTTGCGGCAAGATACTTGTGCTATTGTTCGCGGTCGTAGGCTCTCTTCCTCGAAGGTTCTGCTTGTCTGGGACGAGAAGGGCCAGGTCACTTCTCTCCTCGCCACCCTTTCGATTCCTGCCGCCTTAATCCTTCTCTTGAACTCCTGCACCTGATTAGCCGTCTCGTCGTGCTGTCTGCCGTGCACGTACTCTGCTCTCTTGCTCCACCTTTTATCCCTGTGGGGAAAGGAAAGGGCCATCAGATGTGTGTGATTTAAGTCAATTGCCTGACTTTGCCTGACCCTTGTGTCAGGACATGTCAGGTAAACAGTCTTATTACAAGTCTGTTGTTTTCTACATCGGGGGAAAATGTTGGTGTCAGAAAAGGGGAGCGGTAGAGTTTCTACATGTTCGGTGTGGTAGGATGGGGATAAGGTGGTATCAGGAATTATAGTCTTTGTATTGGAAAGGGGAGGGTTTGGAGTGTCACAGTATCCTACGGGATAGGGAAGGTTTGTGAAATACGCGAGAATGACCGGGATGGAGAACAGAACATAGGGGATTGTGGGAATAGCAGTGCTCTGTCCTAGTAGATTGGGTGTTCGGGACAGAATAACTAGAGGAATGTGGAAAGGAATGTCCGGGGTTGTTTAGATGAGATGCAAGTGGGTTAGAGATCTTAGAGGATGGGTTTTGTCTGGAGGGTTTATTGGATCTGGGTAGGAGATATTTAATGGGGGGGAGAGGCAGCTGTATTGTAACCTATGAAGACCTCAGGGATCTCATCCTCTTCTTCCTCTTCTGTACAGTACCGCGCCTCACCTTGGATATCCTCCCAAGCATAACCCTGGTCTCCCCTACCCAGGTGATCCTCCCCCACTGGTCCACCCACAGGAACTGGATCCAACAGCGAGCGATGGCCGTGTCCTGGCCATCTGGATGCAAAACAGGATTTGTTTTTTATTTTTTATAATTTGTTTATTGATTTTAACAATATATACATATCACTAATACATATGGAGTACAAATAAATTCATGGGCAGCAGACTATAAAACATATGAACATGCCATAATATCATAATATCCATATCATTTTTCAAATTCATCTTATAATCATGAATAATTAACCCACAACCCAATAACATTAGTCTCATACAGAATCCAATGTAAAGATGACTATGATAAAACAACACATACAGAAAATACAACACAGCACAACCACAACAAGACAGAGAGAGAATAGAGAAAGAAAGAAAAAAATATATATCATGTAGGCTATTAAAAGGACTCCACAATGAAAGATAAACTTCTGTACGATCTTTACTTTCCAATGACACTTTGTCAAATTTAGACAGTATTTGCATTTCTACCAACCAATCCTCCACCACAGGCTTTTCCCTACTTTTCCAAACTCTAAGGGCCTCATTACGACCCAGGCGGTAAGTTACCGCCTGGGCCGTGACTTTACCACCATGGCGTAAACTACATTTACGCCATGGTGGTTGGCGGACTTACCGCCCCATTCCGACCTAGGCGGGGCGGTAAGTCCCCAATCCCCATTTACCCTTCCCCATTCCCATTTTTGCCCCATAGGGCATAATGGGAGTGGGGAAGGCGTTAATTACGCCACCGTAAATTACGGTGGCGTAATTAACTCTATGGTCCCTTAGCGCCATGGATTTTAACACCTGCTAAAAGCAGGTGTTAAAAGCACCATGGCGCTAGGGGACCTCGTAATCAGGCGGTAAGGGTCGGCGCTGTTAACGCTGCCGTAAACCCCTTACCGCCTGAGTTGTAATGAGGCCCTAAGAATCAACTTAATAGCACCATCAAGGCTTTATCAACCCATGCATCAAGCTCTCTTGCAATTAGACATCTTCCTCTACGCAGTAGCAGAATCATGTTCAAAGCCGACCTGGGAATAGTTCTGTTTAGGGTGATATCTATTCTGTCTAAAACCTCCTTCCAAAAGGTTTGCACTCTCGAACAATCCCAGAGTAAGTGCAACAATGTTCCTCTGTTGCTCTCACAACTCCAACACATATCATTATCCAGCAATTTAAGCTTATGCATTATTTCTGTGGTCCAGTACAATCTTCCAATAATCTTTTGCCCTATAAATCTCAAACTCCTCCCACTCTAAGTAGATCCTCCCATTCCTTTTCAGTTATCTCTAGATTAACATCCTCCGACCAAACCTCTTTCGGTCTTAACCACAAATCTACATAATCTAATCCCATATTCATAAATTACATAGAAGTAGACACCCCATGTTCCAGTCCATCAAACAACTTGCAAATCTCTGGTCTCTCCTCTATATCTCTATCAATCATATTCATTGGGGGTCATTACGACGCTGGCAATATCCATGCCGGTAGAAACGGCACGGCTGCTGCCGGAGTTGTTCTTTTTCTGGCACCTGGCAATGGGGAATTACCGGGGTATTAGATCCCCAGAAGTCCCGTAATTCCCCATAGCCAGGCGCCGGAAAAAATGACTCCCCATTCCCATTTGAGTCCCATAGGACTCAATGTGAATGGGGAGGACAGATGCACCGGCGCTGTGTGCAACAGTGCCGGTGCATCGTCAAGGTCTGCGAGCGAGTGCCTTTCCGCCCGCCACACGCATAACTCGGAGTATGCTGGTCCGGTAACAACTGTGCCGGTAGCTTACCGGAACCATTGTTACCGGCCCATTGTCTGATTTATAAGAGTACTTAACTCTGTATAGTGATTCGATTCCCTCCTATTTAAGTTATATTTGCTTCTACATTCTTCAAAACTTAGTATCCTATTTCCCCTTAAAACATCCCTAACCTTAAGGATACCTCTCCTAATCCAGCTCTGTCAGTGTAAACACTTGTTTTGCAATTGCAGCGCTTGGTTATGCCATATGGATGCTTCATGACTAAACCCAAAATATTGTCTATTTTCCTTAAACCAAGTCACCAAAGCATTCGTAGTCGCTACAATTGGTTGAAACTTAATGCTTTTCCTTGAGTTATTTTCCATTGTACATATGGTATCCAGAGTATAAGGCTTACTGACCTCCGTTTCAATTTTCAACCAAATCGGACCATTGCCATCCTCATTACTAAAATAGTGTGAGCTTTTTTGTTATAATAAATCCTTTATAATATTTAAAAAGATCTGTATATCCAAATCCTCCCTGTTGTACTTTACGCAGAAAAATATATCTTGGAAAACGTGCTCTTTTCCCAATTCCCCACAGGAAGTTCTGAAAAACCCTATCAATTTTTTTCAATTTTTTTGCCACAACTAATAAAGGAAGTGATTGAATAATATACAACACTTTAGGCAATAACACCATCTTAATTGCATTTATTTTAGCCCACAACGTTAAATTCAATGTTTCCCATTTTTTTATATTTACTGAAATTTTACTTATTACCTTATCAACATTCAACTTCACAATTTCCCTTAAATCTCTAACAATATGAACCCCCAGATATTTCACTCCACTCGGGGACCACTTGTAATTCCACGACTCTAACACTCCCCTATTACATACAGCTGAAAGAGGAAAAATGTCAGTCTTATCCCAATTAATCTAATGGCCTGACAGCTTTCCCACCTACTCCATCATTGCTTTCAGAACCAGGCCACATTCTGAAGGATTTGAAAGAAGGATAGTCATGACATCCGCATAAGCTAATGTTTTCAGCTCAGTATTACCTATTTGAATCCCCTTTATTTTATTATTTTGCCTAATGTACGCAGCCAATGGTTCCAGCGCCAAATCGAATAGTGCCCTTCGATAAAGAAAACGCTCTCAATATTATTCCATTAACTTGCACCTTTGCGGATATATCCAGATGTATGCAATTAACCGCCTGAATAAATTTAGGACCAAATCCCATTTCTCTCAACGTATATTCTAGAAAATTCCAATTGACCCCATCAAAACCTTTCTCTGCATCAAAAAAAGCCAACAAGGAATCTGATTCTTTATTATTATTATGCAAACCTATTGCATTCAAGATTATTCTGATGTTGTCATACCGACAGCTCGCCGGAATTAAGCCTACTTGGGACCCATCAATCAAATCCCCCATGTAGCCATATCATCTATTTGACCATATCTATGTGAATAAGTTTAAATCTACATTCAATAATGATATCGGTCTATACGTCTCACACTTCTGACGATCTTTATCCTGTTTTGGAATTACAGTTATGAAGGCCCCTTTCATTGAATCACACAAAGTCCCTGACAGCAGAAAATCATTAAACATTTTGCACAACACTGGTGCTATCTGATATGCAAATAATTTATAAAATTCGGAAATTAACCCATCAGTTCCCGGTGACTTGCCCCCTTTGAATTGTTTTATTTCTTCAATTACTTCATTTACTTGAATATCTGCCTCTACTTTGCTTCGGACGACAATTTTGGGAGATTAATGTTATCCAAAAAAACCTTAAACCATCATTACTTGGAGAGTTGTCCTCCATATAGAACCTTGAACAAAACTCCCTAAAGTGATCACATATCTCTGTGTTTTTAAGCAATACTTTCCCTTCATCCGTTATTATTTATGTAACACACGATTCCTCTATTATTCCCTTTAACTTATTTACCAATAGTTTACAATTTTTCCCCAAACTCCCAGAACTTTTGCTTACTATAAAATAGTCCCTTCTCCGCCATTGTGTCCAAGTGATTCATCATCTCACCTTCCAACTTTCTCCATTCATTTATATTCTTTTCTGTATTAGAATGTGCACATTTTCTCTGTAGATCCATAATCTCTTGTTTCATTTTTTAAATTTTTTCCAAACTGTCTTCTAGTATTAGCAATCTACTTATTAATTCCCCTCTTATTACCGCTTTAAAACAATGCCAAACCACTTTTATATTAGCCGTATCTATGTTCTCTTAAAAATATTTATTAATAAATGTCTCCAGACCTATAACAACTGTCGGATCTTTCAATATCCCTGCTTGCCATCTCCTTCTCTTTGTTTTGACTTTTAGATCATTGATTACCATTTGCATGTCAATTAGTGCATGGTCAGAGATCGCTCTTTCCCTAATCTCTGAGCATGTCACATGACTAACCAATCAGTTAGTCATAAGTATATTATCAATTTGTGAATATGAATTATGTACCGGTGATGTAAATGTGTATGTTTTATCTACCTGATGCATTTCCCGCCATATATCTATCAAATTATATTTTTGGGTAAAACTTTGAAATTCACTACTTATCCCTTCACCGCTATATCTGCAGTTAGACTTCCTATCCAGCGTACTATTAAGTACAGCGTTAAAGTCCCCTCGTAAAATCATGCTTTGCCCTTGCATTTCCTCTAACAGTTTACAAAAAAATTGTACAGTTGGCAAATACGGGGTGTAAAACAGGAAATTTGATTAGAAAGATTTTGTATTCATGTAGAAAGGTATGAGCATACAGTCAAAACCCAGAAACCTAACTGCCTCATTCACAATTCTGAGTCTAGATGTTCAGGATCGATATGGTTTCACTCGCAGTTATCACATTGGTTTCTGTATACATACATAATACTGCAGTGAGATTTTTATTTTGCCATTCGCCTTCTAAGAAGGATATGTAATACGATATCTGGTCGACACAGGGTGTACGGCCCTTTATAGATGAACTGCTCCTTCTTGGCGTTCTTCTTAAATTGTTTGAAGTTGGGCCTTCATCAGGACATATATTTTGTTGGAAGACATGATGTACGAATCGTGCGATTACCCCCCTCATCTTGTCTTCTAAAATCTGAGCTTGATTCACAAACGGGGATGATGATTGATTTCTTTATTTTGAGGAGCTACTTATACCTTCTACTATTTCTTCATATGTCTATGGTGTGGAGGGGGAGACCATGAGGTCTGAACCTAAATTAACCATCAGGTCATTGTCTTAACTGAACATTACAGCAGCCATTTTGCATTACAGTTGCCTGAACTCCTCTGCATAATATATCTTCCTATAGCACATTCTTTCACTCAGGCACTTGGGGTCTCAGGAATACATTTGCCTGAACATCTCTGCGTAATATCTCTTCCTATAGCACATTCTTTCACTCAGGCACCTGGGATCTTTTCCTGTGTGGCTAACATTTCCACATCTAGGTCAGGACTTTGTTTCACTGTGTTTCCTTCCGCTACGCCTTTCTGTGAACTTCTGGTGCCCCTTCATGTTCTTCATCTTTTGACCAACGTTCACAGCATGCAAATCTGAGGCAACATTGCTGGCAGTGGGGTTCTTCCTTCTCATAAGTGGTTTATTCTCTTTGAGAGCTTTGTCCAGTTAGAGGTCTTTGGCTAGGATGCATCTCTTCGTTGTCACTTCTGATGTGTATAATCAGCTTGACACCTTATACATTGTCGAACTCCATTTCATCTGAAGTGGAATCTCAATTCAAAAAGTTGGAGGCATCATTGAACTGGTTGAGGGACTCACACTTTATAGTCCCCCTGACTATAGTGTCAGGTAAACTTCAAAAGCCAATTAAATCAGCATATTGTGGTCAATCAGAAGGAGGACACCGACTCTCTGAGGACATGGTGTACGATATTTTATTAAAGTAAGACTAGAAGGCCTACCTGTTCCTGTCCCTATGGGTGGTCCCAACCTATCTTACTAACTAAGGTGCTCGTCCGTCAGTCATGAATGTCCAAAGAAATATGTCAACTGTTCAAAACTACACTAACTGACCCCACCCCTATGAAAACTAACTTAGACCAGGGGAATGACTCATTTCTCCTGAGGGTACTTCAAGTACCAGTCTTTAATACACAATCCGTAAATAGTCTCTCGTGACTTCCTGGATCAATCTTTTTAGTTCTTCAATTAGGCTCTTGAGTTTTCTCCCCTCTTTGGCAATCCCTTTTCGGAATCTCTTATTAAATCTGTCTTCTTGGTTGTGGCTCTCAGTATATCCTTGTAAGGTAATATTATTCTGGTGGGCTTTCCCTCCTGGGTAATAACAGTTCTATTTATTTTGGCCTACTTGACTTTGTATGTGGTTCAATTGCCTAGCTCCTCTAATCTCTGGTTCATATCTTCTTTCCTATTTAGTATTATGTTCTCCTTGTATGGAATCTCAAATTACTTTCCCCTTTTACTAGGGTATTATCCTCTGTTCTTCCCCCTCATTTTTCAGCTTCTCAATAATGCTTTCTCTTGAATTACAGTATTTATTGTTCATTGGTTTCCAGTTTAACTCGGTTGCATAGTTCCTACTAAGACAAGTTAATCATGCGGTATAAGGATTCCCTTTGTTACTCCCGTTCTCCCAGTTACCTTCGTTATTGATGGGGGACGTCCTTGGAAGTCTTCTTCCTCAGGAGCTTCTCGGGCCCTCTCTCCTTGCGTTCCGTCATGTTCTTGCAATGTCTCTGTGCATCCAGACACCCTAAGACTCTCTGCTGCCGGTAGTATTGTTAATGTTTTGTAGATCCAGAGATCAACATGGATTGCCCTTTGTGGACCCGCCACCACCTTCTCCCGGGCTCCTGCCCTGTTGTCTTCTCTTGCTTTGGGCCCTCTGTGGCTCTTGAGTCCTGCTCTGTGATGTCCAGCAGATCTGAAACTTGCAGACTTCCTGGTTTCTGTCTCCGCCAGGTGTTACGTAGCTTGGGGCCTTCCTGTGCTTGCATATGCACTTCTCACTATCTTCTCTCTCTTCTTGTTCATCTCTCTCTGAATGCACGTTCCTCAACATACTCATCCCAGTTGATTGGGTGTTCTTATTTAAAGGAACATGATCTTGTCCCTAAATATAATGGTATCTATTAGGAGTTTCTTCATCCTAGTCTTGATACTTCACAGTTTCTGGTATTTTAAAACGGCCCATGTAGGCACATTATGCACTTCCTGATGGAGCTCCTCACAGGAACAGGAGTCCTTGTCTATTAAGAGGGAGTCTCTCCCAGTCAGGTCCCACTTGCCTCTGTCCCTAGGAAGGGTATTGCAGAGCAGGCTAACCTCCCTAGCCTCATAGGGGGTGGGTGCTCCCCCTTGAGGAGAGGGGACAAAAGCCCTCGATTTGTCACAATATATGTGGGCATATATTTGCAAAACAAGACCATAAAGAATGAAAATCATCCCACTACCATGATTGAGGATATTTATGGCTGATCCTCAGGAGATGAGGGCCTTACTTATCGGGACCTCAATGCTAGCTATGTTCATCTCCCACTTTATACTGATTCACAAAGCATCACCATTTTTGGCAAGTGTTGGACTCCACCCCTACAAGCATCTTTATTTTCGCTCTCCTCTGGGACAGAGGTTGTGCAGAACATCATTTGTGGCATCTTGACAAGGTGAAATAAGTACTTGACATCAGCAATGATATTCTGGTATAGAGCGACAATGAGAGAGGCCTCATTACGGGTGTGGCGGTAACCCCGCCGGTGATACCGGCGGGATTGACTGCAGACCCGAAATAAATTACTGGCGCCTGACTTCCCGGTAACACCAGGGTATTAGAACCCCGGTGGCCCGGGAAGTCAGGCGCCGGTAATTTTGTTAGTCCCCATTCCCATGGAATCCCATAGGACTCGATGGGAATGGGGACACGGGAGCACCGGTACCGTTAATAACGGTGTCAGTGCTCCTGTGAGAACTTTGCGAGCAAGGGCCATCCCTCCCGACAGGTCTGACCCTGGTGGGCGGGATGGCACCTGCCCGCAGAGTTGTACTGTGCCGGTCCGGTAACAATGGTGCCGGTAGGCTTACAGGCACCGTTGTTACCGGACCGGCACAGTCGTAATGAATGTCACTAACTGCTGGGGGAGGTATATTGAGGCCTGAAAGAGCAAAACCTCACTTTGCTGTGCTATCCGTGCCAATTAATGAAGCAGAAGTTATAATTCTTTGATTAGGTCTTTACAACCTAAAATGTATCTGCCGTTGCTGACAAAGTATGTGACAGCAAGGCAGCATCAACACCTTCCAACATCACTCATGCAGTGTTTTTGGGAAATAGTGAATTATTGTAGTCACTTCATCCCCAACCTGGAGACCATTACAGAGCCACTGCAGAATCTCCCAAAGACTGCAGTTCCCTGTTTGTGGTCTGAAGTTTCCAGTTACATACTCAAGCCACCAAAGATGCCCTTACCTCTGACACCACAATAGCTTATTTTAATCCACTATACACCCACCAATCTTGTAATGAACATGGATCCATGTGGGGCAGTCCTCCTTCAATGAATGAGAGTCATGTTCTGATGTCCACTGAACACTGGCATTCCCAAACAGGGACTGTTATCACTTCATCACTTCCACAACTAGGGCTTTGCTTACTCTTGTGGGGGAGACTAACCATAAGCTACTTCTACCAATGACAAATGGCCTGTGCCTCAACCATGGCATGGATTGAAAAGTGGAAATATAGCCTCCGGTGGTATCACTAAATTGGAGAACAGACGTAGGGGAAGAAATTCAGCAAACCCACTCTAAGGACACACAAAATTGACCACAATAAAGCCTGTAAAACAAGTTAAACTCTGAAAAGAGTTCCCAGATAAGTAAAAAGATAAGTGTACAGCCTTGACCACACTGTGCATCCTCTTTACAGCTATGCAGGAACTTTTTACCACCTTAGATGGGCTATTATAATTATAATCTCACAGTTTGGGTCAGCGAGTGGGAACACTAGCTCACAGGGGCCACTGTGAAACCACCAAAGTTTGCCAATGAGAAACAGTGTTGTTCCCTGAATTAGAGAAGGCTGTGACACAATGAAAGGTCAATGTGTGTTAGGTCATGCAACTCGGAGTGGCTGGAGTATTGCACCCGTACGATCACCAACATGAAGCACCAAGTCATGGAAGATTGAGAACTGAATTTGGCTCTCTGACTCATGTACCATCCTATGGTTTAAACTGAGTAAGGTAGGCAAGGCCCTGTGTGTGCGCTCTACACGCCCCACGGTTCAGTTAAATAGTAGAGTTTGAGCTGCGTTGCTTTGGTCAAATTCTGTGTATGCCTACCCATGCACAGTAAAGTACAGTAAAATGCCTCTAGCCATTAATTGGCAAACCACACACCAACAAGATAATAAGGAAGATATTCGCTTTGTTGGATTGGAAAAAGTGAAACTGGGTAAAAGAGGGGGTGATATCACCCTCAAACTCAGGCAAATGGAAGCTAAATGTATTTGTCTCTATCGCTGCACACAAATAGGTCTCAACAGTGACCATGAGATGCATGTCTTTCTATGATTTCCAGATATTATGGAGAATATATGTTTTTACTGTCTATCGGTCCAGTTGAGCATACTCAAATGAGAGTGCATGATCATACTACTCAATGAGAAAATTAGTGTATTTCTTGACTACCAGTTCAATGGTGCATATTAACGTGAATGCATGATCATACTATTCAATGAATAAAGGAGTGTATGTCTCAAATAAAACTGTGGCACACTTTAGTGTAACAAGGTTCAAAGTTGATACGCATCTTTTCAATTCTATGCCTTAACGATACGCATGTACATAAGCCTCCTGATGTTCTACCTTCATAATGATATAATAAGTGACTTCATTATTTCATTTTTAATGGTTGATGTCTGATGGTATCAGGAATAAAGGGCAACACCCCCAGTGTAAATAATCGCATATCAAGCTCATTACAACAAGCATTGCACTGCGCGGGCAGCACACACAGTGACCCTAAAACACGAAACAACGCTCAATAGTTATAATTCAATAGATTTATATGTTAACTCCCAATCATACCAAGACTGCTCACCATAAGCATCGACACAATTTAATCAGTATAACAATATTACATACATGATTATCATTATTCAATGTTAATATCACCAGAATAAAGTTTGTATATCTATCATGCATAATATACGCATGAGTGTATGCATAACAATAGCGGGAGCACATAAGCGCGCACGCGCACCTCTCTAACACTAACTTAACACATTGAGCATGCGCATTAGAGCAGCATAGATTGTCACACGCATGCGCGGCCACGCTGAACTAGACTTTGCGCGATTAGATCTGCATACAGTATTTAAGACGCCGCGAACAGCGCTCACGTCTCTTACATCCTCGTGATCATCGTTACAGGGATTAAACCCGGATATATTGTAAGTTTATCATTTCTAATTGGGTAGTTATCTATTATAGATTTACGAAGACGAACCAGTTTTTACTGACTGGGTATTTGAATATGTTTTTTTATGTATGGCAGGATACCCATATTATTCAGACAAGAATCGGTGCCTGAGATTATTGGACTCAAATCGTCTCTTTCACTCAGCAGCTCAAATATTTTAGACAGCAATTGGTGAGCACACATGCACTTGAGTGCAATTTAATAAGAATGAAATAATTATTTATTTATTGTATCTTTCCCTGCTCATGTAGACAATCATTTGATGAATCAATCCAATTGGCCTAAGTATATCAGGAAGCAATTCTGAAAGATATTCGTTTCGGGACTCTTTCCACATTAAGAAACATATATAAGGTGAGACGCTATTCCGCGAACAAAGGGAGTCTAACCATAACTCAAACTAGCAATGACTAATACAATTGACAGAATATTCATACCACATGTAATAATAACACTGTGAAAGTATACAATTTTAATCACGCATTTCTACCTTATTTGCACCAATTGGCTATCACACTCACTAGTTACGAATATATATATTCAGGATAGCACGTAGTGGTGTCACTGGGAGGTGCTGCCTGGGCATGAACAATGTTTGACACGCATGCTAATCAGCAGTATTAACTAATTGTTAATTAGTCTGCCAAATATTATAAACTCCTTCTGTTCTCTCTTGTTCCGCCCCTCAACAAACCCATTGGTTTCTACAATTTTGGGTATGTGAACCTCTTATTCCTATGTTCAATTACTTGTTTTATGCAATGATGAATGCATTGTTTCTTTATGACTCATTATAACATATATGTATTTTTGCAAAAATTCTTTTACTTAATATTTGTTTTATCATTATAATGTGTTAACACCAATTTGGTTCACTAATTGTTCACTGTTGTTTTGATACTATCAGCCTTGAGAACGACGTTTATGTCGAAACACGTGTCGGCTGATTCAGAGTGATATTAAATACTAAAGACGCATGGACTATTGTTGATTTCTTATAAATAACTTCAAATGTATCCAATACTATACTGCTGAACTATGCTACCATTTAGGAGGAGCGCGATTTGCTGGTCATCAGCCAATAATACCATCCTATTGTGTTCTGGATGAATAGTCTTGCTACTACGAGGAGTCAGGAATGAAACCAGGACACAGTTAGACATGGTTTTGGCTAAATACTTGCATTGATAAATAAAAAAGGGTTGGGAAAATACCTGGTTGTCCCTGTACTAGAGGTGTTTCCCTACCTAAACTCAAAATTAAGAATCTGTCAGTGTCGGAATGTCCAAAACAGAACCACCCTGTGTCCAAAGTACTATTCTGACCCCCACATTCTAAAGAAATACATCTTAAGGTGAAAATGATACTGCCTTCATTGTTTCAAACATTTTCAAATGGGAAAAGGAATAAACAACTCCAACAAAAAGTCTCTCAAGGACATTGTTTCTTAATGAAGGGAGGGTTTCCCTTCCCCTGGATTCTTGTTCAGGGTTTCTTGAAAACAACACTTCTTGTCTTTCTTCTTGATCAATACCAAAGTCATGGCCTCTTTGGCTTTTGGGTTGTCAGGATACCTGGTATACTCTCCTGCCATGGTTTCATTGTTCTCCTTTAGTCACACATTTGGGATTGCCTGGTATACTTTCCTGCCAGGGCTTCCTGTATTCACACACTTGTAATTTCCTGGTGTACTCTCCTGCCAGGACGTCTTTTATTCATACACTTGTAATTGTTCAGTGTATCTTCCTGCCACGACTTCTTGTATTCACCCAATTGTACCTGCTTGTCTCTACAACTCCACTTTTGATAATGCACAACATTAGCCCTTTTAGCTAATTCCTTTTATCCATAGTATATTGTCTTGTTAGTGTTTTGCTCACACTTCCAATCTTGGTAATTCACCACCTTAGCGCTATTGGCTAGTTCACATTGGGCCTCATTACACGGTAGGCGGTGAGCCATGGCGCTATTAGCGCCATGGCTCATGCCGGTAAAATACCGGCACCGCCTTGGCGGAAAGGGGATTTACCGCCCCATTCCAAGGTTGGAGGGGCGGTAAATCCCCTTTCCGCCATTGCCCTTCCCCATTCCCATTTCTGCCCCATAGGGCTCTATGGAAATGGGGAAGGCGCTAATTACGGCACCGCAATTTTGCGGTGCCGTAATTAGCTCCGAGGTCCCTTAGCGGGTTGGATTTTAACGCCTGCAAGAGGCAGGCGTTAAATCCTCCAACCCGCAAAGGGACCTCGTAGTACGGCGGTAAGGGTTAACGGTCACCGTTGCCATTAACGGTGACCGTTAACCCTTACCGCCGTCCGTGTAATGAGGCCCATTGTCCGGTAAATACTAACTTGTTACTGTTTCTTATTCTCTTTACATAGGGACAGACTGTCAGGAATCGAGGGTGGAAGCTGTGGGATCGATGGACGCTCTATTCCTCACCCATCATGGCTGCCTCCACTATAAATCTAGGCCCCGCCTCCAGCTCGGCGCGTTGTATCTATGTATTGCTTACACTTCTACCAGCGCTCAGAGTTGCTCGTAACTTTCTTTCCGAGTTTTCCTTCTCGCTCTCGTTTTCGGCGTGAGCTTGTGTTTTCTCCTTCTGTCCGCTCTGTGTTTTTGTCTACATGGTTTTCGTAACCGACTATCTGAGTTCTGCCTTTCTCTGCTCGCGATCCCTTTCGCGCTCCGCTCCTTGCTTACCTCTTTTGTTTTCTGTTTACTTTTTCTCCGCTTGCGAAACCCTTCACACCCTACTCCTCGCTCTGCCTTCCTGATACCTTTTTCTCCACTCGCGATCCCTTTCGTGCTCCGCTCCTTGCTTACCTCTCTGTTTACTTTTTCTCTGCTTGCGAAACCCTTCGCACTCTGCTCCTCGCTCTGCCTTCCTGATACCTTTTTCTCCGCTCGCGATCCCTTTCGCACTCCGCTCCTTGCTTACCTCTCTGTTTACTTTTTCTCCGCTTGCGAAACCCTTCGCACTCTGCTCCTCGCTCGGCCTTCCTGATACCTTTTTCTCCGCTCGCGATCCCTTTCGCACTCCGCTTCTTGCTTACCTTTCTGTTTACTTTTTCCCCGCTTGCGAAACCCTTCGCACTCTGCTCCTCGCTCTGCCTTCCTGAAACCTTTCTTTGCTCGCGATCCCTTTCGCGTTCCGCTCCTCTCTTAGCCTTCCAGTTAACCAGTTCTCTGCCAGCGAATCCTTTCGCACTCTACTTCTCGTTGATACCTTCCTGTGCCTCATACCGCTTGCGGCTCCTATCAGTTTCTGTGTCTGAGGCATCTGGCACTCCAGACATTCTACAGTGTCCTGACTTTGGAGAAAGCCTTCGCTTTTCGATCCATCATTCCTGAATCTTCATCATTTCAGCCTGGGAGTACCTGCCTTATACCTTGCCCTAGGAACCACTCCTTACCTTGCCTGCAGATCTTCATTCAAGGGTTTTTTCTGCCGTTCCAGCTTTTTCCCTTGGGCACCGAGGCTGGCCCACTGGGAGCCCCCTAAGGCAGGTTTCCACTACTGCCAAGGTGGCCTCCGGAGGGGCCAGACCTTACTTGCACGATAAGAAGGTTAGAACACCTAAGGATCTTATCTCTACCAAGAAGAAGGAACGTCCCCGAATCCGGACTACGGTAAAGGACTCAGTATCAGAAGATTCAGGTGAGGAGAAGGGGGGGGTGGAGCCGAAGTCTGACAGCATACAACGCCCAACTACAATCATGGCATCCTTGGAACAATACCAGGAACTTGTAGCGGCTATACAGAACCTGACAGCTGAAGTACAATCCCTAAGGGCTGAAAACATAGTCCTTCGCCAACAAGTAGTATTGCGTCGAGATGACCACGGAGACCTACCCACGATGCCTCTCTCATTTGGCAAGTATGATGGTCATCCAGGAGGTCTCAAGGATTTCCTGGACGCCTGTAAAGTATACTTCACATTCAGGCCTCATGCATATGAGACTAGCCGTGCCAAGGTCGGATTCATAATTGCCAATCTCTCGGGAAATGCCTTATCATGGGCAACTCCACTCGTCTCCAATGATGATCCATCCCTGAATGCCTACGATCAGTTTGTGACAGCCTTTAAGGATAGATTTGATAGACCTGAGGTTCTATACTCCTCATTAGAAGCTATTCATGATGTCCGTCAAGGAAATACAGACGTGCAAACATATATCTTACGCTTCCTCAGACTAGCTGCAGAGGCGGACTGGCCGGACTCGGCTCAACAGACGATCTTCAGAAGAGGACTTCAGGACGAGATCAAGGATGAGCTTGCGAGGATAGCCAGACCACAGTCATTTCGTGACTTGATGACCTTGTCTCTCCAGATCGAGTTCAGGCTGCATGAACGCAGACAAGAAAGGAGACGCCCACGGGGAACCTCACAGACGATAGGCCTGCCCTCCCAGACTCCAGTCCAGAGACCGATATCGTCCACCTAAGAGTCTATGCAGATCGGAGCAGTTCGTGGACCTCTGACTCCTGAAGAAAGGAGACGGCGCCGAGAGGCGGGATTGTGCATGTATTGTGGATCCTCTAAACACCTGTTGAGAAACTGTCCAGAAGTTCCTCCTAGGAAGAAGGAAAACTTCCACCCCCGGGATGCTGCAAGCGAAGTCTCGGGGGACCTGCCAGTTACCCTTGCAACCACTCAAGAACCCTAGAAGAGGGCGAAGACAATAGTTTACTGGTTTTCAAGGTCCACGTGAAGTTATCGGAAGCGACATCAGTAGAGGTACTGGCAATGTTGGATTGTGGTGCCGCGGGTAACTTCATGGACCTTAACTGGGCTAAGGAGAACCTAGTCTCTACCAGACCCAAGTCCAGACCCATACCTGTTGAGGGTGTTGATGGTGTACCTCTTTCTTCGGGTCCTATCCTGTGGGAGTTGATTCCATTGCAGATGAGAGTGGGCAATCACCAAGAACTCTTGGTATTCGACCAGATACGTGCAGCACATTTTCCTTTAATTCTGGGAATACCTTGGTTGAGGAGACATAATCCTCTTATCGATTGGTCTGCCAAAAAGGTGTGCTTCAACTCCCAATTCTGCAAATCAAACTGTCTGATTACGGCTGCGGCTATGGTGGTGACTGAGGAAAGTCCCGAAGCTCCTGGCTCCTTAATCGTAGCAACAGTTCCGCCCCAATACCATGAATACACCGAAGTCTTTCTGGATACTCTCCCCAAGCAGCTACCCCCACACCGGGCAGAGGACTGCTCTATCGACCTGGTGCCTGATTCTATCGTGCCTTTCGGAAGGATGTATCCCCTGTCCATTCCGGAACGAAAGGCCCTCAGAGAATATCTGGACGCTAATTCAAAGAACGGGCTGATTCAGGAATCCAAGTCATTCTGCGGTGCATCATTGTTTTTTATCCCCAAGAAGGATTCGGATGAGTTGCGCCCATGCATAGACTTCAGAGGCCTTAATAAGATCACTATAAGGGATAGGTACCCCATGCCCCTGATACGAGACATCCTGGAGGCGGTTCAAGGGGCTAGGTATTTCACCAAGTTAGATCTAAGAGGGGCCTATCACCTCCTTAGGATCAAGGAGGGGGACGAATGGAAGACCGCCTTTCGCACTCTGTTCGGCTTGTACGAGTATAAAGTCATGCCGTTCGGTCTTGTCAATGCCCCGGCAGTTTTCCAGAGGTATATGGACAAGGTGTTTGCTGACATGTTATACCTATCCGTGGTGGTCTACCTAGACGACATCCTCGTCTACTCCAAATCCCTTGATGAACACAGAGCACAGGTCAAGAAGGTGTTGAGAAGACTCCTTACCCATCGGTTGTTGGTCAAACCCGAAAAATGTCAGTTTGAAGCTACTTCTGTGTCCTACCTTGGGTTCATCCTTGCTCAAAAAGGGATCGAAATGGACGCAAGAAAGGTTAAGACCATTCACGATTGAAAGGAACCCGGAAACATAAAGGAGCTACAGAGTTTTCTGGGTTTAGCCAATTTTTATCAGCGTTTCATCCCCAACTTCTCACAAACTGTGCTCCCCCTTACCTCTCTACGTAAGAAGGGAGTACGGTTTTCTTTTGAAGGAGAACCTCAGAAGGCTTTCCAACTCCTTAAAGAAAGATTCTCCATGGCTCCCATCCTGATCCAACCTGACCAGACAAGATGGTTCATCATGGATACTGACGCCTCCATTGGAGCAGTGGGAGCCATACTCCTCTAAGAATCAGAGGACGATCTTGAGCATCCTGTAGCTTATTTTTCCAAGACCTTAACATGTAGCGAACGGAACTATTGCGTATTGGAAAGAGAGCTACTAGCCATCAAGCTAGCTTGTCAGGAATGGCGTCATCTCCTACAGGGAGCTGCTCATAGCTTCTTGATTCGCACCGATCACAGAAATCTCAGGGTACTCCAGCAAATGGAATGCACCAATGCCCGTCATGCCCGATGGGCCTATTTCTTTCTACAGTATGACTTTGTGATAACTTACATTCCTGGGACGGAGAACAAGAAGGCTGATGCCTTATCCCGAAGTAAGGGGGAGGTGTCAGGATTATACCAAGGACATGACTTTGTTCTCCCCAAGTTCAGGATTTTTGCCTCCACGACCACTTTTCTCAAGGAGCTTATACCCCTGTATCAGAGTTGCCCAGAGCTCGCGCCTACTATCACCAAGGGGAAGGATGGATTGTATTACCATGAAGAAGCGCTTTATGTTCCCACTAAGAAGCTTCAAAGAATGGTTCTTTCCTGGTGCCATGATTTACCCTTGACAGGTCATCCTGGCATCAGAAAGACATATGACTTATTAAGTAGGGGTTTCTGGTGGCCAACGTTAAGAAAGGATGTGAGTCAATACGTCTCTACTTGCTCTGTTTGTGCTGCAAACAAGTATCAGACTGGTAGGCCAATAGGTTTGTTGCAACAGCATCCTCTAGCTAATCGCCCTTGGGAACATATTTCCATGGATTACATTGTGGATCTTCCGGTGTCTTCTGGTATGACTGTAATTATGGTCACTTGTGACTCCTACAGCAAGTTGGCACACTTTTCAGCCTTTCAGCAACTGCCTTCGGCTTCAGAGACATCTACCGTCTTCCTCCGTGACGTAGTCCGCCTGCATGGTTTGCCTAGGACTATAGTCTCTGATCGTGGTTCCCAATTCACCTCAAAATTCTGGGCCACTCTCTGTCGGGTTCTGGGAATCCATAGGGCTCTCTTCTCGGGCTATCACCCCCAAAGCAACGGCCAAACAGAAAGACTCAATGCCAGTTTGGAACAGTACCTTAGGTGTTTCTGTAGTCCACAGCAAGAAAGGTGGTTTGAATTTCTCTCCCAGGCCGAGTTTGCTTATAACAATGCAATTCACACCACCATACAGATGAGTCCGTTCTTTTGTACTTACGGTTTCAACCCACACCATCTACCCTGGGTTACTACACGATCGACCAAGGTTCCGGCCTTAGATGAGGCTCTCAGAGGTCTGCACGAGGTACAGGAGACAGCCAAGAAAGCTCATCTAGCCAGCCAGAATGTCCAGAAGAAGTGGGCAGATAGGAGCAGACGCTCAAACCCCGACTGGAAGGTGGGACAATTGGTATGGCTGTCAACCAGATTTCTTCCGAGATGGATTCACAAGGGGAAGTTTTCTTCTAGATTTCTAGGACCCTTTCCCATAGTTCAACAGATCAATCCGGTGGCTTTCAAACTTAAACTCCCGGATTCCCTCAAGAGGATTCACCCTGTCTTTCACACTTCTCTTCTCAAGGCGTACAAGGAAGACCCATTTCAGAGGCCTGTTCATAAGGGACGCCCTAAGGTTCATCCTGCCCCGGACGAGTACGAGGTGGCTCGTTTGATCGATTCCCGGTATCGTAAGGGCAGGTTACAGTACCTGGTACATTGGAGGGGCTATCCTAAGAAGAAGAGAACCTGGGAGCCTGACTACCACATACATGCTCCTCATCTTGTGAAAAGGTTCCATCGTTTTCACCCAGGCAAGCCGGGGGGACCCCCAAGGAAGAGGGGGTATACTGTCAGGAATCGAGGGTGGAAGCTGTGGGATCGATGGACGCTCTAGTCCTCACCCATCATGGCTGCCTCCACTATAAATCTAGGCCCCGCCTCCAGCTTGGCGCGTTGTATCTGTGTATTGCTTACACTTCTACCAGCGCTCAGAGTTGCTCGGAACTTTCTTTCCGAGTTTTCCTTCTCGCTCTCGTTTTCGGCGTGAGCTTGTGTTTTCTCCTTCTGTCCGCTCTGTGTTTTTGTCTACGTGGTTTTCGTAACTGACTATCTGAGTTCTGCCTTTCTCTGCTCGCGATCCCTTTCGCGCTCCGCTCCTTGCTTACCTCTTTTGTTTTCTGTTTACTTTTTCTCCGCTTGCGAAACCCTTCACACTCTTCACACTCTGCTCCTCGCTCTGCCTTCCTGATACCTTTTTCTCCGCTCGCGATCCCTTTCGCGCTCCGCTCCTTGCTTACCTCTCTGTTTATTTTTTATCCGCTTGCGAAACCCTTCGCACTCTGCTCCTCGCTCGGCCTTCCTGATACCTTTTTCTCCGCTCGCGATCCCTTTCGCACTCTGCTTCTTGCTTACCTTTCTGTTTACTTTTTCCCCGCTTGCGAAACCCTTCGCACTCTGCTCCTCGCTCGGCCTTCCTGATACCTTTTTCTCCGCTCGCGATCCCTTTCGCACTCCGCTTCTTGCTTACCTTTCTGTTTACTTTTTCCCCGCTTGCGAAACCCTTCGCACTCTGCTCCTCGCTCTGCCTTCCTGAAACCTTTCTTTGCTTGCGATCCCTTTCGCGTTCCGCTCCTCTCTTAGCCTTCCAGTTAACCAGTTCTCTGCCAGCGAATCCTTTCGCACTCTACTTCTCGTTGATACCTTCCTGTGCCTCATACCGCTTGCGGCTCCTATCAGTTTCTGTGTCTGAGGCATCTGGCACTCCAGACATTCTACAGTGTCCTGACTTTGGAGAAAGCCTTCGCTTTTCGATCCATCATTCCTGAATCTTCATTTATTTATTTATTTATTTATTTATTAAATTTATATAGCGCGCAGGCAGCCCAGGGGCATTGTGGCACTGTTACTTGCAAGGAAGACTTAGTTACAATGTGTGCAGGTTGTGCCTTGGGTTACAGTGAGGCAATGACATGTGATCAGATATACCACATAATACATCATACAATACAATTATGAGGGCTAGGCCATGTAATTGTTAGATGAACAGGGTCGTTTTCAGGGTTTTCCGAAAGGCGGTCAGTGAGGGTTCAGAGCGCAGGGAGCTAGGGAGGGTGTTCCAGTGTACGGCAGCGAGGTACGGGAAACTGGAGCCCCCTGCTCTGGTCCTTTTTACCCTGGGTACAGAGAGCATGCTGGCATAGGGTGATCTAGTGGGTCTTGTGGAGGAGACCAGGTAGATCCTCTGGGAAAGGTACATTGGGGCGGCAAGATGGACACATTTGTGGGTGATGCTTAGAGCCTTGAATAAGATCCTCTCCTTTATGGGGAGCCAGTGGGAAGCTTTTCTGGCAGCGGTGATGTGCTCTCTCTTGGCGATGCCTTGTGCAGCGCGTAGGGCACTGTTCTGTATTACTTGGAGCTTCTCAAGATTTTTGTTGGAGGTCCCAAGGAAAAGAATATTGCAGTAATCAAGTCGCGAGCCGGTTATGGCCCTGGCTATGTTAGTGCAAGTGTCTTTTGACAGATAAGGTCTGATTGCGTTAAGGAGTTTTGCATGGTAAGCGGCCGAGGAGGCAATGGCGTTTACTTGTCTGGTCATGGATAGATTGGAGTCTAGGTAGACGCCTAGTGTTTTTACCGTGTCAAGTACTGGGATCGTGATTGAGTCAATGGTGAAATGGCTGAACTGAGCATCAAGTTTCTTGATGGTGTCAGGAGAGCCTACGAGTAGGAGCTCAGTTTTGTCGGAGTTCAGGCAGAGGCCGTTGATAGCCATCCACATTTGAATTGTGTTGTAGATGTTGTTGAGGGTAGCAGAGTCCGTGTCATAGTCGCCTGTCAGAGTGAGAAGGATCTGTGTGTCGTCGGCGTAGTTGGTGTAAGAGATGCCCATGGCGTCAAGGATGAGGAAGAGGGGGCGGGTGAAGATGTTGTAGAGGGTGGGGGAGAGGCAGGAGCCTTGGGGCACCCCACATAGCATGATAGAGGGTGATGCAGTGGCTAGGTCAGAGAAGACCTGCATGGTCCTGCCTTGGAGGAAGGAGGTGATCCATGTAATGGCTTCTTGAGAGAAGTTGGCTGTGGAGGAGAGGTGGTGGCAGAGGATGTCGTGGTCTACAAGATCAAAAGCTGCCGACAGATCCAGGAGTAGGAGCAAGACAGGTTTGCCTTGGTCCCTTGCGTCGTCCATTTGGTTTTTTAGGTCGAGTAGGGCGGTCTCTGTCCCATGCCTAGGGCGAAAGCCGGATTGTCTCAGTCCAAGGAGGTTCTGTTCTTCGAGGAAGTGCTGGACTTGCAGGTAGGCTGCTTTGTCTAGAATCTTGAGGAGGAAAGGGACAGTGGTGATGGGGCGGTAGTTATTAGGGGAGGTGGGGTCAAGTGTGGGTTTCTTTATGAGGGGTCGGACCCATGCTTCCTTTAGGCAGGCGGGGACTCTCCCTGTGGTGAGAGAGGCGTTGACGAAGGCTGTTAGAAAAGGGGCCAAGGTGTCTGCGTGTTACGAAGTTCGTTGGTCGTGTAGAGTATGAACTACCCCTCTGTCCCCAAGAAACACCCTGACAACACCTAAAATACTGTCAGCGTGATTATTAAGGCCACAGGTGGAAGTCCCCAAACCAGGACGCGGGACAGCCGGAAGAATCCCTTGAGCGCTGTAAGGCAAGGTACAATGGTTATGTAAGTATGAAAGCAAGACACAATTACTTGTATGTAAATAGCAGATACTAAAATACCTGTGAGGACTTGAAAGAGGTGTGAACCTCCAGACTGTGGCGGGACAAGGCTGTATGGTATAGCAGGCAACCACCTATTGTAGGACCGAGGTCCAACTGGAAACACGTGGAAATCCGAGGTCAGAAACTTGATGATCAAATGTTCCAGCGTCAGTGAAGGGTGAAGCAAAAACAATCCGTGTACTAAGCGTAGGTCGGCAACAGGCAATCCAAAGTTCCAAAGTTCCAGAGTCAGAGAAGGGCTAAGCAAAGATGATCCGTGGAGCAGGCGTAGGTCGATGATAGGCAATCCAAAGTTCCAAAGTTCCAGAGTCAGAGAAGGGCTAAGCAGAGACAATCCGTGGAGCAGGCGTAGGTCGACAATGAAAACAGGTCTGTAGAACGAAGAGAGTGCGTCACGTGATCCTGATTGAAACAGCTGTGAAGCAACGCCTTCGGTTTCCGAACTCTTTTTATCCCTGGAAAGGACACACGTGACAACGTCACGTGGAAGCGAACCGAAAGCGTTGCCGCGTTGCTAGGAAACCAGGGTCACATAGTCCGTGACGCGCCGGGCAGCACTGATCTCCGCGGAAGATACGAGTTCCTGGATTGCAAAAGTCTCCACTTGGTTTGCCACCGCAGTGAAGGGCGATAAATGCCTGTACCGCCAAACATGCCACGCCGTGCCCTGCCGTGTGGAACGTGAGTGGGAAATGCTGTGCAGGAATCTGAGCGTGTGTGCCGGGAAGCGCTGATAGCGGTAGAAGCGGAGAGGCGTGTCTTCGGCTGAGTAGGAAGCGGTGTGACAGAATCCCCCCTCAAGGGCCCACGACCACGTGGGCTAGCAGGATTGTCCCTATGAAACCGCGACACCAAAAGCGGGGCCCGGACATCCCGAGAGGGAACCCAGGAGCGATCCTCGGGACCATAGCCCAGCCAGTCCACCAGATATTGAAGGCGACCCCGATGGTAACGGGAACCAAGGATAGCACTAACCTCAAATACATCCTGGGAAGAGACAGAGACCGGGGCAGGCGGGACAAGGACACGAGTGGGAGCAAGGTACGGTTTGAGGAGAGAGGTATGGAACACCGGGTGGATCCGCCAGGAAAGGGGAACAGAGAGCTTGAGAGCCACGGGATTCAAGATTCTGGTAATCCGGTAAGGGCCCACAAAACGGGGCAACAGTTTGCGGCAACCAGGGATCCTCAAATGTCTGGTCGATAGCCATACCCGATCGCCCACCTGATATTCCGGAGCCTTCGCCCGCTTACGGTCAGCCTTGGCCTTCATCACCGCTTGAGCTTCACGGAGATGAACCAATGTCTGAGTATGCACAGCTGCAAGATCGCGCACACAGGCATTAGCAGCAGGAGTGGCAGAGGTTAAGTCAGGTAGCGGCAGGGTGCGAGGATGCTGCCCATACAGAGCATAAAAGGGGGAGAAACCAGTGGCGGAATGGCGGGAGTTGTTGTACGCGAATTCAGCGATATACAATAATTTGGACCAGGAGTCTTGGAACTGAAGGGACAGGCACCGCAAGTACTGCTCTAGAGCCTGATTCACCCTCTCGGTCTGCCCGTCGCTTTCAGGGTGATAGGCCGAAGAGAAGCGGGCATCTATACCCAGGAGTTTAGTGAGAGAGCGCCAGAAACAGGACGTGAACTGTGATCCACGATCAGAGATGATGACCTGTGGCAAGCCAAAGAGACAGAAGACAGCTCTAAAGAACAAGCGAGCCAGGGTTGGGGCAGACGGTATACCTGTGCAGGGAATAAAGCGGGCCATTTTTGTGTACGAATCGATGATAACCCATATTGTATCGTAGCCTTGTCTGCGGGGCAGGTCAGTGATGAGATCCATAGAGATGATGTGCCAAGGCCTGGGAGGTACCGGCAACGGTAAGAGAAGCCCTAAAGGCCGTCCCCTGCGTGTTTTGCATTGGGCACATATGGAGCACGTGTTGACGTAATGTTCAATGTCTTTTCTCATGGAGGGCCACCAGCACCAGCGTTGTAACAAGTCTAATGTGCGTTGTTGCCCTGGATGGCCGTTTATTGCCGCATCATGTGACCAAGCGAGTGCTTGGTTGCGTACGTCGCATGTAGGGAGGAACAATTTGCCCTGGATGAAAGGTAACCCTTCGTGAAGGACAACGTCCCATTCGGTGAGTGCATGGGGATTTTGGGAAACCCATTGTTTGATGTCGGTAAGCATGGTGGGAGACGGCGTACACATACAGATAACATGGCCTTTTCCCAGGAGTGTGTCAGGGAACGGAGGTAACGACTCCCCGCCAGGAGAACGGGATAACGCATCAGCCTTACCATGGATGCGACCTGGTCTGTGTTTGACTACAAAATCAAAGGCGGCAAAAAACAAATGCCAACGCACCTGCCTGCTGTTTGCACATTTTAGGGAGGCTAAGTCTTGTAAATTTTTGTGGTCTGTATATACCACCGTCTGGTGTTTTGCCCCCATTAGATGATGTCTCCACGTTTGCAGAGCGTCCTTGATGGCCAATAACTCTTTCTCGGTTACAGTATAGTGTGATTCGGCTGCCGAGAACTTGCGTGAGTGATAGGCCACTGGATGCAAACAACCCGTGGTTGGGCAAGGCTGGGACAGTACTGCTCCTAGGGCAAACGAGGAGGCGTCTGCTTCCAGAACATAAGGAAGGTCGGGATCGGGGTGTTGCAATACCGGGGCAGAGACGAACCTGGCCTTGAGTGCTTCGAAGGCCTTCTGATGTGTAGGGGTCCAAGAGAATGGGACAAGAGGACTGGTCAAAGTGGTCAGAGGAGAAACGATAGAAGAGAAACCGGCGATGAATCGCCGGTAAAAATTAGCAAAGCCAAGAAAGGATTGGAGTTGTTTGACGGTGACGGGAGTTGGCCATTCAGTGACAGCACGAACTTTAGACAGATTCATGGACAAGCCTCCAGGGGAGATGTGAAAACCCAGAAACTCCACTTCCCTTGAGTGGAATAGACACTTTTCCGGTTTAGCAAACAAGGCGTTTGCCTTGAGGCGAGAGAGTACTTCTCTGACATGCCCGACATGTTCCTCCAGGGAGGATGAGTAGATCAAAATATCATCCAGATATACCACCACGAACGTATCCAGGATGTCTGAGAATACGTCGTTGATGAATCGTTGGAACGTCGCAGGAGCATTACAAAGCCCAAAGGGCATTACTGTGTATTCGAATAGTCCCTGTCGGGAGCAGAACGCTGTCTTCCACTCGTCCCCAAGCCGGATACGAATCAGGTTGTACGCCCCTCTTAGGTCCAACTTAGTGAAGATAGAAGCCCTAGTCAACCTGTCCAACAGCGTGGAAATGAGCGGAAGTGGGTACCTGTTTTTTATGGTGATGGAATTCAACCGTCTGTAATCCACACATGGACGTAGATCGCCCTCCTTCTTTGGCACAAAGAAGATTGGACTGGCAGCTGGAGAACAAGAGGGCCGTATGTGACCCAACTGCAAAGCCTGTTGTATGTATTCTTTAAGAGCTTGCTCCTCTGACTGTGACAATGAATAAACCCTACCTCTGGGAATGGGAGCCTCCGGAACCAGATCAATCGGACAATCATATGGTCTATGCGGGGGTAAACCCTCAGCGGTGACTTTGTCAAAAACCATATGGAAATCATGATAGGCAGCGGGTATGTTAGCTGTAACGGCCCCCACCGTGTGCGACGACGAAGGATTAGGAACGATGTCGTCGATATGAGTGGCAGCCATGGCACCAAGGATCGTGGCAGGAGTGGACAGCGGATCAGCTTCGATGAGACAAAACCGTTGACACACCTCGGATTCAAACGTGATTTGTCCGTTTCCCCAGTTGATCAATGGGTTGTGTTGCCTTAACCAGGGAATTCCCATTATGATGCCGAACTGTGGTGTATCGATGAGGTCAAACGACATGGTTTCTCTATGGATGTTTTGTATCACTACTTCCATTGGCACAGTCTGGAACCTGATTGGGCCGGAGGACAGGGAAGTGCCGTCCACGGCGTTTACCGGCTCTGGATGCTTTTTCCTGACCAGGGGCAGATTGAGACGATGGGCCAAGGGAATATCGATGAAACAACCAGTGGCCCCAGAATCAACTACAATATGAACTGTGTGAGCGATCTCCCTAGTGGGTTTTAGTAGAGCATGAAGTACCACTGGTCTGATAGGCCCGAAGATGGGTTCAGAGGGGGTCATAGACAGGCTCGCCGGTACCCCCTGTATCATGGGCGAGCCTTCCTCAAAACCCGAAGTTTTGTTCTTGGGGCGTCGGGGGCATTCCCTTACAAAGTGTCCGTTTAACCCGCAATAAAAACAGGCATTATTGTTTCTTCGCCGTTCTCGTTCGGATGATGTTATCGGACTACGGATACCGCCTACTTGCATGGGTTCAGCAGGGGTGGTAAGAACGGAAGGCCCAGATTGACTAGAGAACGTAGTTTCGGCCCTTCTCTCGGATCTCCTTGCGTCAACCTGTAAAGCGAGATCCACCAGATCCGAAAATACCGAGGGAAGGGCAGGAACCACTGAAAGGGCATCCTTCATGGTGTTACATAGGCCTCGATAGAATACGATTGCTTTCTTCTCCTCTGGCCAGGATGTTTCAGCAGCGAGTTGATTATACTTAGTAATGTATTCTATCAATGATTGTTTACCTTGTGTAAGATCCAGGAGTTCGAGATCCCTTGATTGGGCCTTATAGCGCGTATCAAAGACTTTGGCCATTTCTGATACAAGAAGATCGAAATCATACAGAGCGGGATGATCGCTTTCCATCATTGGATTCGCCCAAGTGGCCGCAACCCCAGACAAATGGGACAGAAGAAACGCGGCTTTTGTAACAGAATCAGGAAACGCTACGGGCCGGCACAAAAAATGTAATTTGCATTGATTAACAAATGTACGATATTTCCGGGGATCCCCCTGGTAGCGTTCTGGTGCAGCAAGAGGGACGGGTGTAGGAAACCATACAGGAGTGGGTGCAGGGGCCGTGACAGGTGTTGGCTGGACTGGGGGAACTGGGTCCCCGAAATCGGCATCTGCGGGTAATGGGAAACGCGTGCTCTGTAAGGCGTCCAGGCGGTGATGTATGGCCGTCGTGGCGGTAACCATGTCGGTCCTAAGGGCCGCCACTGCCTGCAATAAGGCGGTCACTGGATCCCCGGCGGAGGGATTCATACTCCGGACGACCAAAAAGGCTTCACAGTCTGTTACGAAGTTCGTTGGTCGTGTAGAGTATGAACTACCCCTCTGTCCCCAAGAAACACCCTGACAACACCTAAAATACTGTCAGCGTGATTATTAAGGCCACAGGTGGAAGTCCCCAAACCAGGACGCGGGACAGCCGGAAGAATCCCTTGAGCGCTGTAAGGCAAGGTACAATGGTTATGTAAGTATGAAAGCAAGACACAATTACTTGTATGTAAATAGCAGATACTAAAATACCTGTAAGGACTTGAAAGAGGTGTGAACCTCCAGACTGTGGCGGGACAAGGCTGTATGGTATAGCAGGCAACCACCTATTGTAGGACCGAGGTCCAACTGGAAACACGTGGAAATCCGAGGTCAGAAACTTGATGATCAAATGTTCCAGCGTCAGTGAAGGGTGAAGCAAAAACAATCCGTGTACTAAGCGTAGGTCGGCAACAGGCAATCCAAAGTTCCAAAGTTCCAGAGTCAGAGAAGGGCTAAGCAAAGATGATCCGTGGAGCAGGCATAGGTCGATGATAGGCAATCCAAAGTTCCAAAGTTCCAGAGTCAGAGAAGGGCTAAGCAGAGACAATCCGTGGAGCAGGCGTAGGTCGACAATGAAAACAGGTCTGTAGAACGAAGAGAGAGCGTCACGTGATCCTGATTGAAACAGCTGTGAAGCAACGCCTTCGGTTTCCGAACTCTTTTTATCCCTGGAAAGGACACACGTGACAACGTCACGTGGAAGCGAACCGAAAGCGTTGCCGCGTTGCTAGGAAACCAGGGTCACATAGTCCGTGATGCGCCGGGCAGCACTGATCTCCGCGGAAGATACGAGTTCCTGGATTGCAAAAGTCTCCACTTGGTTTGCCACCGCAGTGAAGGGCGATAAATGCCTGTACCGCCAAACATGCCACGCCGTGCCCTGCCGTGTGGAACGTGAGTGGGAAATGCTGTGCAGGAATCTGAGCGTGTGTGCCGGGAAGCGCTGATAGCGGTAGAAGCGGAGAGGCGTGTCTTCGGCTGAGTAGGAAGCGGTGTGACACTGCGCAGTCTTTGATGATGGAGGCAGGACAGGGGTCGCCTTTGCAATTGGAGGGTTTTATGTTTTTCATAATGTTGATCATGTCGTTTTCTTGGATGGTTTTAAACGAGAAGGTGGGTGGGGCCTCAGTGGGTGATGGGGGCAGTGGTGGTTGGGAGGGTGTAGTGTGGGTGGAGAGTGTTAGTTTGGTGTTCAAGATTTTGGCTTGGAGAGAGCTGATCTTGTTGCGCATGGCTGTTTGGATGTTGTCACACCATTCTTTGTCCTTAGTGAAGTTTTGGGGGGTGGGTGTGGGGTTCTCAAGTTCCCTGAAAATGGCGAACATTTCCTTGGTGTTCGACTTGGCCTCAGTAATTCTCTCTTCGAAGGATTTGGCTTTGGCTTTAATGATGGCTTTCTTGTAATTAATTGCAAGGGATTTGAAGTTGAGTTTGTCTTTCTCATCCCGTGATGTTTGCCAAAGAGCTAATGCTGCCCGTTTGTCGGAGCGTAGTTTTAGAAGGTCTTGGGTGAACCACGCATTAGCGTGTCTAATGGGTTTGGATTTCCGAGGTTTAAGTGGGGCGATGGTATTGATTGCTGCTGTGATGGCCGTATCATAATTTTTTGCCAGAGTTTCTGGGTCGTTGGAGAATGGGGCTGTGAAGGCAGGTCCCTGTAAGAAGGGTAGGAGTCCTTCTTTGGTCAGTTGACGGGCACTCCTTGTAAGGGCAGGAGGCAAGGGAGGAGGGGGGTGGGATGTGGTTGTAGTGGTGGGGATGTTAAAGGTGATGGTGTGGTGGTCGGACCATGGGGTGGGGGTGTTGCCCGTGACTGTGATGGGGCAATTGTGGTGGGCGATCCAGTCTAGTGATCTGCCTAGGGCGTGTGTAGGGTTATTGATGGTGTTGACGAATCCTAGGGTGGCTAGAGCTGTGTCAAGTGCTTTGGCTGTAGGGTCTTTGGCGTCATTCAGGCCAAGGTTGATGTCTCCAAGGAGAATGGCTTTGGATGACTTTTTGAGGTTGTCCGCCAGGAGGTGGGTGATGGAGGCCTGGAAGTCTCCTAGGGGGCCTGGTGGTCGATAGATGAGGTGTAGGGTGATGGGGCTTTGGTGCGAGATGGTGAGTTTTAATTGAAGGTAGTCGCTGTTATTGTTGATAGTTTTGTCAGCCTTTCTGATGGTGATTGAGTCTTTGGCTATGAGTGCGACACCGCCTCCAGTGGTCATGCGATCTTGTCTCGTGATGGCATAGCCAGGTGGGAGAGCGAGGGATAGGGCGGGGCCTGAGGCTTCATGTAGCCAAGTTTCGGTGACCATTAGAAGATCTAGATCTAGGGTGGTAATAAGGTCGTGGATGTCTAGTGCATGCGCATTGATGGAGCGGGCGTTGATGAGGGCACATTTGAGGTGCGGTTCAGGGGTGACATTGATGGTCGAGGGTGGCATATCCGAACCGGTGGGAGGCATGTTTTCTGGGGTCATAGACACAGATAAAGTGGCATTTGCATCATTAGGTAGCACGGCAGTGGTAGAAGAATTGCAAATAGCGGTAATTTAATTCAAACCAGTGGGGGGCATGTTTTCTGGGGTCATAGACACAGATAAAGTGGCATTTGCATCATTAGGTAGCAAGGCAGTGGTAGAAGAATTGCAGATAGCGGTAATTTCATTCAAACCAGTGGGGGGCATGTTTTCTGGGGTCATAGACACAGATAAAGTGGCATTTGCATCATTAGGTAGCAAGGCAGTGGTAGAAGAATTGCAAATAGCGGTAATTTCATTCAAACCAGTGGGGGGCATGTTTTCTGGGGTCATAGACACAGATAAAGTGGCATTTGCATCATTAGGTAGCAAGGCAGTGGTAGAAGAATTGCAGATAGCGGTAATTTCATTCAAACCAGTGGGGGGCATGTTTTCTGGGGTCATAGACACAGATAAAGTGGCATTTGCATCATTAGGTAGCAAGGCAGTGGTAGAAGAATTGCAGATAGCGGTAATTTCATTCAAACCAGTGGGGGGCATGTTTTCTGGGGTCATAGACACAGATAAAGTGGCATTTGCATCATTAGGTAGCAAGGCAGTGGTAGAAGAATTGCAGATAGCGGTAATTTCATTCATACGTGTGAGTGACACATTAACAAGAGTCTTAGACATTGTATCCAATGCAAATGGCTCACGGTGGTGCTTGATAAGTGGGGTCAGCTTCGTTGTGTGGCTTAGTTTGTGGTATAGATGCAGTACTGGGGAGGTGGTCTTTCGGTTGGTTGTAGCTAATGTTCTCGACTGTAGTCGTGCATTGCGTGCACTTGTGGGGATGGGCAGAGTGACCAATACGCTAGGTAGAGTACGTGTGCGTAGACGGTCTCGCCTTTTTGCGAGTGTGTGCGGTAATTCCGGAGTGCGGGACTCCTTACCTTGTGATTCCAGCAGGTGTCCGCGGTAAACGGCAGACTTCGAGCAGCGAAGAGCTGCAAAGAGGAGTGCAGGCCTTGTCCTCTGGCCTTCTCCTTGCGGCTTCGCCTGGCGGTGGGCCCCGTCTCTCTTTATGGTGGGGGGGTGGAGCCGGCAGGGCGGGAAGCCGTATCAGGCTACGGGCTGCGGGCGGGAAGCGGCGTCGATTCGGCGGGAGATTTGAAAGATGCTTTTTCAAAAGCATTGTCGGCGGTGATCGTGCCTTCCATGGTGGAGGCCTTTGCAATGTGCGCGAGACGCACTGGATCAGCTGGGGCTCCGAAAAGAAGATGAAAGTCAGCAGACAGCTGATCGAGCACAGCTGATGGAGGCACTCGCAGCGGAGCTCATCATTTCAGCCTGGGAGTACCTGCCTTATACCTTGCCCTAGGAACCACTCCTTACCTTGCCTGCAGATCTTCATTCAAGGGTTTTTTCTGCCGTTCCAGCTTTTTCCCTTGGGCACCGATGCTGGCCCACTGGGAGCCCCCTAAGGCAGGTTTCCACTACTGCCAAGGTGGCCTCCGGAGGGGCCAGACCTTACTTGCACGATAAGAAGGTTAGAACACCTAAGGATCTTATCTCTACCAAGAAGAAGGAACGTCCCCGAATCCAGAAGATTCAGGTGAGGAGAAGGGGGAGGTGGAGCCGAAGTCTGACACAGACATCAAAGATTCCCTTCTGTGGTAAATGTACTTTTACTTTCTTGCTTTTGGTGCTAACAAACAACTTCCTTTCATTATCTATTTTGAGTTATGGAACTTAAAAAATGTGGCGTGCTCACCAATATGCCTCAGTGTTCCTTTTGTCCCAGTGTGGACTCACTGGCTCTTTGTGATGTCTCCAAATTTGCTATAGCCCACCGATGACAGCCACCGAAGCTCTCTTCCTTGCTCTGCTCTGCTTTCAGTTTTCCTGCTTCCCGCGGTCCCAGTTGGGCTTCTCTTCTCCTCGTAGGTCGCTGGTAAGTTTCTTGCTGCTTCTTTCCACCAGCAAATGCCCATGAGCCATGCAATTGCTTCTGGCATTCTCATGTGGAACCTTCTTCACGCAACCATCCTCTGTCAATGTCTGAGGTGGTTGGCTCCAACTTCTTTTCTCAGCTCCTCTGCAACACGAAGAGCAGAAGCCTGCTCCAATCAGCAGTCAGCCCTTTCTTCTGGCAATCTTGTTTCAGGTGCACGCTTCCACCAACTTGCCTGTGCTCTGGGTTTCTTCTGCTCTGTATTCCTCCATTCTTCTTCCTCATCGCAGTGTGGAGGTGTTTCTGGGAACCGTAGTTCCTTTTAACTAACTTGCACAAAAGCGTTGGAGGAGTGGTTTTATCATGTTCTGAGGGCAAGTCAGTGTTTAAAAGTTTGTAGATTGGTTTGAGAGAAATTGAGCACTCTTCTTTGAGGGAGCAGGGAAAGAATCACAATAGGCCATCACTGTGTTTTGTTTGGAGATTCCTTCTGCAAGAGGAAATAGGGATACCATGTCTCATTCTCTAATACCACCACTCCCTCCCTGAGTGTGTCTCCCCCATGTGATCCTCCCTCATAGACCCTCCTCCAGGGTCAGGATAAGGTAGTGGCTGCTGTCCCATAGCCAGATGGGTGGGGGAGGTCAGAGCCAGAATTTGAGTAGTTATATCATTGGATTCATTACCCTGGGGAGTTCACAAAGTACTGCTGCGATGTATGTCCTCCCCATGCTAGAAAACAGTTCTTGCAACTCATAGCCTCGAAGAGTCGATAAAGGGCACAGCTTCTTCCAGCTACTGGCTCGCTTTTCAGCTTACCCTTCCCCAAGAGTTCAAAACAGTTCCAAAAAGACATCAGGGTTCTATTCCCCAAGTTTTTATTGAAGTTCACAAAGTCTTCGGGTTCCCTTCCCCAATAAGTTAGCCCTTCCAGCTTCAAAACTATGGGCAGTTCAAAATCGCTTGGCTTTCAAAAATAATTCTAGTTCAGCTTGTTAACCATCCAGGTTCCTCATTATTTCATACACATTATTCATTTCTTCAATTACTTCAGCTGCAGTTGTCAACCCATTACAGGTCACGCAACCAATAGCCCTTTCACATTGTTACTAACTTCTGTTTTCTCGTTATGCACTGGTATCATTCTGCTTCTCTTTAACTGTCTCTTGGTTTTGCCACCACATGCTTGCTCTAATTTTTGTATCTCTCGGCTCACCCTTATTTCTGCTTCTTCTTAGCATATCTAATATCTCAATCAATCCTGAGGCTTTCTCGCCAACATATGGGTTTTCTCTAAACCTGTGTCCCCAGTCAACAGTCAATGCTGTTTCTCCTTGGCGGTCTCTTGACTTTATCACAACATGTATTTCATACAATTCCCTCAGTGGGGTTCATTCTTTTCCACCACCTTCCTTTCACATTACCCAGTAATGTTCATCACTTGCTTTTCACTCGATTCATAAGTATTCATTACTTGCTTCACTTTATTTATAAGTGCTCATCAATTGCTTTCCCTTTGTTTTCACTCATGCCGTATTTTCACACTTTTCATATCTTGCCTTCAGTTTGGTATTCGATAAATCTTGTTGCAATCTTAAAGTTACTTTGCTGATTGTTGGTATTCAAAATTCCTCAATTCGATTTCCAACCACCATTAACATAAGTCTCAGTTCTTTTGGCATTTTCATATACCCCTTTCCAGCACCCCAGAGTGCCCTAATTTGAGTGTCGCTTTTTTCACGCTCCTCGGTGTACCGCCGCTTCTCCAGGTGTCTTCTTTCTTCTGTTCGGCTTCTCCTTGCTCTGCTTAAGCTCTTAGGGAGCTCCGGTAAGCAGCGCTCACTGCTTTCGGGCCTTTCTGCAGCGGCCACAGCAGTCTGGATCCCTCAGTGTCCCACAGCTCCATCTGTGGACACACGGCACAGGGGATTGCAGATGACTTGACCCTCTCGTGCCTAGCTCAGGCCCGGCGTTTCTCTCACCCCTCTGCAACACACAGCATCCTTTTCACCAGCCTCTCTCCAGACTGCTCCATGACTGCCAGCCGCATTGGCCTCTTCAGGCGTGTTCCTCCTCCTCTTATGCTGGTCTCTCCTTTTTTAGATATTGAGGCCACTTGCCTCAATATCTGCATGTCCCCCCCATCATGGGGGAAGGCCCTCCCTACTACTTTGCGCACAGTGCCGTGCAGCTTCAGAAACGCACGACTCCGGTCGCGCACCCGCCCCACTATCACCTACACCCCGAATATAGTAGACCGTAACCTAAAGGTAGGTCTCAGATGTTTGCCGCCGTCACGCAGGCACAACTCTAACTCGACCTACCCGGATGACACTCTTGTGCTCCACAGGCCTGCCTGCACCATGGCACCATTGTACACTGAAGCCATTGCACCTCATCTCAGCCCAAACTCATCAGACGCCCAAATCAAAAGGCCCATTACTAACACTGTCGCGGAACCACCATCCACGCCCAGGCCAAGTGATGCTTACCAGCCCAATGTTGCCACTACTGTCTCTGCTGCACTTATACCTCATGTGGACTATGTACAGCCTGTTATGCCTAGTGATGCCCCCATGCCAAATGTTGATATTGCTGACACTATTGATACTGCTGCCCTTATGCCCAATGTTGTTTCTGCATTGCCTGTTATGCCTAGTGATGCCCCCATGCCAAATGTTGATATTGTTGACACTGTTGATACTGCTGCCCTTATGCCCAATGTTGTTTCTACTTTGCCTGTTATGCCTAGTGCTGACACCACGACCAAGTCCAAAAACATACTACCCCCTATCCCTGACCCACCCACTACCCCCCCAGACCACCCACTTCCATCACACCTCCAACGGTCCACACCCTTAGTTGCGCCCTGCTCAACGCCCGCTCCGTACCTGCCCACGCCCTCGACATCAACGACCTGATCATTAAGGACAATCTTGACCTCCTATTCCTCACAGAAACCTGGCTCAATGAAAGTTCTGGCCCGGCACTATCTTTGGCTATTCCGTCTGGATACTCCATATTCAGGAAGCACCGCACCTCTCAGAGAGGTGGTGGCGTGGCCCTCATCGCCAGGGAATCATTTGCTATTAGGGAAATTGCAGGGCAACTTGACCACAATAGTGACTACCTCCCACTCAAAATTAATGTCTCTCCTAACTGCACCATAACTGTGCACATTGTCTACAGTCCTCCGGGTCCTTGCACTGACTTCCATGATACCATCATCCTCGCACTGTCCAACAACATCAAAAAGACTTCCTAGGTCATACTCCTGGGCGACTTCAACCTGGGGCTCAATGACCCCAAGGACCCCCATGCCAAAACCCTCAAGAACGCCCTATCCACCCTGGGCTTTGCGCAATCTGTCTCTGACTCCACCCACATCAAAGGGCGCACCCTCGACTGGATCAGTCAACATAGCTGCTCACTACTTGTCACGGAAAACACGCCCATCCCATGGTCTGACCACCATTACATCCAATTCAACCTTCGCACCAAAAAAGAGACCAACTCACCTCCCGCCCCATGCCCAGCTACTCTCGCCAGGAGCTCCCGCCAGCTCACAGTCGAGAATTTAGCACCCTACTTCCGCAACCCGGCCTTGCAGGCCCCATTCTCTAACAACCCAGAAACCCTAGCCAACACTTTCAAAGAAGTCATCAACCAAGCAGTTGACGCCGTTGCGCCACTGACCCTCAAAAAAGCCAAGAAAACCAAACACACTAATTCATGGTTCTCCAAAGAACTCCTTGAACAACGTGCGCAAAAGAGGACTGCCCTCTCCACCTGGAAAACTAACCCTTCAGAAACCACCAAAAATGCGTTCAAAGCCATCTCTAAATCCTACAAAACTAACATCACCCTAGCTAAAGCTGCATCCTTCAACGCTAGGATCTATGACGCCAAATCGGGGTCAAAGGAAATCTTCACCATATTCAGGGAACTGGAAAAACCATCCTCTCCTCCTCCCACTCTCATCAAAGATGATAACTGGTGCAATAGCATTCAATCCGCAATGCTAGACAAGCTTAACACTCTTCAAGCTAAAATTCGTGGCCACCAAAAAGCCCTTTCCCGCCTCATAGCTAACCTGCATAGTCAACCCACCACACCCTCCACCACTAATCCCTCTCCATCTTTTAACTTCAAAGACATTACTGAGCACGAGGTCATCGCCCTGCTCAAGTCCATCAAACCTTCCAACTGTAAGGGAGATGCTTGTCCAGCTAGTCTCATTAAAGACTCAGCACAGATCCTAGCTCCATTTCTCACAGCATTCATTAATTCATCCTTCCAGTCCGGCCACGTTCCAACGGGACTTAAGGAGGCCTGCGTACGCCCACTCCTCAAAAAACCTTCGCTGGACCCAACGATCCCGGGGAACTATCGACCTATCACCACTGTACCCTTCCTGCTGAAAATCCTGGACAAAGCAGCTTACCTGCAAGTCCAAAAGTTCCTTGAAGAAAACCGTCTCCTCGGCCTGCGGCACGGTACCGAAACGGCTCTCTTGGACCTAAAGAACCAAATGGACGATCTAAAAGACGCAGGGAAACCTGCTCTCCTTCTGCTCCTGGATCTATCCGCCGCCTTTGACCTGTTGGACCACAACACCTTGTGTCACCATCTAGCTACCCAAGCTAACTTTTCACCCAAAGCTTGCAAATGGATTACCTCCTTCCTCCAAGAAAGGGCCATGAAAGTCTTCTCCTACTCAGCCTGTGCCACCCCTAGCCTCATCACCTGCGGTATGCCTCAGGGCTCATGTATCGCGCCCACGCTTTACAACCTCTTCACGAGGCCACTGTTCAGCATCCTTGACTCCCTGGGCATCTCGTATACAAACTATGCGGATGACTCCCAGGTCCTCATCCCACTCACAGGCGATTGATTACCTGGCGGATACTAAAACTCTTACCACCATCTACTCCACTATCCAATCATGGATGACAGATAACTGGCTATGCCTTAATAGTGAAAAAACCGAACTCCTCCTCATAGGAGCACCCTCCACGATGGGGAACCTCGGTGAACAGTACACTTCCTTCACTATTGACAACATTCCCATCAAGGTCTCCAAACATGTGAAGACACTCGGAGTCTACCTAGACTCCGACTTGTCAATGGATAGACAGGTCAATGCCATTGCCTCCTCCTCAGCCTATTACTCGAAAGTCCTCAACGCTGCCAGACCTTTCCTGTCACGCCAGAATTGCCTCACCATTGCTAGGGCAATAATTGGATCCAGGCTGGACTACTGTAATGCCCTACTCGTTGGGATCTCCAATAAGAACCTCGCCAAACTTCAGCTAGTTAAAAATAATGCACTTAGGGCGGCCACAGGCACCGCGAGAAAAGACCACATCTCAGAAGTCAGAAGACAGGCACACTGGCTTCCGGTGAAAGAGAGGATTGTTTTCAAAACACTCGCCCTCACCCACAAATGCCTCCATGATCTTGCTCCACCCTACTTGACCCAAAGAATCACCAAGCACTCTGCCACCAGACCATTAAGAATGTGCTATTCCAACACGATTGTCACGCCCAAATCACGCAAGGTGCGCGCTGGTGGTGCTAGCTTTCCCACTCGGGCCGCCACCTACTGGAACGCACTGCCACCTCACATCAGAATGATTGAATCCCACCAAGCCTTCCGCAAAGCTGTTAAAACCAAGCTCTTTGTATGAAACGTACCTGAATGCATTCTGTTACTGTATTATGAATATCATGCCTCACCTGTAACTATGCCTGTAATTTTGTATCCATAAGACCTCTGGTCTCATGCATATCTGCTGAATTAAGAATCCAACACTTACTTGTAACAGCGCCTCGATGCCCATGGGCTGCAAGTGCGCTATACAAATGCGAATAAATAAATAAATAAATAAAAAATATACCTGTGGACCCTTAACAGGTTGCAGGTGTAAGTCCTTTGCCTGACTATAGGTGAATCTATTAGCGAGACATGCCTGACCAGTTCAATGGTATTCCTCCACAGTCTTCTTCCTTGTCCCAGTACCAGAGTGGTGTGAATGAATGGGAGTGTGCATAACTCCCGGTTACCTCCTCCTTGTCCCAGTCTTAAAGGGAAATAATTGTGGGGCAGTTTGTGTGTAGAAAAGAGGTAAAGGCTGAATGGAAGGGGGTACAATTCCCAGTTGTTTTTTCCTTGTCTTGTCATGGATCTGATATTCCTCTGTATTAATAAGAGGAGATTGATATGTTTTAACCTGCCTAAATAAGCCGGTGTCCACCTAGTTGATTTCTTCCTTGTCCTAGTATAATAATGGCAATTCCGAGGGTCATTTTGAAAGGAAGGAAAGGGAATAGTTTGACAACAACCTATAAAGGCTTCTGGGACTGAAGGTTCAATGTGAAAAGAGAATAGGGGATACAACGTCTAACCTAAGGACGTACTCTCCCCACTCCCCAAGTCTCCTCCACCCAGGTGATCCTCCCTTGCATATCCCCCCCAGGGTCAGGATCCAAAAACGATGGCCTTTCCCTTGCCACCAGAGCAGAGGAAGTAGGGGACAAGGAAGTGAGGACTCCCTCAGGTTTCTCACATACCCTTGCCCTATAAATAAGGCCTCCCACACAAGGGACATATCCTGATGGCTTCTGGGGGTGGGGGAGTTTAAGTTGTAAGTCTGATGGGATCCATGACCAATTCCACACAGAAGTTGTGAGTAAGAAAGGTTCTGCTTGCCAGGTTTTGAATGGTGAAAACTGTGATTGGCATGTGTTGACCTTGTGCAGTAATTATGGGAAATTGGGGAAGTCAGTCCCAATATTAGTTTCCCGTGGGGGACCGGAGATAATGACTGAAGGGAAATTGGTGGTTGTCCCCTGTACTTGGATGGGTATAGCCACTTTGGGATACACTTTCTGGTCCCTGTGGACACAGGTGATCTTCACTAATGATGCCCCTTTTAATTTCTCGGGTGGTATAAGATCTGCCCATACTGTTTGCTACCAGAATCTGCTAGGGCTTGAACCGGGATGCCAATTAGTTCGTAAGTGGACTTTGGAGATGTGCCATAAAAGAAATTGCTCTGTTTATTCACATTTTCATAAGAACCTGGATCTACCCATTCTTCCTGTAAAGACTGGAGGGGTGTATCTGTACTTCTGGCCTCTGTATGGAAGGGAAAAGGAAAAGACCAGCCAGGGCTCTCAATTTGGTAGCAATGAACGAGCAGCCAGGTTTAAGCTTTCAGGAGGTGATGTAGGCTGGTTCTTAAGTAAAGTGAGTCCCCAAACCCCCACAAAGTAATGTCCACACACTATGTTAGGTGATAACACAGTGGGCCTCATTGCAAGTATGCCGGTCCAGAAAGAGCGGTGACGGTAGCACCTTACCGGCACTGTTTTCCAGACAGGCACATTCAGAGTCGTAAGTGCGGAAACACTGTATCCCACGGCGCCACCGCATCCGGTAGCACTGTGACTGTAAAATGTGGAATGATTCGCCAGACGTGCCTGAATTACTGGCATGGCATTCGTACGGGCACATTCAGAGTACCGCCTACACGGAAACACTGCCATAAAAATGCTGGTGGCACAGTGAATACTGCGCCTGTAATACTAGAACCACAGACTAGGCATTAAAGAGTGCCAGGTGAGCAGCAACAGGCCCCAGGTGTCCAAAATTAGCCCAGCTGCACACCGTTGACCACTGTGAATGTTCAAAAAGACCACACCCACACCAAACCCCCCTCCCAAAATAACCATGCTGCCAAACAGACCCCAGGTGTCCAGAATTAGCCCACCTGCACACCATTGACCACTGTGAACGTACAAAAGAACCACTCCCACACCAAACCCCCCTCCCAACACATCCATGCTGCCAAACAGGCCACAGGTGTCCAAAATTAGCCCAGCTACACACCATTGACCACTGGGAATGTACAAAAGGACCACACCCAACCCACCTCCCAACACAACCATGCTGGCAGTTGCTGTAGCAGCAATTCAGCTGGGGAACCTGCCAGGAGGGATTGAGGATGAAGCAGCAGAGAGGTAGAGGAGGTGGTGTAGGTGCAGGAGGCAAATGAGGAACCAGTTGCCATGCATAACATCAATGGCCAGCAGGTAGCACCCCGCAGGCAGCCACCAATACCATGCACCAGGGCCTCACCCTGGAACCTGACCCCAAGCCAAATCCACACATTGTACCGGCTTGACAGGAAGACCATACCATCAATTGTCACCCTCATTCATGACGACATCAGCAGCCTGATAAATATATGGACTGCAATCCCCCTTGCTGAAGGTAGTGTCAGTACTGCACTTCCTTGTAACCGCCACATACCAACACGCCATGGGTGAGCTGCACGGGCTGTCACAACCCTGTTTTTCAAGGGTCTTGTTCCAGGTACTGGGTGCACTGCTGCGCCATGTGGCAGACCACGTTGCCCTACCCGAAACCCCTGGCGAGGTTAATACCACCAAAGCGGCCTTCCATGCCCTGGCAGGAAAGCCTAATTGCATCAGCGTTAGATTGCACCCATGTGGAGTTGGGGGCCAGATGGTCTATGATTTTCAGGATCCACCCGCGACTCAATGGTCTTGCTGAACTCCACTTTGCCAGGGCATGGTACAGTTACATGGCACGGCACATCAGAGAGTGCACCTGGCTGTTTGGTGAGTAGAATGACCAATGCGTGACCTCTGTGTAGTGGGCGGGTAAATAGGCACTCACCAGAGTGCACCTGGCTGTTGGGTGAGTAAAATTACCAATGCATGACCTCTGTGTAATGGGAGGGTAAATGCACAGTCAGCAGAACATGTGGCAAATGCAACCTAACACACATACATTGCATCTCTGATTTCAAAGGTATGGAACGCATGTACCAAACGGGCATATGGATCACACCCAATTCCTATCATTGAGGCAACACAAAAGTACCACATGTACCAGAATGCATCAGACAACCTACAAAAGTGACTGTTAAAGTCCAATGAATGCACTACCATACACCATCATCAGTGAACCCCACAGCCTGGAGCCAGTACACATGCCTGTCACAGGAGAACATAGCCATATGCATGTGACATGTATGTGGACTTGAGTGTGGCACACACAAATGAATGTCAGTGAGGAGCAATTTACAACATAACAAGGCACACAGTATGGGCTGATGCAATGGACACAGAAGGACGCCATGGAGGCATAGGCCAACATGTCAAGGGGTGTGAGAATCAGTGAGGGAAAACGTACTACAAAACAACTAGTCACTAACCCTGCATAGGGAGCAAGGCAATTGTTGCTATGCCTATCGGCAACTCGCCATAACCTACACAACTGTTAAGCAAGCGCCAAGTGCACATTACAGGGCATCCACCCACCGCAAACAGTACCCAATTATGACAATGATTCACAACCACAGCCATGCTGAATCATGTGTGATGAACGATAAACGTATCACTGCACACATGTATATACCCCAAATGGATGCACATCTGTGTGCCATCATGATACAAATAGTAACTGAGATTGCAGACAGGCAAATTGACATACAAGTACTCAGAAGATGTAGAGTAGCATGGTGAAGGAAGCAAAACACACAACATGAAGCAACAATGCAGTGGGATTGGGCATCAATATGTGAGGGACCTCAAAGCGAACACGCACATGGGCCATATCCGGAGGCCTGCAGGAAGAGCGACCGTGCCTCTGCCTGGGTTGTACCGGACACCAGACGCCTTACATGGACCTTGCTTACCGGTGCCATCGGGCCATTACAGATTGCTGTGGCACAGGAAGCCAGGTGCTAGTAAATTGCAAGTTCCACTTACCATGGAGTGCCATAGTATGCAATGGGAATATGGACATGGGAGGTTTGGCACCATGAAAAATGTTGCTGGTGCTCCCGGGAGCACACTGCCTACCGTGCCAGCAACGCCCAGCACTGTCAGGCCTCTTGGGCGCTGTAGGTGTGGTAGGAACACTTTTAGCACCGTACAAGATAAGAGGCTCCTAGTAGGTAGCCACACACCCTTGTTCATATACCAGCAAAAGAAGCACATAGAAGCATTCAAGACCAGTTCAATTCATGACTGCAGACAGTGAGCATGCCACACACTCTCGGATCAAATGATTGACCAACCATTTGAATGTGGTTATTGCTTTACATATGACATTGCAGCAATCACTATAGTATCATCTGTAGCATGTGCTACGTCTTGTGCTAAGTAAATGTGGGAAATGGGAATTGCACACTTCACTAACATGAAATTGCCACCACAATGATTCCATCCCACTTCTGTCACTCCCATGCAGGTGATGCCAAATCCTCACGACATGGCTGATGACAACCGTTAGATGGCCACGGAACATGCATGAAGAGGAGGACAACCGTGTGCTTTTCTGTACAAGGGGCAGTATTGAATGTACATTTGGACTACTCACGGACTACTCAAGGCAAGGCTGCCTCAGCAGATCTGGTGGTGCCCTCATGTATAGCCCCATAAAGGTTGGCAAGATTCTCCTGGCCTGTGCAATGTTGCACAATAGGTGTATTAGATGGAAAATTGCACTTCCCCCGGACATGGACCCTGCTGAGGAGGAGAATGGGGATGACGACGATGACGGGATGCAATTGCGACCCCGCCGGGAGGCCATGGATGGACAACATGCACGGGATGCACTGATACACAAATTCTTTTGAACACTACTGACAAGCACATGGTGCACAACTGGTGGCATGTTTTCTGAGCACATTCTATTAAATACTCACATAGAAACGGAATGTCCAGTCGTGATTTATATTCAGGACCAAGTATATTGTAACTTAAGCATTTTAACAGCAGGTGGACCATCAATATCCTCCCCAATTTACCCTCCCTCCTCCCCCTCCGCAACTATAATTCCCAACTATCAACCCCCACTCCCCCTCCCCAACTTACCCATCCCCCAACTGTCACTCCCAACTATGAACCCCAATTTACCCTCCCCCTCACCCTCCCTAAATAGTCACATGTGGTGCAATTGTTGCATGGCCATGGATGCTCCTTGCCATGTCCATGGTTCTGCCCTACTTGCGGCCAGTTTGGCAGCATGTGTGCACTTGTGTGCCATGCCAGACAGGTGCATGGATCGCCTCCACTGGCTGCCTGGCTGGGAGCTTGCAGGCGTGGAGCTGGTGGAGGCCAACAGTGTGTGGTCACTAGCTATTCGGGACATGCATGCCTGGAGGGCCAGTGCCATTGTCTCGGCAATAGTGGACTGGATGCTATTACCCTCACAGACCCTTCTAGCCAATGTACAGTGTCCGCAGTTGACAGCCCAAGTGCACGGGCAACCCGCCGTCCAATGGCATGGTTGCTTTCCCTCATGAGGTGGGACTCCTCCAGGTGCTGCTGCACCAGGGCAGTGAGGGTGTCCTGACGCTCCTCCATGCATCCTTCAATGCGTCTGAGACGAGCATTCATTTCATGGACAGAGGGGTATGGTGAGCTATCTCACCCTCATCCGGGTGTGATCAGTGTTGTCCCCGGTGTGAAGTCCAGTGTCTCCAGCTACATCCCCATCATTGGAGTCAGTGGCATGGACGTCGGGTTGCTGAGGTGGGGGTGGTGCATGTCCCCATGCCATTCCCCTTGTGTGTGCCTGTGCTACTGCGATACTGCCAGGTGGTCCGTCGTAGCTGGGGTAACCGCCATGGGAGCAGCTGGGGTAACCGCCAGAGGGCCTTCCTGGGGCACAGGGGCAGCTGGGGTAACCACCACAGGGGCAGCTGGGATAACCGCCACAGGGGCTACCTGGGCTACAGGGGCAGCTGGGGTAACTGCCACAGGGGCTGCCTGGTGCACGGTGGCACTTGTCACGTGCACACTGCCAGATATACTGCCAGAGGACATCGACAGCCGTTGTTATGTATGCCTTACACATCCGGTGCCCCACAATGTCTCAGATTGGCCGCCGTCCGTGTCAGATGATGTTCCTGTGGGGCAATGAAAGGCATGATGTCAGTGACCTGCCTGGCTAACAATTGTACAGTTACATGCAACATGGTGATCATGCAGCATTACATTTTAGGGACATGCAGTGCTGCATGGTATGTGAAACTCATCCATGTGTTGTGTGGCCACAGCTGCAGGCAACATGCAACACAGAGGTGCTGGGACTGCTGCCATGTACACCCGCATTTGGCTGTGGGTAGTGGCATGCTGGTCTGCCCATGTGCAGGTAGTTGGGATGTGTTGAGAGGGATGAAAGGATGCTCACGTTCATGGGGAGATACACCAAGGATCTAAAAAAGGGCCTGGGCAGATCTTGAAGATCGTGCCAGGATAAAATGTTAGATGTGGTGGGCCCACTAATGAAGATTCTCCAACTGGTAGAGGAGGCAAAACAGAAAGCGGAGACGATAGATCCCACCATATTGGCAGGATGGACGTAGAGGGCCACATGTCTGTTGGGTAATGCTAACAGCACCATCATGGCAGAGAGGAGGAGGTCTTTCTAGTGAAGATAGACCCTAAACTGAGTGAATCAGCGACATCGGGGGTCGCAAGGGCACAAGGGTCAAACTGTTGAGAGGGGTTCTCTGGGGGGGTGCGTGCCTGGAGTCGATGTGTGACCTGGTTGCATGCCCAGGATGTGTGTGGGGTTTTCGTGGTAGGGCTGTTAGGGTCATGTAAGGGACATGCACTCCCATTGGGTGGGTGTGCGTGGGAGCCAATGTGTGCACGCAGGTGTGACCTAGCAGTGTTGTGCTGTGGTGACAGTGGCAGCATGGCAGGCACACATGCAGTACTGGCGGCCAGGATGCACAGTGTCTGTGTCGTGTATTTGTTTTTTTTACTTGGCAGTAGAGGCTGCCTATGAGTTGTTCATCAGTGCTCTCATGTGCTGGTTATTGGGTGGGGGGGCTGGCTGCATTGTCAAGGCTGTACCTATATTGTCCATGCGGGTGTGTATGGGTATCCTGCTACAGGGAGTGGGTGTGATGCAGTGTACAGGTGACACTGGGCCTGATTACCAGTGCGTTGGTAACCCTGCCGGTGCTACCGGCAGGTTTCCGCCAGACCCATAAACAATTATCAGTGCCTGACTTCCCGGTGCCACTGGCCTATTTTAAGTCCAGTGGCCGGGAAGTCAGGCACTGCACATTTTCTTGATCCACATTCCCATAGAGTCCCATAGGAATCGATGGGAGTGGGTACACAGAAGCAGCGGCAACGTTGTTGACGGTGCCAGTGCTTCTATGGCAACTCAGCATGCCAGGGCCGCAGCACCCACCAGGGACAGGCCTGTTGGGCGCTGCAGCCCTGGCAGCCACTGTAATGGGGCATCATCATGTGTGTGCCGGTCCAGAGGCATGTGTGCCGGTGATCTTGCAGACACCCTTGTTTCAGGACCCACACTGTCAGGATGTGTGACACTGTGTGGTGCCTTGTGATGTGGTTGGGTATGGGGCATGCATGGGAGGCTGGGCATGTGGCTTGCTTTGCACCACATTGAATAGGTGGGGGGCCATGGGAGTGCTGGGACGGGTCTGGGTGATATGGGCAGTGCTATGGACATTCCAGTGACTTTTTGTCCTCACCAGCTGCAACAGGTGTCCCGGCACCCTTCTCCACTTCACTAACTCCATCTATTTTCCTCCCAAGGCAGCAGCTTGATGGGGGAGGATGGTCCGCCACCTGTAGCCGGGCAGTGCCTCCGGTGTACAGCAAGGAGGATGCGCACCCTCAGGCGCAAGCCGTCCCAGCACTTGCGACAGTCCTTGACACTGCATGGTGTCACCCCCACAGCAATCACCTTCCTTGCAACTTCGGCCCAGATTGCCTTCCTCAGGAGCTGCATGCTGTGCTGCTGGTCCACTGAAAAATGCTCACTGGCATACACCACAATGAGATCAACCAGAATGTTGAGTTTAGCCTCACCAAAGCGTGGCTTGCGCTGGTGGGTTTGCGGGATCCTAGCTGACATGTCCCTCGATTAGCTCAGGCACTCAGAAGGGGTGGATGGCTTCCAGCACAGTGAGATTGCAGTGGACTGTGATTTTAGTAATGGCCACCGTGCTCTTTCCGGTTCCGGCAATCACGTTATTTCCGGTTCCGGTGTTTCCAGCTCCGTGTCCGCGGGGCCGGTAAGTCTGGCATTCACGTGGCAGAGTCAGGTGCACTGCCAACATTGGTGGCAGTACATCCGTCTCCACCGGTACCGTGATTGTGGTGGCACTGGTCCCGCAGATAGGGGATGCATATGGCCGACGAGGCGTAATCCTTCCTTGCTTCCGGCGTCCCATGGTGGCAGAACCGGTGGGACCGCCATCACGGTAACACTGGATTTGTACCGCTGGGCAGGGAATGAGGCCCAAAATCTTTTCTTATAGTTTAATGGAAAAAAACAGCACTGCGCTGTGTTTTAAAGTAGGGAGAGAACTGACGTTTCTCTTAAGGAACCGTTTCCCATTAAAAGTGTACCAGTGCAGAAAACCAATTCTATGCCAAGACCGGAGGCTCAGATTATGCTTTACTGCAAACTTTACTTCTCTAGCAGCATAATAAAAAGTATAACGAGATAACCATCCTAAACGAAAAAACTGCAACTGCCAGGACATATATCTCTTTGGTCGTGCTTAACTGATTGGTCTGCACTGACACGTGATCCCATTAACCAATCCACTGCCTCCTTTATTCCTTAAACACTCTATCCCTTCAAGCAGCAGATAAGTACACTAGTTGCTTTTCATATTGACTGAGTTCTACTTCGTGTTAAATGTGTTTTATTGGCAGCGCGGCACTTACATAAAAAACTGTACAAAGTAGAGGGGTGCGAGCAAGGCGAACAGCAGAACGTTTCTGCTTGGTTGACGAAACGCAATGAGCATTCAACGCCAGCCTCTGCACCGGTAAGGGCCACCTGACAGAGGACAGCGTTTCATGGAAGTGCCTCTGAGTGCGACTCCCGCTCAACGGTTCCTACGCTTCCGCAGGCATCTCAAGGCTTTTGCAAAATTACATTGAACATAAAAAAAAGTTTTGTCACTCACGCATGCGCGAAGTGACATCATGCGTTCGAAATGTATTTATGTCAAGACTCCATACAGCTCTAAACAGCACTCTCCCGGAGGGTCTTCCATGCTAGGAGGTCTATAGAAGCCATTCATGTCACTCTAATTGAGAAGTAAGTACTATTGGGACCCTTTTTGAGGCTCCCCTGTTCCTTTGACCATCACGCTTATACTATTCTTACTCTTACAGAGAGGTTACGCCATTGTATCAATCCGATCCTGACCCTAATGGTCTTCCACACTAGGAGATCCACAGGAGTCTTCCATGTCACTCTTTTCAAGGTGTAAGTACTATTAGGACTTTCTCTATGTTCTACTGTTCCTTTGTGCGTGACACTTAGACCATTCTTAATCTTTCAGTGAAGTCTCGCTTTTGCATCTATATGGAAGACACTTCCCAAAGAGCATTTTGAGTCTGACTACGCAGCATTAGTATACCATACAATTGGCATGAAAAGCTAGAAGCTATCTCTTACAGGTTTGGGTCATCTATTACGTGATGTAAGTTACAAACATTGCTTCTTGTCTATATATCTTTTTGTACTAAACTATCAGCCTGTAATTATTGAAACCTTACGCTTCACAGTTACTGGATGCCTTGTTATTTAACATGAAGCATTGTTACACATCCCTGTAGGAATCTATAATTTATCCATATGGTCTTCAAGACTTGAACTTTGTTTCAAGTAAGTTATCCATTATGACACATTTTATCCTCTTTGAACAAACTCGATTGTATCAACTTTTATTGTTTACAGACACTTGGAGCTATTCCATTCTCTTGTGAATTGTATTATGGATCCTTTCCATGTTGGAACACCAATCTGTGGTCTAATAATCATACACAGATGTGAACTGCTGTCCCCATCTTATAAATTACTTCCAATACTTCATCACATTTGCACCCCCTTCTCCCTTTAAACTACAGTTTTATTATCATTAATGGTAACATTTATATGTATACATTTCTTTCAGCATGAATCGTATGGGTTCACCAGATTGCCGTCTTTTCTTTTAAAATGATTCCCCGTCCATTTTTGATCAACAGGAACACATCAGATATTTAAGTAATCACAAGGTCAGCTCTCCTTTTCTCTAACCTACTTTTCCAATGATGATATACTAGGAGTATAATCTTTCAAGCTACTAATCGCAATGGTGGCCATAATCATCATATTTATTGTAATGTTAAAGCATCTCATTTCCCACACTGCAATAATCTTCTTTAAACATTACATAGACCTGTTCGGTCTATATGTAGATACAACATACATGATGTCCTTGGGTATCATCATGATACTTCTCTATTGTCTTTTCTTGACTTAATGATTATAAATTCTTGACTTAATGATTATAAATAACAGTGTTGAATGCTTGAAATGTCAAAAATGTACAATCAATGTATTGAAGGTACTAAGTGGAATATACACTAATTGGGTTTCTTTGTATTCTTTTCAGAATTTATGAATGCTGTGATTATGCCCCTGAAGAAGAGTACTTACTCGAAACGCGTTGGGTCAACAATACAATACACAGATTTTTTTGTAAAAAAGTGTCATATGAACTTTCTTTGTGTATCATTTTAAGGTACATTTGAATTATTGTCAGAAACTGTTGAATTTTCACTATAATTTGTGGAATAGGGTAATGGTAGCCGCCTTCCCCATAGGGGCACAACCATGCCTAATACATACCACACACAAATTATTGGTTTGATTGATTCAGACAATTGATAGTGTGCAGGGGACGGGAGTTCCCAATTTGGGAACACTTTGCTGTTTTTTATAATATTTCCAACCTAGATGCCAAGGTTGAGACTTTCTCCCCCACACCTCTAACTACATAGAGATCTATATTGACATATCATCAATTAACACAACCTAACATTTTCCCTTACTCAAAACACAACATTAATAGGTGTGCTTAGTGTTTTTCTTCTGTTCGTGCAGGAGAAACGTGACAGCAGCCAGGTCTCTGGGAACATGCAACTGCTAACAAGCAGAACATGGATGGCATCTGACAGCTCCTGCTGGGAACAAAATTGAGGGGAACAGTCCCAAGAAAAACTGAGAAGCTGTTTGGTCAGCATCTACCCTGGCCTGCTTTTAATACTGCAAGTGTTCATACTGTGACAGGAGCAGGCCCAAGTATCCTGTTTTACTATCAACTTTTGTCTCAGTGAATATTGAGAGAAGGCCATGAACAGCTTTAGTGAGTAAGACAGAAGGACCCACTCTAGCCACAAAAGGCTTCAGCCCAGTATGGGTAATGTTTTTCGGAAAGCACTGAGTGCTGGGCTAGGGCACAGTGCTAAGCACATGAGCCTAATGGAGGATTGGTTGGCGGTCTCCCAGGGAATGGAAGAACTGAGAGGGTCAGGAGACCATGGGAGAATCAAAGGAGGAGGAAGAAAGAAAGCCTGCACAGTGGGCAGTGCCCAGACCCACACAGGCTTGCAACGGAAAGAAAAAGGTGGTAAACAGAATTCAGCAAGGTCAAGGGAGCGGGACAACAGGTGGCAAGAGGACACTGCATCCAGCTCAGATGAGCATGAGGACAAGAACTGGCATGAGCCAGCAAGCGAGGATGCAGTGGAAATACTGTCATCCTCCAGTGAAGCCCAAGGAAGTAAAACGTCCAAGAAAAGGAAGAGGGCAGAAGTACAGGAGTAGGAAAGGAATGAGTTAGATCTGGACTCGCTTATTCACCCCATATCCTCAGAATGGGAAGGGAACCACCAGCAAAGATTGCGGCATACTTAAAGAAGAGGCTAAGAACACCACTATCTAAAGAAGCCTGGAATAAGTTGAGAGCGGAGTATCCCAGGCCACATCTGTCTTAAAGGATTGCAGAGACCCCATAAATTGATGAAAGGATGCTCACGTTCATGGGGAGATACACCAAGGATCTAAAAAAGGGCCTGGGCAGATCTTGAAGATCGTGCCAGGATAAAATGTTAGATGTGGTGGGCCCACTAACGAAGATTCTCCAACTGGTAGAGGAGGCAAAACAGAAAGCGGAGACGATAGATCCCACCATATTGGCAGGATGGACGTAGAGGGCCACATGTCTGTTGGGTAATGCTAACAGCACCATCATGGCAGAGAGGAGGAGGTCTTTCTAGTGAAGATAGACCCTAAACTGAGTGAATCAGCGACATCGGGGGTCGCAACGGGCACAAGGGTCAAACTGTTTGGTCAACCATTTATAAAAGAGATGACGAAATTTGCCAACACTTATGCGGCTCTAGATAAGCATCCCTTAAAAAAGTGTTTGGCAGGCAGGTTTTCGGACGGACTTGGATAAAAAGGAGGTGCTCGGCTATCCGATACTCCTACAGAAGGGGTAGGGCAAGAGGCTGGTGTCACGATGCAAGACAGCAACAGAATAACGCAGGTGAGAGTGAAAGCAGCGCAGCGACTTCAACTAAAGAGCACAGAGATCCCTGCAGTAGGAAGCAGGAGAGTAGCGCAGTGCTTATAAAGCTGGAGGGAAATCTCTACAGATCCTTTGGTTCTATATATAGTCCAGGGTTTTCATTTGGATTTTCTTTTTTTTTTAAACTTCTTTTTATTGATTTCTTCATAATACACACAGTAATGAGTACAACCCAACACAGAACAAACTAACCCCTCCACCCCCTAAAAATACCCCCCTCCCCATGCCACAACGTCAATGATCCTTCTCGTCTCAACATTCTCCTTTCCTCATTTACCCATAGATGTCCAACAGCTTGAGTCTTTGGGGGCACCACTGTTCTCTGAACTCCCCCTTAAGATAAACCAATGTCTCTCCCCAGTCCGCGGAGAAGTTTTCCAACTTGTTTTTGACAGCGTAAGTTGCCCATTCCACCGAAACCAAATCCCACATTTTCCTCAGCCAGTCTTGCTCTGTCGGAATCATAGGGGACTTCCACCTCTGTGCAATAAGGGCCATCGCCGCTAAAATAAATACCACTTTCGCCTTAGAGCGACCCCGCCTCTCCCCAGGTTCACCTTGCCCTCCTTTGCCCAGCAATATCTCTCGGGGATCTTGAACGGCTCCCTCGCCCAGAGCCTGGGTAAGAGCCAGTGCAATGTCCTCTCAAAACGGGTGGATTATGGGGCAATCCCACCATATGTGGGGAGCAGACCCCTCTTCCCCACGACCCCTACAGCACATCCCTGAAGTTGCCGGGTACATTGCGTGTAGGCGGGCGGGAGTGTAATGTCAGCCAAATATGTACTTGTACCAAGTCTCATGTAGTTGGACCGCCTTTGCCACCTTAGGAATCATCTTCCATAACCTTTCCCAGTCTTCTTGTTCCATTAAGACTCCCGGTACCTGTTCTCACCTCCTCATATATGCCCAACCGGGTTGCGAGCCGGCCCACCCTAATAGCCTATATAAGTCAGAAATTAGCCCTCTGGACCCCTCATGCGTTGTCAGAAACCTTTCAAATGGAGTAAGATCTCGGGTCGCGGCTTTACGTACCTCCGCCGACATTACCCAATGCCTAATCTGAAAGTAACAATGTCTCTCCTGCTCTCCTACCCCGAATCTCTGCTTACATTCCTCAAACGTAATTACCTGCGCACTGCTAAACATATCTCTCAGGGTTCTGCAGCCCCCATCCTCCCATTTAGCAAAGGCTCCCTTCTCCAGCCCCGGAGTGAAGTCCCATTATTGAAGATTGGCGTGAAAGGCGAAGGAAAGGTAGTAATCGCCCTCTACACCACCGCCCTGTCCCAACAGTCTGCAACTCCCTTCGTGATTGCACTTAAATATAGATGGGATGGTCTCAGCTTGCATGGGAGCCAGAGAACTTCCCCCAAATGGTGCCGGGCTACAACTCTGTCCATTTTGACCCAGTGCTTACAATATTCTGCCGAAAACCATTCCCTGATCACCCGAAGTTGTGCGGCTTCATGGTAGCGACGGAAATCGGGGAAAGCCAGGCCCCCCTCCTCCCTTGGCGCCATTAGTAATCGATTGGACAGACGGGGTCTCTTACCCTCCCAGATAAATTCCTTAATTGCCGGTCTAATGCCTTAAAGAACCTTTCTGGAACCGACAGGGGAATGACCTGGAACAATTAGAGCACCCGGGGGAGAACCACCATTTTGAGGACTGCCACCTTCCCCAGCCAGGATATCTTTAGGGCACCCCATTTCCTTAGGTCTTTTTTGACCGCAAGTAGCATAGGCTCGTAGTTCGCCCCATACCAGCCCGCTAGCGAGGGAGTTATCCTGACCCCCATTTGGACCCCATTTAAACGGAGAGATTGCCCTCGTCTCCCTCGCTTCGAGCTCCCCTGAGGATAGATTCATTTATTATGACTTTTGAAAGTTGACTTGTAGACCAGAGATTTCCCCAAATTTGGTCAGTAGGGCTATACATGCCTTAATGGAATCCTTCAGATTTGTTAGCGTAAGCAACATGTCATCGGCGAAGGCCGCCACCTTATGCAGAGCCCCTCCGAATGGTATTCCCCGAATGCCTTCCTCCTCTCGTATTGCTAAGAGAAGTGGTTCCAAGTATATTTCGTAAAGCAACGGGGAAAGGGGACATCCCTGTTTCGTCCCACGCGTCAATCTGAATGGTTGAGACATTTCCCTGTTTACCAAGATGCGTGACACAGGGTTCTTATAGTTGCCGGTAGCCATGTTCGAAAACCCCGCCCCCAAGCCCATTCTCTCCATCACCTGGAATAATAACGACCACTCCACCCGATCAAACGCTTTCTCAGCCTCGAGTGCCAAGAGGATTGCCGGAATGGCCGTTTTATGGGACTTCTCTACCAGATGGGCCACCCTCCTAATATTATCAGCGGTTTGCCTTCCCAAGACAAAACCCGACTGGTCTTGATGGACCAGCGCGGGTAGCTGCTTTTCCAGGCACTTCGCCAATATTTTGGTAAAGATTTTTGCCTCTGTATTAATAAGGGCTATAGGACGATAGGAGGTGCATTCTTCCGGGTCCTTCCCCGCTTTATGGATAAGGGTGATTTTGGCCCCTTCCATCATAGGGGTAATTCCGCCCACCGTGCCGAACGTGTTGAATAAGGCTGTTAGATGAGGTACCAGAAGATGTGAGTATACCTTATAAAAGGAGGCCGGGAAGCCATCTGGCCCTGGGGCCTTATTATGGGGGAGTGATACTATAGTAGCCCTAACTTCATCTTCCGTAATTGGCCGGCCTAACTCTGCTCTTTCCTCACTGGACAGTCGGGGGAGGGGCAGTCTCCCAAGGAACTCTGACTGCGGCATCGGATGTGGGCACTGTGAGGATTACAGCTTTTCATAAAATTCCACTAGACTCCCCTTTATCTCTTCTGCCTGCGTTAGCCTCCTACCCTCATCATCCCTAATGGCCACTTTAACCCTCTGATCCCTCTGACCCCTCAGGAGGCGCGCTAAGAGTGAATCTGCCTTATTGGCCTTTGCGTAGAATTTCTGCCTCACTCTAAGCATTGCCTCTTCTGCCTTCTTGGTCCTAAGGATCCCCAACTGCCCCTCTGCCAGCCTATACTCCCTATATGCCTTCCTGGTAGGGGTCTCCTGCATCCTCATCCTAGCGGCCTCAACCTCCTTTTCCAATTGTGTTTCTAGGCCTCTCAACAGCCTATTTCTCTCCACCTTGATGGCAATGAGTTCCCCCCTCAAAGTCGCCTTGAAGGCATCCCACCTTGTGCTCTGACTCATGTCCAGGCCATTATTCCTTTCAAAGAAATCCTGGATCTTGCCTCCTATCTCCTCCCGCAGCACTTGATCCCTTAGTAATTTCCCCAGGAATTTCCAGCTCCACACCCCCGGACGTCGCCTTCCAAGCCGCATTTTCATTTGAACTACCTTATGGTCGGCTATCCCCAGAGGGCCCACCTCGATCGCCTCCACCACCCCCAGAAGGCTGGCTGATACCCAAATATAGTCAATACGGGATTGGGTGCGGTGGACATCGGAGAGGAAAGTAAACCCCTCCTCATTTATCTATTTATTTATATTTATATAGCGCGCAAGCAGCCCAGGGGCATTGAGGCGCTGTTACTTGCAAGAACTTAGTTACAGAGGTACAGGCATGGTAGCGGTCGTTGACATATTGTGAATACTACAAAACATCATACTATTGTTACAGATATTGCACATAGTCATTATATTACAACTTATGCAACGGGTCAAATGATAAGTATTCATGCTGATGTGAAGGGCCTTATGTGAAGAGGATAGTTTTCAAAACTTTGCGGAAGGTGGTGAGGGAGGCCTCACCTCGGATAGTGGGAGGTAGGGCATTCCAGTGAGTGGGTGCGAGATAAGGGAAGCTGGATCCGCCCGCTCTGGCTCTTTTTACTAGTGGCACAGAGAGCATGTTGGTATACGGTGATCTGATTGGCCTGGTAGTGGAGACGGGGTGGATCCTTTGTGAGAGGTAGGCAGGAGCAGAGAGGTAAATGCACTTGTGGGTCAGTGTCAGGGCTTTGAAGACGATCTTTTCCTTTATTAGGAGCCAGTGGGCTAATTTTCTGGCCTCAGAGATGTGTTCTCTTTTAGCAATGCCTTGGGCTGCCCGGAGAGCATTGTTCTGTATGACTTGTAGTCTCTCTAGGTTTTTATTGGAGGTTCCTAGAAAGAGTATATTGCAATAGTCTAGCCTAGAGCCAGTGATGGCTCTGGCTATGTTGGTGCAGTTCTCTTTGGAGAGAAAGGGTCTGACTGCGTTGATTAGTTTGGCATGATAGGCAGCTGCGGAGGCTATTGGGTTGACTTGTCTATCCATGGATAGGCTGGAATCCAGGTAAACTCCAAGAGTTTTGACAGAATCTGAGACAGGGATTTTGATGGTGTCAATGGTGAAGTGACTGAATTGGGAGTCTAGATTTTTTAGCGTGTCGGGGGAGCCTACCAGGAGGAGTTCAGGCTTGTCGGATTTGAGGCATAGTCCATTGTCTGCCATCCAGGCTTGGATGGTGTTGTAGAGGTTGTTGAGGGTTAGGGAGTCAATGTCATAGTTCCCAGTGAGGGTGAGGAGGATCTGAGTGTCGTCGGCGTAGTTGGTGTAGGAGATGCCCATAGTGTCGAGGATGAGGAACAGGGGTCGTGTAAAGATGTTGTACAGGGTGGGGAGAGGCAGGAGCCTTGGAGAACCCCACAGAGTATGATGGTTGGTGAGGCGGAGGTTAGGTCAGAGAATACTTGCATGGTTCTGTCTTGTAAGAAGGAAGTGATCCATGCTGTGGCCTCTGGGGAGAATTTGGCAGTAGAGGAGAGGTGGTGGCATAGGACACCATGATCTACGAGGTCGAAGGCCGCGGATAAATCAAGGAGAAGGAGAAGTGCTGGTTTACCCATGTCTCTAGCATCATCCATCTGGTTTTTCAAGTCAAGTAGGGCGGTTTCGGTCCCGTGTCTGGGACGGAAACCAGATTGGCGGAGTCCAAAGAGTTTGTTCTCTTCAATGAAGTGCTGAACCTGCACCTGTGCTTTGTCCAGTATTTTGAGGAGGAATGGGACAGTGGTGATAGGTCTGTAGTTGTTGGGGGAGGTGGGATCGAGAGTTGTTTTTTTTAAAAGAAGGTGGACCCAAGCTTCCTTGAGGGAGGCAGAGACTTTCCCTGTGGCAAAGGATGCATTAACAAAGGCTGTCAGGAAGGGAGCTAGCGTTTCAGTGCAGTCTTTGATAATGGAGGCTGGGCATGCATCACCTTTGCAGTTCGAGGGCTTGATGTTCCTCATTATGTTGATGATGTCTTTTTCCTGAATGGGTTTGAAGGAGAAAGGTTAGGGGGTCCGGAGCAGGTGGTGGGACAGGGATGTGCTTATTAGGAAGTGCTTGTTTAGTGGCTAGTATTTTGTTTTTGAGGAGGCTTAGTTTGGTTTGCATGGCCGTTTGAATTTCATCACACCAGTCTTTGTCTTTGGTGAAGTTCTGGGGGGCGGGAGTGGGTGTCTCGAGCTCCCTAAAAATGGCGAAGATTTCTTTTGTGCTAGATTGGGCTTCCGAGATTCTGGATCCAAAAGATTTGGCCTTTGCTTGGGTGGTTGCCTTTTTGTATTTAGTGGATTGGGCCTTAAAGATCATATTATCTTTGTCAGAGTGGGACGTTTGCCATTGTGTGAGTGCAGCCTTTTTCTCGTTGCGGAGTATGAGGAGGTCAGGGGTGAACCATGAGTTGGAGTGGGTAGTGGGTTTGGATTAAGAGGGGCAATGGAGTTGATAGCTGCTTTGATGGCAGCATCATAGGCTGTTGCGAGAGTTTCTGGGTCTGTGGAGAAAGGTGGTCTGAAGGCTGGGCCTTGGAGGAAGGGCAATAGCATTTCCTTTGTGAGCTGGCGGGAGCTTCTGGCGAGGCAGGGAGGGAGCGGTTGGGGTGCGGGGGCAGCAGAGGAGCTCGTTGTGAAGATGTTAAAGGTGATGATGTGGTGGTCAGACCATGGGGTGGGAGTGTTTCCTGTGATGATGAGTGGGCAGTTGTGCTGTGCGATCCAGTCGAGAGTTCTGCCCTGGGAGTGAGTTGGGCTAAGGATAGTGTTCTTGTAGCCTAGAGATATGAGAGCTGAGTCGAGGGATTTGGCTGCTAGGTCCTTACTATCCAGGAGACCTAGGTTGACATCCCCAAGGAGAATGGCTTTAGACTGTTTTTTGAGGTTGTCAGAGAGGAGGTGGCTGAGAGAGGCTTGAAAGTCTCCTGGTGGGCCTGGAGGGCGGTACACAGTGTGCACAGTAATAGTGCAGTGGGGAGAGAGGGTTATTTTGACTTGGAGGTAGTCGCTGTTGTTATGCAAGGATTTCTCTAACTTTCTGATAGAGAGGCAGTCTCTGGCAATAATTGCTACACCTCCACCTTTAGAGAGGTTATCTTGTCTAGTGATGGAATAGCCAGGGGGTAGGGCGAGGGAGAGCGCATGGCCGGAGGCCTCATGTAGCCAGGTTTCTGAGATCATGAGCAAATCGAGGTCATGGGTGGTTAGCAGGTCATAGATGTCTAGAGCGTGAGCATTAATGGACCTATCGTTAATCATGGCGCATTTCAGATGGGGTTCAGTAGCGGCTGAGGGGGGGTTCATGCGGAGAGAGGGCGAGGTGGAGGGGGTGGTTGCGCTGTGGGAGTTGGGGGATTTGCACATCACAGATTTTACACTGGGGGCTCATTTTCAGTGGTGGTGGACACATGTGGAGTAGCATTTGGCACAATAGCATTTAAAATGGTGGTAAAAGAACTGCACATCACAGATTTTACACTGGGGGGCTCATTTTCAGTGGTGGTGGACACATGTGGAGTAGCATTTGGCACAATAGCATTTAAAATGGTGGTAGAAGAATTGCACATCACAGATTTTACACTGGGGTGCTCATTTTCAGTGGTGGTGGACACATGTGGAGTAGAATTTGGCACAATAGCATTTAAAATGGTGGTAGAAGAATTGCACATCACAGATTTTACACTGGGGGGCTCATTTTCAGTGGTGGTGGACACATGTGGAATCACATTGATTATGCGGGCAGTACAATTGTATGAGGGGATGAATACTTCATTTGGCGCTATATTGGCAGTACTTGTAGCGGCTGTGGGCTTTGAAGTTGGGTGGAGGAGTCTGGCCCTGTTAGCAGACTGAGAGGGTTGCACGGTACGTGAACATAGCCGGGCATTACGGGTGCTCGTGGGGATGGACTGAGAGCTGATGGTGGCTTGCAGAGTACGGGCGCGCAGTTGAGGCGTCTTGATGTAGAGCATGGGTTAGTGAGAAGCTTGTAATGGAAATGCTTCTTACCTTCCAGATGCGGCATAGTTTTGGGGCAAACGGCAGACGAGCAGCGAAGAGCTGCAAAGAGGAGTGCAGGCCTTGTCCTCTGACCTTCTCCTTGCGGCTTCGCCTTGTGGCTCACTCCCTTTCCCTTTAAAGCAGGGGGGAGGAGCTGGCAGGGCTGTCGGGCGCGGGAAGGCTGGTGATTTCGGCGGGAAATTTGAAAAAAGATGCAGGGCTGATGCTGGCGATCCTTGTAGCAGCTGGGCCCTCCATGATGAGGGGCTCTGCCGTGTGCGTGGAGCACGATGCGGCTGGGGCACCGAAAGCAATAGAATGCTGAGAGATCAGCTGTTGAAGCTGATCGGGCTGAGGCACTCGCAGCAGAGCTGCAAAGAGGAGTGCAGGCCTTGTCCTCTGGCCTTTTCCTTGCGGCTTCGCCTTGTGGCTCACTCCCTCTCCCTTTAAAGCAGGGGGGGAGGAGCCGGCAGTGCTGTCGGGCGCGGGAAGGCTAGTGATTTCGGCGGGAAATTTGAAAAAAGATGCAGGGCTGATGCTGGCGATCCTTGTAGCAGCTGGGTACTCCATGATGAGGGGCTTGTCATGATGCCCGTTCCCGGGGAGCCGGTTCAAGCCCGGCGTCCCCGAAAGCGAACATCCATTCCCCAAGGAAGGACCCAGCAACCCCATATAGAGGCCCTTTGGACAGTGTCCTGGCGCCTATGGCGCCAGGCTCATAAAAGACATCAGTCCTGGCGCCATAGGCGCCAGGCTCATTATGGGAATGCTTGGGTGCACTTACCTGATGCAGACCATGCTGCAGGATCCCGGCCTCCTTGAGGCCTGAAAGGAACTACTTTACCTGTGGGACTAATTTACCATCCGGGCGTGGTCGGGGAAGGATACATACCTGATTGGAGGAAGGATACATACCTGGAACTTCTTCCAAGGCTATTTAAACCCCACCCGAACAGCCACACGTGCTTCGCGTTGTTCTGCATCTAGCAGCTGGACGCTCACCGTGTCTGCTCCTGTATCCTGACTTCTGCCACGCCTGCCAGCATCCTGGATCACCTGCAAAGGAAGAAAAGAAGAGAACAGAAGAAGGAAAAGTCCTTAGCTGCTAAATCCACATCCCGGAGACATCTCGCCGACAATCCTGAAAAGGAAGTCTTTAATTTAAAAGCTCATCGCGTCGATCGCTGCAGCGCCTCATTCCACTCACCTTTACAGGGCGCCTCCATGTTCAGCAGCGATCATCCGGATTCGCAGTCACGCCCCAGCGCCCTAGGGAGAAAAAGACCAGAACAAAAGGTGAGAGAGAGAAGGAAATAAGGAAAGCTAAATCTCCATGTTAAGACTTACCTGTTGATTCATTCCCTCTTCATTTTGGGTCCGCGCCGCATTCTGGCATTTCCGGACCCCGGCCCCTAAGGGAAAAAAAGACATCAGCGTTAATGAGCGAATGAAAAGACATTACCAAAAAACGCTCATTAAAGACTTACCTGATTTCTACAAGGATTTCACCTCTCATCTCGGGTCGGTGCCTGTTCCCCGGCATTCCGTACCCCAGCCCCCATGGGGAAAAAGACACTAGCATTAGTACATTAATGCATGGACACAAGGGGAACCTCTTATCAAAAAAACTTACCTGGAAGCCAAGCAAGTTTGGTTCTCACCAATCTGAAAATCCAGTGAAGTAACTGGATACCAACGCGCCCCTGCATCAGAAGCAGGATGGAGAGCTCATCCTTCCAGACCCTAAGGTGAGACGCTACGAGAAATCACTGAAGGGTTTCAAGGAGGGTGAGAGGGGAAAGTGGGAGGCTGATTGCATTACCCCGCAGACAGTTAATCCCCTATTTTCGCCTACAGAAGGATACTTCTGCAAGCCAGACAAGCCAAATTTGGGGGCCCGGCCCAGTCCGTCTTCCGAACCCTGCACATCACCTTAGAAGAGGTCACAGCAGCGTGAACCAGGCCAGAGCCTCTGTGGGAGTCAGGTGAGCGTAACAGAACGCGAAGCCTTCCTACAAATTCCCACCCAGGCGCTATGGAAAGTTCTGAGACTGATCAGTTGGCCCAATTACTGGGGGAATTACGGGCCGAAGTACATGCCGCTCGTCAAGAGACTAATGCCCTCAGGAGGGAATTAATAATATCAAAGGAAAGAACTGATGACCTGGCCAGACAGCTTTTGCAAGGTCAAACTGGGCAAACTCCTCTACCCGGTTCCGGAGGGAACCCCGCTCCTGTGGTTTCCAGTAACCCTGTGCAGATTAATCTACCTGAAAACATGCCGCTGGCTCCATCCGAACGCTTTGTTGGGGACCCCAAACGATTCGCCGTATTCATGAATCAGTGTCGTTTGCACTTCCTACGCAGACCTGGGGCCTTCCCTAATGATCAGACCAGGGTAGCCTTTGTATTGTCATATCTCAGTGGCTGCGCTGCCGATTGGTCAGTTCCACTGGTTACTCAAGATGACCCGATTCTCCGTGATTTTCAAAGGTTTCAAGCAAGCATGGAAAGGTTATTTGCTCGACACTCTCAGGGGCAGGCTCTGGATGACGAACTTCTATCCCTGTGACAGGGCAATCAGGACCTCCTATCCTATATTGTAACCTTTAATAGACTAATTGTGGAAACGGGATGGCCAGAGGATAAAAGAGTCACGTTGTTTTATTGAGGCCTTCGCGGAGAACTTAAAGATGTCTTGGCCCAAGTTGTAAATCCGCCCCAAGAATGCACAGAGTATATAGACTTAGTGGTCCAATTGGATCACATACTTCAAAACAGAAAAGCAGATCAGTCCAGGTTTGAGACCCGGGTGTTGGTCAAGACCCATGCTAATCCCAAGGGAGTTGATGTCTCTGAGCCTATGCAAATTGGAGGGGTTAAAGGACCCTTAACTCAAAAGGAACGTGAAAGGAGGTGGCAGTTAAAATTATGTCTTTATTGTGGGAATTCTGGACACTTTCTACGAGATTGCCCGGCAAAACCGCCCCGAAAGGCAGTAGGAGCCGCTGATAAAAACCATGAGGACTCTGTTTCGGGAAAGGACTCCGCCCGACAAGTGTAGGGGTCTGCTTGCCGAGCTTGAAAACTAACTCTCAGACCTCGCATTTCATTGTGCCAATGGTTCTCATAGATCCAGAACAGCCTAAGCGGTTGCATGCAATAAAGGCATACATCGATAGTGGGGCTATTGGAAACGATGTGGATCGTGAATTGGTCTCTAGGATTAACCTCCCTCTCCGTCCTAAAACCAGCAAAGATGTCATCACCACAGTCGATGGAACTGAAATTGCCTCTGGACCGGTAACACATTCCAATATTGAGGTGACTCTTATTGGTCCCGACGGCCATCGGGAGGGTGTTGTGTTTGATGTAATCAAGGCTCCACAGTTTCAGGTTATTCTTGGAATCCCTTGGTTAGAGACACATAATCCTCGAATTGATTGGCGAGCTAAGAGAATAACCTTCCCGGATTGTACACAAACCTGCTACCCAGAAAACCTGAAGATTAATCTAGCATCTGTAACCTCTGCCTCCATGCAACTACCTCCGGAATACCAAGACTTTCAGGACGTCTTCCAAAAGGAACAGGCCAACACGTTACCTCCTCACAGATCGTTCGATTGCCAAATCGATCTGGTGCCCGGTGCACAACCCCCTTGTAGCAGGATTTATGCCCTTACCGAACCTGAGAATCTGCATTTGAGACAATATTTGGATCAATACCTAGCTAATGGTTTTATTCGCCCGTCAAAGTCCCCGGCATCCTCGGCTTTGTTCTTCGTGCCCAAAAAAGAAGGCAACCTTAGAACTTGTATCGATTACCGTGCATTGAACCAGATAACGGTTAAAAACGTTATCCTCTGCCTCTGATCCCTGAACTCCTTGACCAGGTGAAGGACGCTTGCATATACACCAAGTTAGATCTCCGGGGGGCTTATCATCTGGTACGAGATAAAGAAGGCGACGAATGGAAAACTGCCTTCCATACTAAATACGGATTATTCGAGTACCAGGTGATGCCTTTCGGATTGTGTAACGCGCCGGCTGCCTTCCAATACTTCATAAATGATGTCCTTCGGGAACTCATCGATGTTTGTGTTGTCGTATATATCGATGACATTCTGGTGTACTCCTCTTCGGAATCTGATCACAGAAAACACGTCAGGGTTGAAAAAGTGCGCCAACACAAACTATTTGCTAAATTGGAGAAATGTGTTTTCCATACCACAGAAGTCGAGTTTCTAGGTTTCATCCTGACACCCAAAGGAGTCCGAATGGACTCAAGAAAAGTGGATGCCATCCTCAAATGGCCATCACCTAGCTCTGTAAAAGGGGTTCAAAGCATGCTCAGCTTTGCCAATTTCTATCGCAAGTTTATCCCGGAATGTTCACGCGTGGTACAACCCATTACTGCACTCTTGAGGAAAAATAAACGTTTTGAATGGTCTGAAGAAGCCGACCAGGCCTTCAGGATTTAAAAGCTAAGTTTACCTCCGCACCTATATTGAAACACCCGCGTCCAGATCTCCCTTATGTCGTCGAGACTGACGCATCCAGCCTAGCCATGGGAGCTGTCCTGTCCCAAAGAGATCCCGAAACCAACCAACTGCATCCCGTAGCATTTTGGTCCAGAAAATTCTCGGCACCCGAGGTTAATTATGCAATCACGGACAAAGAACTGTTAGCCATTAAGTCCGCTTTTAAAGCCTGGCGGCATTATCTGCTTGGCGCTCGATATACCATCACAGTTATCACTGATCACCGGAATTTACAGTATTTGAAAACCGCCAAGGCTCAGTCAACACGGCAGCTCCGATGGGCTTTGTTTTTCGCTGAATTTGATTTTGTGATTACCTATTGACCTGGCTGCAAGAATGGCAAAGCAGACGCCTTATCCCGAATTGGAATGGGAGAATCTGATACAAACTCAGAACCAGTACCAATAATTCCCGAACAGAGAATTCTAGGCATGACTTCGTTACAGACGCTTGAAGACATTCAAGCCAGAGTGAAACAACTCCTGGACCCTACAACCTTACAGGAATGGATACAAAAGGGATCAGACTTTACCATAGATAATGGTTTACCTTATTTCCAAGGACGCTTATTCCTGCCACATAAGGAATTACACAAACTAGTTATTTCCGGTTATCATGATACATTAATAGAGGGACACCCCGGTATTGCCAAGACAGAGGAAAAGGTGAAACGACAATTTTGGTGGCCCTCTTGGCGAAAAGATGTTAAATCTTTTGTGATGTCCTGTGGTGTTTGCGCCCAAAATAAAAGTCAAAAGAAAAGACCAGCCGGTCTCCTTCAACCTCTAGACATACCACCAGCACCCTGGCACACCCTATCAATGGATTTTATTACGGACCTGCCTCCTTGTTCGGGGTACAATACTATTCTGGTAATTGTGGATTTGTTTTCCAAAATGGCCCACTTTATTCCTTTGAAAGGTTTACCTTCAGCTTCTGTCCTAGCCAAAGAATTCCTCGAAAATATTGTTCAGCTACATGGATTCCCATCTATACTAATCTCTGACCGGGGAAGCCAATTCATTTCCCACTTCTGGCGCAAATGTTGTCAAATGGCGCAGATCGACGTAAGATTATCGACCAGTCACCACCCTCAGACCGATGGTCAGACCGAGAGGACAAATCAGACCCTTGAACAGTACTTACGGTGTATGTTACAGCAATCTGAAAGCAACTGGAAAGACATTCTTTGGATAGCCGAATACGCATATAATAATTCGGTACACTCGGAAACTGGCCACAGTCCTTTTTATACTTTGTTTGGGCATCACCCTCGAACCTCAAACCTTGACTCACCTCAGAACCTCGGAATGCCTGCAGTAGAAACTGCACCTGGTCAAGGAGTTCTGCATTCTATAATTACCCAAGCCTTCAAAGAGGCAACTACGCATTTAAAACAAGCCAAGAGAAAATACAAGGAGAATGCTGATCTACATCGGAGTGAAGCACCTCCGTATCAGATTGGGGATCAAGTGTGGTTAGCTACCAGACATTTACCACTCAAAGGGCCTCGAACTTTTAACCCAAAATATCTGGGACCTTATTCTATTACGTCAATAATTAACCCAGTGGCTGTTAAACTTGATTTACCAGCTAGTATGCGAATTCACCCTGTTTTTCATGTGTCACTTCTGAAACCAGTGGTACCCGGAACCCGACTACTCAAACCTCCAGAACCTATTCTAATAGATGGGGAGCCCGAATTCGAAGTGAAGAACATTTTAGACTCAAAAATGTTTAGGTCAAAACTGTTCTACCTAATTGATTGGAAGGGGTACGGACCTCAGGAGAGGTTGTGGGAACCCAGCAACCATGTGCATGCACCTCGATTAGCCAGGAAATTCCACCGACTCTTCCCAGACAAACCAAAACCCCCGGAGGTTGCTCAACCTTGGGAGGGCCCTTGGGGGGGAGTGCTGTCATGATGCCCGCTCCCGGGGAGCCGGTTCAAGCCCGGCGTCCCCGAAAGCGAACATCCAGTCCCCAAGGAAGGACCCAGCAACCCTACATAGGGGCCCTTTGGACAGTGTCCTGGCGCCTATGGTGCCAGGCTCATAAAAGACATCAGTCCTGGCGCCATAGGCGCTAGGCTCATTATGGGAATGCTTGGGTGCATTTATCTGATGCAGACCATGCTGCAGGATCCCGGCCTCCTTGAGGCCTGAAAGGAACTACTTTACCTGTGGGACTAATTTACCATCCGGGCGTGGTCGGGGAAGGATACATACCTGATTGGAGGAAGGATACATACCTGGAACTTCTTGCAAGGCTATTTAAACCCCACCCGAACAGCCACACGTGCTTCGCGTTGTTCTGCATCTAGCAGCTGGACGCTCACTGTGTCTGCTCCTGCATCCTGACTTCTGCCACGCCTGCCAGCATCCTGGATCACCTGCAAAGGAAGTAAAGAAGAGAACAGAAGAAGGAAAAGTCCTTACCTGCTAAATCCGCATCCCGGAGACATCTCGCCGACAATCCTGAAAAGGAAGACTTTAATTTAAAAGCTCATCGCGTCGATCGCTGCAGCGCCGCATTCCACTCACCTTTACAGGGCGCCTCCATGTTCAGCAGCGATCATCCCGATTCGCAGTCACGCCCCAGCGCCTAGGGAGAAAAAGACCAGAACAAAAGGTGAGAGAGAGAAGGGAATAAGGAAAGCTAAATCTCCATGTTAAGACTTACCTGTTGATTCATTCCCTCTTCATTTCGGGTCCGCGCCGCATCCTGGCATTTCCGGACCCCGGCCCCTAAGGGGAAAAAAATGAAAAGACATTACCAAAAAACGCTCATTAAAGACTTACCTGATTTCTACAAGGATTTCACCTCTCATCTCGGGTAGCTGCCTGTTCCCCGGCATTCCGTACCCCAGACCCTATGGGGAAAAAGACACTAGCATTAGTACATTAATGCATGGACACAAGGGGAACCTCTTATCAAAAAAACGTACCTGGAAGCCAAGCAAGTTTGGTTCTCGCCAATCCAAAAATCCAGTGAAGTAACTGGATACCAACGCGCCCCTGCATCAGAAGCAGGATGGAGAGCTCGTCCTTCCAGACCCTAAGGTGAGACGCTACGAGAAATCACTGAAGGGTTTCAAGGAGGATGAAAGGGGAAAGTGGGGGGCTGATTGCATTACCCCGCAGACAGTTAATCCCCTATTTTCGCCTACAGAAGGATACTTCTGCGAGCCAGACAAGCCAGATTTGGGGGCCCGGTCCAGTCCGTCTTCCGAACCCTGCGCATCACCTTAGGAGAGGTCACAGCAGCGCGAACCAGGCCAGCGCCTCTGTGGGAGTCAGGTGAGCGTAACAGGGCTCTGCCGTGTGCGTGGAGCACGATGCGGCTGGGGCACCGAAAGCAATAGAATGCTGAGAGATCAGCTGTTGAAGCTGATCGGGCTGAGGCACTCGCAGCAGAGCTGCAAAGAGGAGTGCAGGCCTTGTCCTCTGGCCTTCTCCTTGCGGCCCCCCTTAAAGCACGCCAAACATCTCGTAGCCCAGCATCCTCCCATCTCTCCCTCAACCGGGGAGAAGCCACCCCACCCCCTGCACCCCGCTTGTACTGAGACCAGTCCTTCCTCCCATCCCACGCAAGATTGAAGTCCCCCATTATAATCACTTGCCCCCTCGCAAAGTTTTCCAGAATGCCCAGAGTGTCCCGCAAGAACTGATCTTGACCCATATTAGGAGCATAGACCGAGACAATGGTGTAGCACGAGCCCAATATCTCCCCTCTCACCATGATATATCTCCCGTTTCTGTCTCGAAGTCACTCTTGAAGGCTAAGGTTGATCCCCCTCCCAAAGGTCAGGGCTACACCCCCTTTCTGTAGGTCCCGACGCGAACAGGATCTGCGCAAAGCCCTTCAGACGCAAGCGGCCCTGGTCCCGCCGTAATAAGTGCGTCTCTTGCAATGCTAGTACGTCTGGCTTATGGGATCTAATAAAGTACCCCAATTTTGTTCGTTTAATGGGGGAGTTTAGCCCCCGTACGTTATGTTTTAGCCACTTAAAGGCAGCGCACACATGGAGGACCCCTTCTGCTGCCCATTGAGCTGACCCACCCGGGTTACACCCTTAGCAGAACTTCCCCTCTCCTCGCATAAGGACTCCAACAATCTCTCTCTCCTATAAACCCCCCCCCCCTCTTGAGCCCCCCTTCCCACCAAGACCGATATACTCCATTGACTGTCGTGGCTCTGTCCTCCCCCTTTTCATCCCCGACCGCCCTCCCCAACCCCACCCTGCAACCCCAAGCTAGGGTGAGAACGCCCCCCCACCCCTTTTGCCCTCCTCACTCGTACCCTCGGACACTCCTGCCCTTATTCGATCCAGGATGTTTACCGCACCAACCATCCAGGCCCCTGTGAAAATCCCCTGTTCCCACCACCCCAACTCAAAGTTCTCCCCTTTTACCCCACACCGCCTCCATCCGTTGTTCTCATTAGCTCCGCTGGTGCCTCCCATCGCCCCCCATCGCCGGCCTTCGTGAAGTCCCCCCCCTGCCCCTCCGAGGGCCCTCTCCAACTGTGGGCCACTCCCATGGCCTGCCTCTCCCCTTCTGTTTGCCGCTTCCCTGACCTCCCCCACCCTCCTCCACCTCTAGTCGGATTATACCCGCTGCCTCCTGGAGGGAGGTGGCCCGCCTCTGGGTCCCCTCCCATTCAAACACCAAGCCAAAGGGGAACAACCATTTATACTTTATTCCCTTTTTGGCCAGTTCCCGTATAACCAGGCCCATTTGCCTTCTCTTCACCAGTGTGCTAGCGGCCAAGTCCTGGAACAAAGAGATTTCTAGGCCTCTATATAGCACTGGTTCCCTCAGCCTCGCCGCTCTTAACACCGCCTCCTTTTGGCCATACCGGGCGAAGTCTGCTAAAACATCTCGGGGCCTGGCTTGAGGACCTCCTATAGACCGGCCCACCCTGTGGACACTGTCTAATTCCATCGATCCCGGGGAGTCCTCCCCCAGGAGCCCTGCAAAGATGCCCTGGACCTCTCCTTTCAGCTGTTGGTCAGTAACGGCCTCAGGGAGCAATTTAATCCTAATGTTGGCCCTTTGAGATCTGTTCTCCAGATCTTCAAAAGTGACCTCTAGGTTCCTCGTAGCACTGTCCAATCGCTCAGTTGCCTCACTGTTTGCCGTTGTGTCTCTTTCACATTCTTGGAGGCCCCTTTCTAATAGATCCGTCCTCTCTCCCAACTGGGCCGTCTCCTGTCTCAATTCCCCCAAGGCTGCGTTTAGGTCACTCTGCATCAGTTGAAATTGCTCCTGGAATGTTCTAGCCAAGGAGTCCCTCAGATTCTGCATTTTGCCTCTGAGGTCCTGTCTCGTCATCAGCGTCAAAGTCTCAACCCCTTCCCTGTCCCGGGTCTCCTTTAACTGTTCACCCCCTGCGTCACTCCGAGTTCCGGTCTCCATTGCAGGCCAAAGCGCCGTTAAGGTTCCCTTACGTTCACTCACCGGGTGATTAGTTTTCTTCGCCCTACCTCTGATCCTGGAAGGCATTTATGGATGGCCGCTTCTGTGGTCTCGAGGGGCTGCGTCCCGGCAATCTCTGCATTGCCACCTCTGCTGCCTGAGGGGGTCTAACTCCATCTACCCCAAGGTAGCCTGGGGGGGTCTTGCTGTCTACCAGATCTTAGGACACTCTGATATGGCGGGGTCTGCTGCCCTCCCCACCGTGAGCACCTGATTCGTCACCCCAACGGTGGCCGCCCACCCCGGTCCACTCAGCACCTGCTCGCTTAGTTTAGTGGGTGTTTTCGCTTCTTCAGTGGTGGCACCACAAGAGCACCAGTCGACAGAAAGACTGTACTTATATCCGTTGGACCACAGGACCAGATTGTTAATATAATATGTCCGAGCTGGGGCCCCGTACTATTGGCCACTTCACAATGGGGCTCTCGGCGATATCCAGTAGCCGCCCGCTCAATCACCCTCCAGGGGGAAAATGTCCGCCGCCACCAGGGCCGCACCACTGATTCCTAGTCCCCTCAAGCAAATCTGTTTACACTGGCACATAGATGAATGCCGCTCTGCCTCACTGGTTTGTCTGTGGGGGGCCCTCCTTCAGCTCACATACATTCTGGGCGCAGATGTCCACCAATGCGCCTGCTTGCCCCACTAGCCACTGTGCTCCTGCTCTTCTTCCTCGGGGCTGGGATCTCCACAGTGCCGCTGCCCGCCTGAGCACTCCCCTGTGGACAAGGAGGCCGGGCTCGCATGCCTCCCCCCACGATGCGATGGCGCAGCGCTGGATACCGCAGGTCCTCCTCACCGCTCGAGCCACTGCACAAGCTCCGTCTCCGGGGAAAATGGGGAGGGGGGAGATAGCCCACGGGGACCGCCCTCGATAAGAGCTGCAGAACCCCTGCTCCCTGCTCGTGCTCCGTTGGGGCGGGGGGCTAGGGTCCCCCCCACCCTCTCCGCCGCACCTCCGGCTCTGCTCCCGGGCACCGGGTCCTCGTCGCTGGCTCGCTTGCCGGTCCACGGCCCACGCACCGACTCTCCGGGGAATGGGAAGGAGGAGGTCCACTCCCCCGGGCTGTGTCTCTCTGGCAACACTCTGGGAGACCCCAACTGCCGCCAGGGGCACCACACAGCGATCCTGGTTCCCTCCTGGCACCAGCAGTAAATCCTCGACACGGGGGGTGGTGGGACCTCCCGATCCAGGGCTAAGATGCTGGAGCCGCCATCGGCACGTCTACTCGGTGCCGGCGGCCATCTTGGTTCCTTCATTTGGATTTTTAACAACATACAGTCCACTCAGGCCTTCCAAGACCAATTGTGTTAAGCCAAGTAAGAGAAACCTGAAGGTATTCTCTCACCTACTCCTCCGGGATCCTCCAATCAGGTGGATCGGTGGATGGGCCATCACTTTTGGATCCTGACCCTGGCGGTGGACAAGCAAGGGGGGAATCACCAGAGTGTAGGGTCATGCGGGATTGGGAAGAGAATGCATACATGCCAACCCTCCCGATTTGGGCGGGAGACCCCCGATTTTTTCATCAAAAATGTTGCTAATTTTTACTTTCTCCCTCCTAAAATATTTGTAACCTCAATTCAATCCAATGGGAAAATTCCTTTCTCCCGATTTCTGTCACAAAATCTCCCTCCCAGCTGTGGCAAAATGTTGGCATGTATGAGAATGCCTAACAGTGAGACATGTTATTCCACCTTTTAACCATTACGCATCAATACCCTCTCCCTCAGCTTGATTGGGATGTTTTCAATCCCATTCCATCTCCTCCTCCCCAGTTCCAACATGTACTGGGACGAAGAAGAGGTGATCAAGAACAGTGAAGATTACCCATAGACATAACAATGAGAAGCAAAGAGAAGCCTACCACATTACACCACTAGGCTGTCCCACTAAAAGAGTCGGGCAAGGTGAGGCTATTTTTCTTAACCATTCACACCTGACTCCACTTGACCCTCAGTTAGGGTATAAAAGGTGTGGTTCTGCCAGGAAAGATGAGTGAGCTGGGGTTGCTGGTTGGAACGTGTAGGCTGCAGCACGAGAAGCCTGGGAAGTCCGGAGGAGAACAGTATGCGGAAATGCTGATCCTGTGTGGCTGGAGGGTTGCAGTGTGGCGAGGGAGCCGTGTCTCCATGGAGCCGGTGTGAGGCGAGTTGCAAATGATTGGGCGTATCCAGGCCAGTGCTTGTTCCCCTGGGACGTGTGCCGGTCCCAGGGGTATCTGAAGGGCAGGTGGTAAGACCCTGACCTCGGCCTACAGATCCCAAAAAGCTGCTCACCAGCGCCTCGCAATCGGGGTGAGTTTCGCAGCAGGAGAGAGCGAGAACCTCAGTGGCGTGCATGTGTCTGGAGCTGGAGCAGAGATGTGAATGTGGCATGGGAAAAGGAAAGTGCGGAAAACAAGGTGTGCGAGTGGCGCAAAGATAGAAAAAGACAAAAGAGAGGGCACGAGCCACCCGAAAGCAGAAGAGAGGGTGCGAGCGACCCGAAAGACAGAAAGAGTGTACTTGAAAGTCAATGGAAGTTAAGAAAAGGTGTGAGCACCCAAAAGCAGAAAAGAAGGTGCAAGGCTGCATGGCAAAGTGGAAAGAGTGGGGCAAGGCTGCATGGCAAAGTGGAAAGAGTTTGTCAGGGGCACGATAAAGCAAGAGGAGTGTGCAAGAAGCACAGTAATGAGAAAGAAGGTGCAGGAGTGCACTGCACAGTGCAAAGAATAGAAAGAAGTGAAACATGACAGAACAAAAGATACAAAGTGAGAAGAGCTGCGTTAGAAGTCAAAGTGGATGCGCAGAGGTGGAGCAAAAACCCAGCGTCTTCGAAAGTCTCTGACACTGTCCCATGGAAGGAACTGTGTGAACTTTTGTTTGAGACCTGAGGGGCATAAGTTCGGGAAAGGGTACCCTAAGAGGCTCGCAGAGATATTTTGAACTTTTGTAGGCGAAGGCCTAGACTTGGGGAAGGGAACCTTGAGAGGCCTGACCAGAACAGTTTTTTTTGTTTAGAACTCCGGAAGGAGTCAAGCTTGGGGAAGGGAACCCCAGGCCACCCAAAGACTTTGTGAACTTTATTTGCTGCAAGAGCCCTACGTGGAAAGTACCAAGGGCAAGCCTGTTCGTGTTGAGCTATCTTTTTTGGAAACTGGCAGAACTACACTTGATGGTCAAGCCACCTGAAACCAATATTGATTTACATTTCTTTTTGAGTCGCCATATTTCTTTAAGAAGACCCCATCACACATTTTGTCTAAGAGTGAGGGCAAGCATAGGTTGTGACACAGGCGGATTTTGGTTTTGGACTCATGGACATCGACAACCTTTAGAAACATCAATTGAGCGAATACCCCCCTTAGAGTTAGGACCAGTTAGGCATTACACCAACCCAACAAAGTTCTTCAATAAAGGTTTTCAAACTGTTGCTTTTGAGTCTGTGTCTCTCTTGATACCATGCCTGTCTCACAAAAGGGGACCGACAGCTGCTGGAAGCAGAAATCGGAGCTCTAAGGCGCAAGAAAACCATTGCTCAAACGCCAGATGCCACAAATGGGGTCATAAACAATATGTTCCTGGTGAAAGGCAAACGCAAGCTGTGGCCAGTGATCAATCTCAGATAATTGAATGGGTTCATAGTTTACAAACATTTCAAGATGGAGGATATCCACCTCCCAAGGGACATAATGCAGCAGAGAGACTGGCTAGCCAGAGTGGACGCCTATCTGATGGTACCCATTGCTGTAGAGCATCAAATGTTCTTGCGATTTCTCTCGGGAGGACAGACGTGGAAGTTCACATATCTGCCTTTTGAAATGGCGTTGTGAGCCTTCTAAGTGAGCAGAGTATTCAACTGATCATATACCTGGACGACATTTGCCTAATGTGTCAGGACAGGGAGCTGTTTCAGGAGCAAGTGACAATTGCAAACGATCTGCTGCAGCAACTGGGCTTCCTAGCAAATCGGGAGAAATCTCAACTATGCCCAGAGCAGTCCATGGAATGTCTGGGATTTGTAGTGGACACAACCCCGGGGAACTCTCATTCTACCATTGGACAAGGTGAACATGATCAAAAATTAGATCAGAATGACCCTGATGAAGTAAGGGATATCTCTGAGGGAGTTGGCCAGACTGGTGGGCCCTCTGGCATCCTCAATCCAGGCCATATTTCCCAGGCCTCTCCATTACAGAGACTTGCAAAGGTTGAAGATCCAACATCTCAGGAATAGGCCTGTGCTACAAGCAGAGGATTCCGATATCGCAAGAAGCAAGGGTGGAATTGTAATGGTGGTTCCAGCATATGGTGGCCCGGACGGGAGAGCAATATTTGGCTCCTGCCCGGACCTAGCAATAGAGTCAGATGCCAGCCGGTGGGGCTGGGCAGCCTGTTGTGGAGAAATGACGACGGGAAGCAGATGGGCGGGACCAGAGCTCAATCTACACATCAATTGCCTGGAGTTACTGGTGGGTGCCATTGCAGTGAAATGCTGAACCCAGGAGAGAGTTCTGTGAGGAGTATGAAATGCAAGGACACAAAGCTATAGTTTTCTCAATGTTCGCCATTTTATCAAAATTAAAAAGGGGTGTGATGAACACCTATCTGTCCCTGTCTTAATAAGAATGTTCCTACCTAGCAAACTAAAACTAAAGAAGGATGACCTAGTGTCCAAATGTATCCGACCCTCACATTAATACATATAACCAAAGTGTATGAGGCCAATATATATGATTTCAATTCAAAAAAACAGTGCACAAGTTCAAGCTTATAATTCCCCCTTTCCTGGTATACTCACCTGCCAGGACTAACTACAACTGATCCTTTTCCTGGTTTACTCACCCACCAGGAAGAAAAACTCCTACTACTACAATTGGTCTTTTTTGTTAGTGGCAATGTTTGTTTCAGGGTTCTCCACACCAGTATCCCTTGTGAGGAGAATTGGACAATGACTGCCTGCCTTTATAGTCCCTTGACTGCTAGCAATGTGGGTTACAGGTTTCCCCAAGTTGACATTTCATAAAAGGAGAATTTCGTCTTTGTTGCCACTATACTGCTTCTTGATAGCCTCTTGGCTGTTGATAATGTGGGTTACAGGTTTCCCCAAGTTGTCATCTCAGAAAGGGGAATTGGGCCCGGGTTACCTCTTTACTGCTTCTGGACAGACTCTTGGCTGTTTGCAATGTGGGTTACAGATTTCCCCAAGTTGATGTCTCATGCCAGGAGAATAGTGCACAAGTTGCCTCTTTACTCTACCTGTTTGTATTCAAATGTACCTGCTACTGCAAAATGTTCTTGTAGCACCCCCGGGTTACCTTTTACTTCAGGCCAACTCTCCGATCTCCTTCTGTGTCTCCGCTTTACTTTTGGCTGCTGCGGCTGCCTTCCGTGGCCTGTCCATACCGTTGACAGCTCCCGGGTAGCTTCAGCTCCCTGCACGGCTCTTCTCTGGAGCTCCACAGGCTCTGCTGAATCATCTCAGTGTCCTCCTGCATACCTGCACAGCTCACATTGGGTTGGGAGCATGCCTTCCACTTCCACTCGGCTGGGCTTCTCGCCCCGTTGCTGTCTACTACTCTGCTGCCTGCTGCACATACTCTGAAAAACTGCATGCCTTCTCTTCCCACGTCAGCTTCTGCTGCCTTTCTTCCTTCTGATTCGACGGCCTCTCTCAGGCATAAGTGCCTAGCTTCACAACACGTATACCGAACATTGGTTTCAATAGCACTGCTCATCTTTACTAACTCTTGGTCCCTCTTCCTCATCCCTGTACCACAGCCATTATGGATCCTGAAGTCCATGGTGGTTTTGGTTCTTTCAAATTCCTTTAGTTCTGATTGCTTTGTGAACTGAATGTAATCAGAGCTTGGAGATGGTATCTGAATAGCAGTTACATTGTTTGGCTCTACTTTACAATAAGTCGTCAGTGTTCCAGGAAGAATAGAGGAATCATGAGTTAAAGGGAGCATCACTTCCTCCTGATATGAGTCTCCTCCCACGTGATACTCCCTCTTTATACCACCCCCAGGGTCAGGATCAGGTAGCGGCTGCCTTCCACTGGCCACATGAGAGGAGGCCCATGCAGGGGTTTTAATGATGGTTGCTAGATTCATCACATACCCTTCGCCTAAGGTCACTGGTTTTTCCAGCCTCTATTGGATATCTAAATTACCCAGTTCTTTTCCTTTCTGGTGTTTGACAGAAAAGCAATAGGGTTGTAAATCCCAAAACCCAGCTAATGACTATAGCATTAGTATCTTTTCAAAGGCTTAGCCATTTAAGGGGGGTATGGTCTGTGACCACTTGGAACTTCCTACCCGTTAGATAGTATTTTAAGTAGGTCACAGCCAAGGCCTCAAGCTCAAGAGTTGCAAAGTTCTTCTCTCAAGGAAATACCTTTCTATTAATATAGAGGATAGGATTTTCTATACCATCATGACATTGTGAGAGTAATGCCCCTCGACGAGTATGTGTGCATCAGTTTGTAGAATAAACTCCCAGTTGAAGTCTGCCCCCTTCAGGGCGGGTTCACTACACAAGGTATGGTTCATTTGTTTATTTATTGTTACATTTATAACGTGCACTAAGCCCAGAGGCATCAAGGAGCTTTACACAGGTGAGGTTATGACATTAGACAATGTGAAGCAGCAGGTGCTGCCTTTCATGAAGAGCCAAGTTTTCAGACGTTTACGGAAAGCTCTGTACGTTTGTTCAGCTTCAATGGCATGCAGGAGGTCATTCCAAAGTTTAGCTGCCATAACGGAAAAGTTGGTACCCCCAGCTCTGGATAGCCTGAATTTGGGCGGGAGGAGGCAGTGGAGGTATGCAGTTCTGGTTGGCCTCATCTATTGGGTGTTTGTGATCTTTTGAGCTAAGTAGGGTGGTGCCGAGTTGGAGAGGCACTTGTGCATGATCGCCAGTGCTTTAAAGGTGATCCGGTCTCTTATGGGGAGCTTTTGGGCGTTTCTTCTGGCTGCCGAGATGTGAGCTTGCCTGGGGATGTCAAGGGCAGCGCGAAGTGCATTATTCTGTATGACTTGCATTTTTGGGATGTTGTGAGTTGATGTTCTTACGAATAGTGCATTATAGTAATCATGTCTAGAGCCAATGATTGCTCAGGCAATAGTGAGACAACTGATGGAAGAGAATAACGGTCTGGATGCAATGATGATTAAAAGTGGACGCTGCTGAGTAGGCGATGGCGTTGCCCTGGCGAGTTAGAGAGAGAGTGAGACGTCAAGGTAAATTCCAAGTGTCTTTACTGAAGTGGACACTGGGATTCATAAGCCATCAATGGTGAAGGAGGCATAAAGATGATCAAGATTTTTTAGAACGGCTGGCGATCCCACTAGTAAGATTCCTGTCTTGTCATTGTTCAGACACAGACGGTGCGTGACCATCCAGGCATGGATGGATTGATAGACTGTATTTAGGGCGGCAGAATCAACAGTGTGATTACCAGTGAGAGGAAGGAGTATTTGGGTGTCGTCAGCGTAGTTGCTGTAAGAAATGCCAATTGAGTCTAGGAGGATGAAGAGGGGTTTGGTAAAAAATGTTGTAAAGAGTGGGAGAGACACAGAACCCTTGGGGAATGCCACAAGAGATTGTTGCTGGAGGGGCGCTTACATTGTCAGCGAAGACTTTGATTGTTCTGCCTTCTAGGAAGGAGGCAATCCGATTTGTTGCTTCCGGCGAGACGTTAGATGCCGATGTAAGATGTTGGCATAGTATCTTGTGGTCCACCAGGACGAACGCAGCTGAGCGATCTAGAAGTAGGGATAGTTTCCCCAGTGTCTCTAATCTCATCTAACAGGTTATTTAGGTCCAGTAAGGCAGACTCTGTTCAGTGCCCTGGTCAGAAGCCTGATGCTGCATCCCCAGACTGTGGTTTGATTTCTGGTAAAGCTGAATTTGAAGGTATGCAGCTCTATTTAGGATCTTGAGAAGGAAGGAGACTGTTGTGATTGGGTAATAATTGGTAGTTGTAGCCAGGTCGAGAGTCATTTTGTTTAGTAGATGAAACACCCAAGCTTCCATGAGAATGGCAGGGACCAGGCATGATGCGCAAAAAGCATTAATGAAGGTGGTCAAGGCGCCAGAACAGTCCTTGATGATGACGGCTGGCCAGACGTCACCTTTACATCTGGAAGATTTCAGACCTTTCAAGATAGCGGAAACCTCCATTTATGTGGCCGGGTTGAAATGAAAAGGGGGATAATCCAGCTTGAAGGGAGGGGAATTTAGGAGGAGAGGGGGTTGAAGGTTGATACTGACAGTAGCTTATTTGGCATCCATTTTCTGTGAAGGTGGGCTATTTTGTCGAGGAGCGTGGGACCCGTGTCTGCTGGGCCTAGAGACCCAAGCTACTCCTCACTGATGAGGCCCAACAAGGCCAAAACATGTTTGGGGATGTTTGTGTCTCGTGCAGAAGGGATGTGACCTAGCAGTTCGGGCTGGACTGCCCCTTTTGGGGAGGGACCAAGCCTTGATTTGCATATGGTTTTTCCCCTTCTATAATGGCTTGGCAGATGAAGAACGATGGTCTGGAAGGTTGCCCAGAGCAACGCCAGTGGTTAAGATTCAGTCTAAACCTTCCAGCCATCGCCTCTTTGTTTTTGCTTTGTCACCCCGAGTGGGACGGGTATGCCCAGACATGGCTCCCGTGCCTGCTGGGCATAGAGACCCAAGCTACTCCTCACTGATGAGGCCCAACAAGGCCGAAACATGTTTGGGGATGCTTGTGGTCTCGTGCAGAAGGGATGTGACCTATCAGTTCGGACTGGACTGCCCCTTTTGGGGTGGGACCAAGCCTTGATTTGCATATGTTTTTCCCCTTCTGTAATTGCTTGGCAGGCGATGGTCTAGAAAGTTGCCCAGAGCAACGCCAGTGGTTAAGATTCAGTCTAAACCTTCCAGCCATCACCTCTTTGTTTTTATTTTGCCGAGGAGAGCATTTATATCTTAGTGCACCCAGTTTCATCTTTAGTGATGTTGGGAGGGAGTGGGGGAACCCAGTTCCCTGAGAATGGCGAAGATCTCACGAGTGTTAGATTTAGCATTTGTGATTCTGGTGTTATAGATAGAGGATTTTGTTTGTAGGATAGCCTGGTTGTACGTCTTAGCAGAAGTTGCAAACAACTGCTTGTAAGTGTCAGACGGTGTATTTTTTCAGATTGACTCGGCGGTTTGTATTTTTTGGCACAGAGTTCTAAGAGGTCAGGAGTGCTATGCAGTGAAGGAATCCTAGAGTGCTGAGAGAATTGACTAGTGAAGTCGCATTAGCGTCATCAGGGTCATTGAGACGTAAGTTGTGATCTCCTAAGAGAATGGTTTCAGATGTGGGCTTAATGTTAACACCTAGTGTGTGGAGGAGGTCCTTTTCAAATGAAAGTAAAGGGCCTGCATGGCGGTAGACTACATGTAGTGTGATTGTGGTATTATGTGTTAGGGATAATGTAGCAGTGAGTATATCACAATTGGGTGTTATAGTGGTCTTGGAATGCTACTCCTCCTCCTCTAGAGTTAAGTCTGCCGCTCCTAAGGATGGTTAAGCCCTGAGGCAGGCCGACAGACAGGCTGGAACTGAGGCAGCGTGGAGCCAGGTTTCTGTAATGGCTAAGAGGTCCAGGTTATTAGCTGTAACAAGGTTGTGGATATCCAAAGGAGGTGCCTGGATGGATCTGTCGTTGACTAGGGTGCAGATCAAGGGAGAGGCAGGAGTAATAGGTAATAATGGGGTACGGTTGGGTCTACAACTGGATGCGTTATTCAGAATTCATAGAGCCGAAGTGGCCAGAGGAGTGTGTTGGCTAGAGTTAGTGGTGACCATGCTATTGGAGTTATGGCAGTCACCTACGCTTGCTCATGGGTGTAGGTTCATCGATTCAGAAGGACATTGCAGGCCAAAGTGCATGACTTAGTTGTGTCAGAGTGATTTTGTGCGCTGCATAGTCAGACTGCGTGGAGCATTGAGCGGATGCTATTGTCCAAAGAGGGACAAGTAAGAGATGTAGAGGCTTTTGTGGAGTTGCACTTCAGTGGGGCATTGGAGGAAGGCTGGAGGCCACAGGCCAATTTCTTGGATGTTCTTTCAATAGGCTCTGCTTTAGCATATTAGCGTAGTGGTCTGGGTGAGTCACGGTGGTATGGCTATCAGTTTCAGCATTGTTGCTAGCAAGGTCGATTGGCCCCTCGGCCTTCCTCCTTCTTGGGTCGATAAATGAGTACCAATGATATTGTATGCATATTTGTTCTATAACAAAGAGCTCAAGCGTAAGTGCTATACAATAACATATTATCATTTGGCCTTTCATGTCTGCTTGGATTCACAGTAATTTAGGGTACTTAGGAACAATGTTATTTGATGCCACTTCCTGTTTTGTCAAGGGGTGAAAGGTCGTGTTTCATCACTTCCAGGATGTGACTTTGGGGTGGGGTCAAATTACATCACTTCCGGTGATGTCATTAGAGGTCAAGGGTCGTGGGGCGAGGGGTGGGCCACTTTCTTTTGGGTGACCAGGCCTATTTCTTGTCCCAGTCCGACCCTGGTTGCTAGAGCCATGTTGTTTCACTGTATCAAAATGCACCTGATCCTCGAGGCGCCATTTAAGTTTCTGGGGTTCTGCATTCCTAAGTGTGTCTGTTAGAAGGGAAGTGATGGATACAAAGTTAGGAATTTATCGCCTGTAATAGCTGAGGCCCTTAGTTCTTTCTTGGTTTTAGGGGCTTTGGTTTCTTCAATGGCCCTAACCTTTTCAGTTTGGGGTTGGATCACTCCATTCCCTACAAAGAAGCCTAGATATTTCACTGCAGACCTGGCGAGATGACATTTCCAGAACGATCTGAAGACTCTGCTGACCAGGACCATCATCCTTGCCTTTTGACCCCTGATGTCATTTCCTCTCACTCTATGTAAATATGATCCTAGGGTTTAATAGCTGTAAGCCTTTTGGCAGGAGCTTTATCGCACAGTAATGAAACCAGCGGGAGCTCATTAAGGCCCTTGCTTCACTCAACCTATAACTTGGTCCCAGGGCTATTAAAGGCCAGTAATAATGTAGGCATGAAGGCAGAGCGTTTGGTCATCAACCAGGTCAAACACTGCAGATAGGTCCATAAGTAAGAAAAAGGCAAGGCAACCTAGGTCATTTGCATCATCAAGGTCATCCAGAAGGTGTAAAGGCATCAGGAAGTAGACACAGACAACTGAGGAAAGTTTGGGATACAAACATTTATTTAAAATCACAAGAAGGTTGGGATAAGGCCTATCTTGCCCAATGCTAAGGTGGGATTTCCCTACCTAACTAAACCTAATGATAGTCTGTGTCAGGAAGTCCAAAGTAAATGTCTGTCTGTGTCCAAATCCTATACTTGCCCTCACATATATTTGTTCAAACTTTGTAGGCATGTCAGCATCAAATGAAAATGTGTTCAAACAAAAGTTCAGTATTTGTTGCAGCTTTTGGTTGGAAAGGGCTTTTCCCTTCCCTGGGATTCCAAATAGTTCACTTTCAATTCAAATAGTGAACTTCCAACCACAAGTGGGGTCCCTTCCCCAAGCTTTCAAGTCTCTCAATGTTTTCAGAACAACACTATTCCTCGGGATTCTTCCCAGCTTTCAGGCTTTTTGGCTCTTTCATCAATATCATAAATTTCAACTCTTTGAGCTCACAATGTACCAGCTTCTCTTGTTATTCAACCAGAAACGTATAGATGAGTCAAGTGGCTTTTCTTTAGTGGGTGTTGTCGGTCTAGGCACAGTTGACAGACCACCTGGTCCATCCATCACAGGTCATGCAACCGACACACTTGATTGGCTTCTTTTCCACAGTTACACCACCATTGATTCAGCTCAACAGTGGTATTGTACTTATATTCTTGCAGTACTTGTCAATGCTTTTTTGCCACCATTCACCTGCTGGATTATCAACCTTCTCAGAGTTTGGCCACAGTTTCAACTATAAACTTGTACAGTTCCTCTTTTCCTTATGGCTCTTGCCAATGCTTGCTTTTCTCGTCTTCTATAATTCACAGTTCTTTATATTCATTACCAATGCTTGCTTTCTTTAGTTTCCATAATTCACAGTTCCTTTGTATCAGAGAACGCCTTTCTTTACTTCCCATTCATGTGGCACTCATTATTACTGTCCTTTGGTTTGGTATTCAAAACTTCAATTCATTCACATCAAAACAATGTAATTGCAAATTCACAGGTTACTCTCCTGCTGGGAATTTGCACCCTGCTCAGGGGCTTCTTATTCAATATAAAGTTTGTTGCTTTTCTGGCCTTTGCACAACGTTCTCAATTTCCATACAGCTTGGTATTCACAATCCACTTTGTTTATCAAGCTTTCACCTTATTGTAGTCAACAAACATCTGTGTTTTGCATTTGGACCGGCAATCCCATTGCCTATTGCTCACTCGCGAGCCCGCCGACCTTCCTTTACAATGCGGCTCGCACCACAGTGTCCCAGAGTCACATAACCTTACTTGAGTCACCGGATACATTGTCTTCGTGTGCCCTTCTCCGCTTCGGTCGGACCTTCATGGCTGCTTCGGTTCCCGGCTCGGCAAGCCCCTCCTCCAGTGTCTCCAACACCTCGGGCTACCAGAGAGGGATTCCTCTTGACTCCAGGAGGCCAGCAGCCTGGCCCTGCTACCGGAAACCTTCCAACAGTAGCAGCCACAATATGCTTCCGCTGCAGTGACTCTGCAGCCCCTCAGCACTTTGGACACATGTCTCCCTGCCTTGACATCCGACTTCTCGTCTGCAAGCACTACACAGGCTATCTCGATCTCCTCATTAGTCTCACCTGAGCGGGCCATTTACACTGCCCCTTTTGCTTCAGGTAAAGGCCATTCACATTGATTTTACAAAAGTCTTGGTACTCAGCATCCCTCTTCCTCGTCTCAGTACCAGAGTGGTGTTTGTGTATGTCTGAGTTAATAAAGGATGAATGTAATTTCCTATGTGGTCTCTTCCTTGTCTCAGTACCAGAGTGGTATACATTGGGAGATAGTTTTCTAACACAATAGGGAAGGGATTGGAATTATCCCATAAAAGCCTGGGGGATATTTGATTCCTGATAAAAGGGAAATGGGGATTTCGCGTCTCACCCAAGGGTACTTCATCCCCACTCCCCAAATCTCCCCCTCCTAGGTGATCCTCCCTCGCATATCCAGGGGAAAGAAGTGAGGATGCCCTCAGATTCCTCACAAAGGGCTGTTTTGGTTCCGTGCTTTGGGCAGAATCCTGATTTCTGAGTGCCTAGAATTTGGTGTGATTCTAGGAATTCCTGGATTTGCAGGTAGGTGACTCTATCAATACTTTTCAAGAGGAATGGGACTGTAGTTATAGGTCGGTAGTTGGTGAGTATGGAAGGGTTGAGGGAGGTTTTTTTAGTAGCATGGAGATCCATGATTCTTTAAGGACGGGTGGGGTGAAGCAGGAAGCGAAAGAGGAGTTGATTATGCGGTGATAAGAGGGAGAAGTGGTTCGGCACAATCTTTCACAATAACGACTGGGCATGTATTGCCTTTACAATGAGAAGTTTTAAGGGCTTTGATAATGTTGCCAAGAGTGGAGACACAGGTAGGCTGAAACTCCAAGGGCGGGATGTTTCTGGGTACTTCAGGCAGTGGGATGCGGGGCGGGGCTGCCAAGGCACAGGATCGTTTGGCAGCGGCCTTAGCTTGCAATAGTGCAATTTTGTTGGTGAGGATATCTTGGACGGTGTTACACCAAGAATTGTCTTTGGTAATGGTGGTGGGAGAGAGTGAGGGGGTTTCCAGCACTCTAAGGATGACAAATAGTTCACGAGAGCTGGAGGACGCCTTGGTGATTCTGTCATTATATGTGTCTGCTTTCGTAGCATTAATGGTTTGTCTGTAGTGGCGGGAGGTCATGGCGAAATTAGCTTTGTTAGAAGAGATGGTTTCTTTGTGCCAGGTGGTTTCCCCTGCTCTTCTTTTTGCCCGGATGTCCAGGAGTTGAAGTGTTCAGCATCATTTGGTTTCTGGGCCTTAAGGGGGGCCAGGAGGTCTAGAGTCTTACTGAGCAAGGTGTTGTAGTGTTGTACAAAGGAGGCAATGACATTGGTGTGTGGAAGAGGGTGGCTGAGCAGCGGGATGATTCGGGTACTGATTAGGTTGTGGGTGCTGCGTGCAATGATGGCAGCTGGCAAGGTCATAGGTTTGGTGCATGGAAGTCTGAGTTGGCTGAGGAAGGGGATGGTAAAGGAGATGGTGTTGTGGTCTGACCATTGGCAAGGGAGGTTGGGTAGGATGGTAATGTTGCTTCTATGATCCAAGATCCAATCTAGCGTATGGCCATGGGAGTGTGTATGGTCAGTGACCATTTGAGTGCATGCTAACGCTGACAAGGAGCTGGCGAGCGCAACAGCCTCTATATCCGAGGTGTTGTTGTATCCAAGGTTAAGGTCACCCAGAGTTGGGTGGTGGGCTTAAAGTTGGCTAGAATGAGTTTGGAGAGATCGTCTTCAATTGTTGGAAGTAGGCCTCGAGGTTGGTAAATGTGGTCGAGATTGATGGTGGCGTTGTTTGTACATTTTAGTTTGGCAGATATTTTATGTATTTATTTATTAATTTATTTTTGTAATTATATAGTCACTAAGCCCGGGGGCATCGAGGCGCTGTTACATGACCCGTTACTTGATTCAACAATGTACACGTTTTACACAAGAGTCTATGTGAGCAATTGTTCAAAGCAAGAATACCGACATATTTCCACAACAAACAGCGAGGTATAATGGTACTTATGGGCAGATTTGCCAGAACAGTAATGTTTTTGCATTTTACGTGAGGGCAAATTTACAGGAACAACCAAGGATAGATATAGATCCACAGTTAGGGAGTGGGTCTGTGTTGAGTGAGTATAGGGGGATAGTGTCCTTGTTAACAAGGGCTACACCACCCCCTTTTTTTTGAGGTTCTGTCACAGCACAGTAGGGTATAGCCACTGGGGACAGCTATGGAGAGCGCTTGCCCAGCGGAGGGTGTGAGCCAGGTTTCTGTCAGTGAAAGGATGTCAAGGTTATTCAATGTGATTAGTTCATCTCTTATTAGCACCATCAAGGCAGTGCGGGCAGTTGATCCTCTGTGGGATGGGTGTTCCCGGGGTCCTTGCTTGGGTGATGGTTCCTTTGTCATGCTCTAGGCAACCATTCTAAGACTTTCTCCACAGGGGTGGCTCCCTACTTCCAGCTGCTTTGGGTCTGGTGTCTTGCTCGCTGAGGTGTAGTGTGTTCACACCTTCTTTGCACATGATGATTCTGTGCTAAAGCCCATCCCAGGTGAATAAGAGGCCGAAGGGGAAAGTCCATTTGTACTTGTGTGTGGCCTGCAGAGCTCCCACAACTGGCCCCATCTCCCTGCGCTTCTGCGGGGTTGAATGGGCTAGGTCTTGTTATAGCTGAATTTCCGTTCCATTGTAACTAATTGGTTCCGCAAGGCGGGCCTCTCTGAAGATTAGTTCCTTTTGGGTAAAGCATGTTAGTGCCACCAGAGTGCTTCTGGGACGGACGCCCTGCTCCTGTCTTTTGGTACCAGTCCTGTGCACCCTATCTATGTGCACATCCTCTGCCGTTCCATAACCTAGGAGGCCTGTAAAAATCTGCTGCACTGTTTCCTTAAGGTCTTTGTCCCCTACTTTTTCTGGCTGGCAAATTCTGTATCCGGATATTTTTATTTTATTTTTGTATTACTTGACTTAATTGTGAAACAATTTTTGCAAGAATTAATCTGATTTTTTTCTTTCAGGCCATCACAGTGAAAAAGTGTAGACGATGAAGAAAAAAGTTCCTTATTCATCTCTTTCTTTCCCCCAAAGTCTGTTACTCTGTTTCCTTCATGAGTCGTTTGTCCAGATCGAGGTTTTAGAAAAAGTTGGCTATCACGATGACCAACTTTATATTTTTCCCACTCGTCAAGCGGCACCACCGAGCCTCTTCTCCGTAGATCAATAGGCCCCTGAAGTGTCAGCCCAAGTGTCTCTCTTTAATTATTTGGGTGCCCGGACAATTCAATAGCAGGTGCCGGATATTTTCTAGTTTCTCTTTGTTGTTGCAGAAGTCGCAATAGCTGGTTAGTGACTGTCCTCTAATGGCTAAAATTTCCTTTGTTTTTAACAGGTTCAATCTGGTTCTTAAGAACGTTGCTCTGCGTCCTCTGTCGGGGAATTTCATTAGATATTCCAGTTGCCTATTTACTTTTTGTGTGCTCATCGGTAGATGTTGAGTCAGCTTGTTGATTGCTGCTGCCTCAAGAGTCTGGATCCAATCCCATTTCTTTAAGCAAGACTTGGAATTCAGTTCTTCCTTTGAGCTGCTGATTTTCTTTTAGCAGGGCCAGGTTTTTCTTTGTCCAATCGAGAAGCATTTTGTTTCTTTCACCTTCCATTTCCTTGAAAATGAGTTCCAGGATTTTTGGCCGTCCCAGTAATCGAATTTTCCTAAAGAGCATTAGGGTGTTTAAATCCACACTTCCTTTTAGAAAGACCAGGCTTAGTTCTTTTCTTATTGATGCGACTGGAGTTGATGCATGTAGATTAAGGTCTTTCCACCAAAAAAGGCCCTCAAGTTTTGGCCGTAGTTTTTCCAGAATTTTTGGCATAGCTTCTGCTCCATATGTAAATGCAGGTGTTACTCTTGCTTTATAGAAGTCGATAACTGGATTTGTGGTGAATCTCCCACATTTTTTATCCATTACTTTTGATTGGGCATCCAGAGTTTTAGTCGTAGTATAGAGTGAAGCTTTCATCGTCACCTCTCCTTGGGTTCTGTCTAGGAAAATGCCCAGATATTTAAATGCAGTAACTCTTTCCAGTCGTTCCCCTGCTATTTCCCATTGACATTTTTCGTTTCTTTTGGGCCTTGGTTCCAGGATCATTATTTTTGTTTTTTCTGCGTTAGGTTCCAGGTCGTTGTCTTCAAGAAAAGCACACAGATCGTTCAATTGGCGTTGGAGACCTATGGCCGTCTGATCAAGCAGTATGATGTAGTCTGCGCATGATAGGCTGCTCACTTTCTCCTTACCAATCGTTGGCGGAAAAGAGTGCGACTTTCCTTCTTGGGCTGGAGATCGCCCATGTACGCATTATATATGGCCGTTGCCATGGGGCACCCCTGTTTCACCCCTCTCTCTGTCACAATTTCTCGAGAAAGTAAGCCGTCACCAATGAGCCTTACTCTGATAGATGTTTCAGAGTGCATCTGAATGATGGGGTCCAAGATTGACGCCAGGCATCCCCACTTTGTAGGTTTCTGCCAAAGTTTTTTTCTGTTGACCCTGTCAAAGGCCTGAGTCAGGTCAACAAAGGCCAGAAAAATGCTTGGGCTTCCCTCTGCAATTTTGGCCTTTAATGTACTTAGGAGCATGATGTTTATGGTGGTTCCTAAGTTCTTCCAGAAACCGGTTTGGTATTGATCGAAGCCAGGCGAAGTAATGACCCATTCTTGGAATTTTTCCAATGGTAGTGACCCAAAGAGTTTCCCAATTACATCCAGCAATGCAATTGGACGGTAACTCCTTGGGTCATCCTTATGACCTTTTTTGTAAATGGGTACAATGTTCACCGTTTTCCATGAAACTGGGATGTGCTTGTCGTGACACAGTTTTTGATTACGTCTGAGATGAAAGTTGCCCATTCTTTTGGATTGGCTTTCAAGTCCCTGTTTGTCACCTTCGCTATTTTAGCCAGGATGGCGTCCCTATTGGTGTCGATGTCCCAAATGGTTGATGCCTCCAGCAGCAAAGTTACGATGTCAGCTTCCAATCTATGGAAAGTGTCCGTAAGGTTAGACACCCAGGTCTGTTCCCCCATGTTGTTTTGGATTGTGTTTTGGATTGTGATGTTTGTACCCTTGGCTGTATCTGGATATTGGATCTCCGAAATCTGTTTTCTAGATCTTTACATTGGAATTTGAAGTGGTGAGAGATCCTAACCAGATCCTCAAGTGTTTCCTCTGTTTTTCTACTGTCTTTCTCTATCTCCTGCAGAGCTCTCTCTGTTGTGTCTGTCCACTTTCCAGTGTTGCAACATATTTTTTCAAATCTTGTATTGCTTGTTCAACTTCTGTTGTAAGTGTCACAAACTGGGTCTGGAAGCAGGCTGTGAGCTTATTTTGGAAGTCATTAAAACAGGCACTCAGGTCTGCTTTGAACATGGCTATGGTGTTCGTGTTGCTGTGCGAGCAGGTGTCCACTGCAACACTAAAGGAGAACACCCCCACTCGGCAAGCACACATAGAGTCAATTGGCAGAGAGAGAAGACACATATAGGGGAGTCAGTTACCCAGCTATCTAAACATGATCTATAACTGAGGGTCCTCTATTCGCTTGACGATTCTCGAAAATAATCCTTGACTGAGGTTTATAGTGGACCACCACCCATGTAACATCTCATTCACCCGAGTTATTTGAAACACTGGGGATAGGATGCCTTACCCGGGATGATTCACAGGCTGCAGGTTGACTGTTGTACACCTCTGCCTTGGTCGGGTCTAAGCACCGTTGCCCAGGGTAGCCTACACGTCAATTGTCTCGATTGTAAAACCAGTCTTTTCCCTCTTGGTCTACCCCTGGATTCAACTGGACATATCCATGTTGTGTGTAAAAACCAGTGCATAAACCCATTATTTCTACTGCGTTAAGTTTTGTTGTGTTCCTATCTCGCAGAGGCCCCCCATTTCATGGTACCCAAAATCAAGGCTTCATACAGTCATTGCTGTTATTACCTCAAGTGTCAGCCTTGTTTGTAGTGGGTTGACCACTTGATTGGTCTAAAGGTCGGTTCTTCTTAATTCAAAATCGGCCATTTGGTCAAAGTGGAATTACTATCTGCCTGCTACTTGCAATGTCTGAAAATAAGACATTAGGGAAGTTCAAACACATTTGCACAGTTGTTTGCCAAATGTCAGTCGTCTGTCCAAGCGGAGGTACGATCATATCCTGCAACCGAAGGCGGACCCGAGACAGAGCAACCCAGGAGCCTGCAGGAAGCAGTTGAGTTGCTGGCCTCCAGGGCAAAGTGGTGAATAGCGCAGTAGGTGATCCCGTCTCCGCCAGATGTATCAAGCATTCACTCGTAGATCAAAGATTAGACCTGCCCAATGTATGTCCTCCAGGGGCGGCAAACTAGTTGCCGCACCCGGAGACCGACCGTCCTAAAAAAGCTGTTTTCCTCACCATCACATTCTAAAATGGCTGAGTTCAGAGGACTAACTTATCAATCTACCCGGAAAACTTCATCTAAGTCGGTGGCATGTCTAATGATGAAAGCAGCCATCTCCACGGGACGCGCGGAGCTGTCGTATCATGTGTAACAATGGCCTGGCTACTTAGGCACTGTATTTATGTGTCCATAGGCAGAGGAATCTCAACACCACGGACGTGCATTTTACATCACAGGATATTTACAAATAACCTGTTCGAAAAACGGCACGTAATTCTGTATCATAGCCAGAGGCCCCAGAACACAAAAACCACACCATCTAGTGATGGGGGCAATGTGTCACTTGACTCACTTATGTCCCTTTGGGACCCATAAACACAAGGGCCCTGGCTGGACTCTCTGTCGCCAGGCTGATATAAATATATGAGCAGGAACACTTTATTTCAGTGCAGGAGTGCTTTTACTTTACTTTATTTCAGTGCAGGAGTGCTTTTATTTTACAAGAACTTTCCAGGAGCTGATACTTCCTCATGTGCTGACTCATCGGGTGTGGCTCCCTAGGCCTGGCCTTCATGTGCTGACTCATCGGGTGTGGCAGGGTGTGGCAGGCAGGCTGAACCTGGTGAGCGTGGCTTCAGAAGCTCAGCTGTGTAAGCTGCTCCATCCTTAGGGCCGGTGCTTCTCGTTAATGAGCACTCGCGTGCAACGTGACGCTCACCGCTGCTTGGACCAGTTTACTTACCTTTGAAACCTGGCGTTCTCCTACATACTCACCTCCAGGAAACCCTGTGCTTCATCTACAGACTCATCTCCTGACATCCAGTGATCTTGATCCCGACACTGCATCACCGCACTCCGCATCCACGAACTCGGACCCTGTGAAGAAGAAGAAAGACAAGGTTAGAACATCCGTCCTAGGGCTGTGCCGCATTTGAACTCTGTGGGCCCCCTAATTAACAATTTACCAGCTGCTGTACTGCTGCAGCTTCGTTCTTCATTCCCACCGGCTGCCGCCTCGAGCTCCGCAGCTTCTGCCAGGCCGGCAACATCACCTGTAAGGGAAGAAAGCAAAAGAGCAAACATCAAAAGTGCAACGGACAGCAATACAAGACAACAAACTTTACAATACAACAAAGACAGACGAGGAAAGACAAAGGCAAACAGGAATACTTACCTGAAGTATAGTGGCTTAGTCGCAGCAGGACTGGATTACCACATGCAAGGGACCAGTGAAGGAACTCGATCCAGATCATACAAGGGCCCCTGCCAGAAGCAGCAGAAAGGAGTGCTCACCAAAACTAATCAACAGGTGAGCTTTTCAGGGACAGCGCATCCCACGGGTACCACAGTTTGATAGAAGGGATCTGGAAGGGGATCAGGCGCACAAGCTGGCATACTCACACCCCCTATTCTCCACGCAGGAGCAGTCCCAAGTAGCATCACCTATTACCACCAGTCACCACATAAGCACAGAGGGCGAAGTCAGACCTGAGCGACCTCACCCCCGGGAGGGCTGCAACCGTAGCCCAACGCCTCCGCAGAGACCAGGTGAGCGCAACATTCCCTCGATTTCCTTAGCCTACCTATCAGTGTGCTTGCCCCATCAACCGCACAGCCATTCGGGAGTCTGCTTTATCCCCTTTCTCATAGAAATTTTCTTTCAGCAAGAGCAGGCTACGGATGATGTTCCCCCTCTTCCAAAAGTCTCAGTTCCTCCCTCTTAACCCTTGCCTCCTTGCCTCCTGTATGCTCTCTTCCCGACTCCCGGAAGGGTCATGAGCTTTCACATGCAGGTGTCTTATCTCTTCGCTCAATCTCTGCTCAACTAATGCCCTTGTCCTCTTTTTACAGGAACCTTCCCGAATTAGGATCTCTTTCCAAGTGGCTTTCCTGCCTCCCAAACAAATCTGTTATCCACCTCCCCATCAACATTAATCTTGAAGTATTCCGCTATTTCCTTGTTCATTTCCGAGAAGAACACGGGTCCTTCCAACGGGAGTCATTGCATCTCCATTTGGACCCTTTTGGGGGAGAGACCCAGCCACTGTATATCCACCATCACCATGTCATGGTCAGACCATGAGATCGGAATTATCTCCGAGCCCCGTGCTTCCTCCCATATGTGTCTCGTAATGTAAAGGTAATCGATCCTCGTGTAAGTCCTATGTGGCGGAGTAAAACATGTAACTCTGTGTCCCCGGGTGAAGGTGGCGCCATATGTCCCTCAACCCCCAATCCCCCAGTGATTCATGAAACTCACGGTTTGTGAGACAGGGGGGCCTCCGTGCCCTGTCCCTGTGCCTCTGCCTGTCCATGTCCAGGTCCGCCCATGTATTGAAGTCCCCCCCATATCAAGTGCTTTCTACCAAGATTTTCGCCATTGTGTCTTTCAAGAATTTGACCTGTCCTTGGTTGGGGGCCTCTACTGTGGCGAACGTGAACCTCGTCTTTCTAATGTCCCCCGAGACCAATAGGCCTCTCCCTTCCACATATGACCAGACCTTAGTTACTTCCATTCTAATTCTCTTGATTACCAGAATACCCACCCCCGCATTTCTCAAGGGGCTGGAGCCCCAGAACTCTCGGCTGATCTGCCCACATGGAACCCTTTTTTCTTCCCCCTTGGAGTACTTTGTTTCCTGGAGGAACATGACATCTAATTCCACCCTTCGGAATTCCCTTGCCACCATGGATCGTTTGGTGGGTGAGTTCAAACCTTTCACGTTCACATTCATAGGTGTCCCCCTCTCCCCTGGGCCTATTTCCCAGTGGTGTAATCATGTTATCCCTATCCGGGGGTTGCATTCGCACCACCTCGGGGACCTCAGTGCGTAAGCCTGAACCCTACCCAAACATATCTCTACTGCTGGAACAGCCCGTACCAGATGGTCTCCCCCTCGCCCCACACCATTCCCCTCATCCCCCCACATAACCCCGGCGTTTGGTCCTTTCCTTGTTGACATCACCGGGTGAAGGCCAAACCACCTATGGGATCCCCCCAGGAAGGGCCCCTTCTTTACAGACCATGTATTCTTGAGCCCCCCTACCATCACCCCTTCACACCAGTTTCCCCTTATAGTTTCTTAACACTCCCCCAGCGCCCCTTATTGTATAAACCCATAAATCCAAGTAGCCCCTCAACAAACCATAATGTGGGATGCCCCCACCCTTGGTGGGGAACAGAAAGAACTACCCGGGCCCGTAGGTCCAGGTTCCTTAAGCCAGTCTTTATCGATTACTCTGCCACCCTATGGCTGCACGCATTCACATGTTGCATCAAGTCCCATCAGCCGGGGGAGTGTTCAGCTTCCTGAACTTCCGAGAGCCCATAATACGACTTCTCCTTGATCCCTGTGTATGCCACTGTCCTCCTTCCGGTTTCCGTTCCCTTGAAGTGTGTTGGGGCTCTCCTTCTCCTATTAAGTCACTCATAGCCCTCTTAATCTCTTGTTCCATGGTGAGTCTGTATTTACTTCCCCCTGCTTTAAACGAGATGGAAAAATTGACCCCCACCTATATCTGATTCCTTTTTCATTCAACCACCTGGAGAGGGGCGCGCAGATCCTTCTCTTCGAAAATGTGAGGGAGGACAGGTCCTGGAAGACAGCCACCCTTGCCGATCTGTACATTACTGGACCCTTCTTTCTTGACTTTTTCAGAATTTTAGTCTGTGGCCATAGTTGTAAAAGCGAACAAGAACGGATCTGGGGCCACCCGCCGCACCACCAGCCCTATGTATCCTCTCAATCTTGACCTTGTTGATGGCATCATTGTCAAAGATGAGTTTGGTGATGGCGGATAAGGTGCTACGCAAGTCTTTCTCTGTCTCCCCCTCTTTCTCAGGGACCTCAAATAACCGGAGGTTATTGGGCCTCTCACGATTCTCTAGGTCATCCATCTTCAGGAGGATTTCCTCCTCCCTTCTTTCCACCTCCATGAGGCGCACATCCATTTGGGTCTACAACATGTCCAGGGAGGACTGGTTATGTTACACCTCCTCTAATCTTCCCTCCATCTTATCAATTCTGTGGGTGATCTTGTCCACTCTCCCCCCAATGTCCGCACTTATACTTCTGATCTCTTCAAGGAGGGCCTCTACATCCTTTCTGGATGCGCCAGCGTCTTCTCCCATCATAGACAAATTGCCTTGGCCAGGCGTTCTTGCCTCTGGGACTCGTGGGGTGTACTCAAAGGGGGCCAGCTTCTCCCTTGCATCCATGTACCTCGACTCCTCGCCTAACCTGTGCTGTCCGGTTCGTAGGGCGGTCTGTCTATCCTCAGTCAGATGTTACTGTGCCCCCCGGGTCTAATGGAGGCCGTCCGGCCGGGGTTTTGCGGGCCTGGGGTCCCGATATCCAACACAGGTGCCGTCTTTACTACTTTAAGTGCTTCTGAGGAGGGAGGCCCCTACGGTGTGCAGGTAGATATCTTTTTGGCTTGGAGAAGGCCTAGTCAGGGGTCACCCCTCCAGAACCCCCAGGGCCCCACGCCCAGACCAGGAGGTGACCTCTGTCCGCCAAGATAACTCCTCTGGGTGTTCACATGCCAGGGTCGAATCCGTAGTGGTGGGGTGGGCACATGCCCCCTTGATGGACCCGTGGGGCCCATACCCCGTCTCCTCTCCTTTTCGTGTGGGTGTATCTTTCTCCAGTTGGGGGCCTTTGGTTACAGTGACCCCGGGTGCTGCCCTGTGTTCCAGCTGCACCCCTTTAGACAGCCCTCTCGGGGTGATGAAGGTTTCCTGCATCACTTGGGTCAGGGACGGGCACACGCCCGCCTGTGCGATCCCAGGGCCTCACACTTCACCCCCAAACCTACCGTCCTGCTCCTCCTTCTGGGCTGTCCTGCCTAGTGGCCACCACTTCGCACTCCGTTCCCATCGGCAGCACCCCAGCCCATTCCACTCCTCTTGTTAGGGTAACCAGTGTTTGCAGAGTTCTCATCCGACACCCCAGGGGAATTTAAATTGCTCCTCCTCCTCTGCAGGCCTTTCGTCTCCCTGACCTCTCGTCCATGCCGGTGGCGGGCAGAACTCCCACTTTATTGCGTTCTTGGAACGCCCCCATGCCTCCTTTACTTCTGGACCCTCTCTACCCAAATGCGGTGAGTGGGGAGGGGCCCCAGGCAGAGCCGCAGTGAATCCGTTGGGAGGGGGGCAGATGCTGTTCTGCCTCCCCAGGGGTGCCCCGCTATATTCTGGGGGAGTGGCTGGGTACCTGTTGTCCTCTGGTCCAGAAGGCCTAGCTCCAGCCGCTGTTCCTGCCGCAAAGTTCCACTCCTCTCTCTCTCCCGCTCACGGGCGGGGTGGTGGATTAGGCCCCCAGATAGCTCCCACTGCACTTTCGAGGGAGGGGGTCACGACCCCGGTCCCTGCGTCCAGGCCGCCTCTGCTGAGGAGCCCTCTGTATTCCCTATGTCGTGTGGCCAAGGAGCGACTTCACCCCTCCGCACAGGTGGAGCGTGGGCCTCGCGGCCACAATGGGAGTCCTTGTCGGGTTGGCCTGGAAGCCCCGCACCAGTTAGGCCCTCATTAGGAGCTCTGAAATCTGCAAGCACCCTCCGGAACCCCCCCTGCCCCACTGTGCAGGGGTGCCTGTGGGTGAACCCCCCCCAGATGAGAGGACTGGGGGTCAGCTACTATTCCTTTGGCGGCCTCACGCATTTCAGGGGGCACGCCGGGATGTGTGGGCCAACTGGGCTGCTTTCTGCCCACCCAGTAAAGCCCTGCACCAGCTCGGAGCCGTGACAATCCCCTCTGTTGGTCTCATCGGGCTTGTCATGCCTTTCCGTGCACTCTCCCTCCCGGGAGTTGGACCAGGGGGTACACCTTGGCTTCAAGCGTCCCGCCGGGGGTATGAAATCCTCCGATGGGGGCTACTTGGGGGCAGGGGTGTTGCTAGGTCTGGAAAAGACCCGGGGCTACGCTGATGTCGGAACTGTTGGGACTGGGGGCTAGCTAGCCTTTTGGTTGTAGCTCCTGAGATTCTATCCGGGGCTACAACCAAAAGACCAGGGGCTATAGCCCCCTTAGCCCCCCCCTAGCAACGCCTCTGCTTGGGGGGGCTCAACCCGTAAAGAGGCCCTGGGAAGAGGAGACGTTGACAGAGACTGCTGCATCTCCGTGCCCCCTGGTGGCCGTCCCTTGTGGGAGTCATTTTCACACTGCATGGGCCTAATTTAACAGTTAAATGTGAAAAAGATTTATTTTTCCTTCTTTTTGTTTAATGCAACGTTCAGTACTGTTTCTAAATGTTATGCACTCCCTGCTTCCAGGAGCTTTATCGTCTTTTAGATAAGACAGCAGTTTCCAGGTCGACAGTGCAGGCATGCTGTTCTTTCAGCCAATGAAGTTTAAACATGTTTATTTATTTTGAAGACAAACTGTGCTGTGGCTTTCTCTTTAAGAATCATTTCACACAGCATAATCTCCCACAGACAAAGAAAGCCAATAACAATAATACTGTGTTCCATCTCTGCATAGTACAATTAGTCAAATAAAAGGAATCAAAAACTTCCTATTGTCTGATTTTAAAACTGGACTAACACAGCCTTGAACTTTTTTCTTTGCACTTCTTTTTTGAGAAACGCTCAACGAGATTGGCTCTTTCGGTGAACACTTCTTTGGATAGGTCCTGTTAATAAACATAGATTTTAAATATAGATTTTTAATGAACATTTTATTGAATTTGCACTTTTAACGAAAACCTCACTGGATAAGCTATCTACCTTCAGCTATCCCTCCGCAAATACCTCCGCTCTCGAGCTCTTCGCTCCTCTACCTCTAACTCCCTCAGGGTCAGTCGTTTTTCAAAGAAACAAGCTGGGGGTGGATCTCTGTCTTCGGCTAGGGCCTCCCTCTGAAACAGCCTCCCTGCCACTCTAAAACTTGAGGAGAACCATCTCCGGTTCCGTAAGCACCTCAAGACATTCCTCTTTTCTTCTGCCTTCGCTCCCCCTCTCCCCTGCTGATCTCTTCTCTCTTGGCATCGTACACCTGGCCACCCTCTGTCCTCTGGGTCCAGGTTCCTGCTCAACCTGCCACCCTCCCACACTGTCTCCGGGCCGCCCCTTGCCTGGGGTCTGTATCTGTACCCATACACCCCCCCCCCTTTTTCTTCCTGCACTTATCAGACCTACCCTGATTGCGGCCTTAAACCTAGCACTTGCAAATTGCTGGCTGCACTACCACTGTTTGTTGCCTTTATTATTTATGTATCTGTTTCTCCTCTGCTTCGCACTTTCCACTTCTCCCCCCCTTTCATTCACCTTTCCCCTCCCCCTCTCCCATGCACTTGCGCGTTCTCAATGTCACTGGGCCTAGTAAGATTGCTGTTTTGTTCTCCCCTGTTCCCCTCCCTTGCCTTGTCGCGCTCTGAAACAAGATCTCCTCACAAGGCTTTCTGGGGCCTGGATCCAAAATACCTTCAGCTATACCTCGCCAAATACCTCCGCTCTCGAGCTCTTCGCTCCTCTACCTCTAACTCCCTCAGGGTCAGTCGTTTTTCAAAGAAACAAGCTGGGGGTGGATCTCTGTCTTCGGCTAGGGCCTCCCTCTGAAACAGCCTCCCTGCCACTCTAAAACTTGAGGAGAACCATCTCCGGTTCTGTAAGCACCTCAAGACATTCCTCTTTTCTTCTGCCTTCGCTCCCCCTCTCCCCTGCTGATCTCTTCTCTCTTGGCACCGTACACCTGGCCACCCTCTGTCCTCTGGGTCCAGGTTCCTGCTCAACCTGCCACCCTCCCACACTGTCTCCGGGCCGCCCCTTGCCTGGGGTCTGTATCTGTACCCATACACCCCCCCCCTTTTTCTTCCTGCACTTATCAGACCTACCCTGATTGCGGCCTTAAACCTAGCACTTGCAAATTGCTGGCTGCACTACCACTGTTTGTTGCCTTTATTATTTATGTATCTGTTTCTCCTCTGCTTCGCACTTTCCACTTCTCCCCCCCTTTCATTCACCTTTCCCCTCCCCCTCTCCCATGCACTTGCGCGTTCTCAATGTCACTGGGCCTAGTAAGATTGCTGTTTTGTTCTCCCCTGTTCCCCTCCCTTGCCTTGTCGCGCTCTGAAACAAGATCTCCTCACAAGGCTTTCTGGGGCCTGGATCCAAAATACCTTCAGCTATACCTCGCCAAATACCTCCGCTCTCGAGCTCTTCGCTCCTCTACCTCTAACTCCCTCAGGGTCAGTCGTTTTTCAAAGAAACGAGCTCGGGGTAGATCTCTATCTTCGGCTGGGGCCTCCCTCTGGAACAGCCTCCCTGCCACTCTATAACTTGAGGAGAACCATCTCCGGTTCCGGAAGAACCTCAAGACCTTCCTCTTTGCTTCCGCCTTCTCTTCCCCTCTCCCCTGCTGATCTGCTCTCTCTTGGCACTGTGCACCTGGCCACCCTCTGCCCCCGGGGCCCAGGCACCTGCACACCCTGCCATCCTCCTGCACTGCCTCCTGGCCACTGCCTGCACTGGGTACTGTATCTGTACCCTTATAGCCCCCACCCACCCATTTTTCTTCTTCTTCTGAACTTATCAGACTTACCCAATCTGTTGCCTTAAACACAGCACTTGACACTTGCTGGCTGCACTACCATTGCTTATTGCCTCAATTATCTATTTATTTGTATTTATTATGTATCTGCTCTCCTCTGCTCCGCACTTTCACTCTCCCACTTCCATGCATGCACTTTTTCCCTTTTCCCATGCACTTGCACGTTCTCAATGTCACTGGGCCTGTAAGATCGTTGTTGTTGTTGCGTTATCCCATTCCCCTCCCTTGCCTAGTTGCGCTCTACTCTGAAACACTTGTGTACAAGCGCAGCGCGATACAAATAAAATATCATATCCTAATTGAACACTGCGACAAACAATTTTAGCAAACATTTCCCCAGCTTGTCACATTCTCTCCATGCTTACAAGTAAGCTCTAAACGCACAACCAAACCCCCTAAGTTTCTTATTGTAAGCAGTGATGGATTAATTTAGTCGTGCGTTGTTTCTTTTCACTCTGTGGGCCTAGCCCTGTGGAGCAGTTGTAAATGGAAAGCACGCAGTTCGCAGGGAGTGGCACTGATGGGCTGGCACCGGCTACAGTAGGCCGGGCACTGGTAATGAATTCTACTTAAAATTGGCAATGCCCCATATACTTTAGCCGTTTGCGGTCGAGTTGCGAGGTAGGCCCGGCTTGCGGTCCAGGAATAACATGGCCGTGAGTCACGGGCGAGGGCGGAGAATACATCCTTCCTCAGGCGATCCGGCCCCGCCTTAGAAAGCAGCGAGGGCGGCACCGGAGGATTAAGTACTTCCTGGGGTGGAACTCGCGACTTTCCTTGAACTCCAACTAGAGGAGGGAGTGAGGTGAGTACCACATAGTGACCCCTGGCCCAGGTGGTTGTGTTCTACTGTGGATGGTTGGCGTGTATCCTCTAGCGCCGCGGAGCTCCCCGCCCCCTCCTTCTGAGACAGGAGACTCCAGGTCCGTGGTATGTAGTCTCGGGAAGTAGCGGTGTGTAATGTTAGCGCATAGCGGGCCCATTCGGTGCACTTGGGGCCACTCCACGCCTCCGTGCTCGCAGATAAACGCATGGTAAATGCCAAGAAAACATTGTGTATTGCCTGTGATTTGCATAGCCGGAGCATACAGTTTCCCTGCTGCCAAGAGCCTTGGGCGACTGTGAGCGAGATGCCCGCAGAGGCGGTGTGGGAGGATCAACAGAAATTTAAACTCGAGCATGGATGCTGGAGGTGACGTTCTTTCTTTCAAGAGTTTGCTGGTGTTTGCATCCGTTTGTTTCGGTGGGGGGAATGGTCATATATATTTTTTTCACAGAATTTCGTGTTTGAATTAGGTGGTGGAAGTTTAAATGTTTGCGTGGTTGTTTGCAGGTGTTGCTGCCTCCAAAATTGTCCTCCATTCCCGAGACAGTGGGTTGCGAGTGTGCGACCACCCCCGGAGCCCCTCGAAGCGCCTACTTGCAATCTGTTCTTTGTAACCTCATACATAAGATGTGTCCATTCTCCCAAGTGACCTGGGGGGAAAAGTGAAACCCACGGGCTAATGTTGGGTTACTTGGACAAGGGATCAAACGGGGCACTTTCTTGAGGTGGTGTGAGATGACTACACGTCCAAGCATAGCATACAAATCTATGCCAGCAGCTCACCAGGAGCTGGGTGTGTTACCAGCAGGTTACACAACTAGCCACAGTAGGTGCACTAACCCATTGTGCAGTGTGCTCCGCCCCCTCCCCCTCTGAGACTAGGAGGCTGTGTATTCTGCCTACCTTTAGGTCTTTCACCCCTCCCCCCAATAAAGTGATGCTGATGTGAGACATCGAAATGCTGAGCCAAACAGTCCAGTCTTTCGCTTTGTCATGGGGCAACAGTGATGTGGTGTCATGGGGTAACAGTGACGTGGACCGCATTGTTTCTATCTGTTAATGCTGGTTTAAACGATCTGCTCCCACAGGTGGCAGCTTTGACAGGCTCTTGTAGAACCTATTGGCGCCCTGGGCTGAGGTCACTGCAGAGCCACTGTCTGTTTGCTGCAAACACAGAGCGTATGTAGTTCACATGTAAAACACCCAGCGGAGAAGTCACGTAGGTTTGACCAGCATCGTATACTTGACAGGATTTGAGACGAGTCTGCAACTTAAAAACTAGACTGCATATTGTGGATTTCAAGAATACTGTTTTAAGGAGGTTCATTGAAAAATACACGTTCTTAAAACCAACTTGAAAGACCTATAAACCATTATATTATATGCATGTTAAGCAAGAAGTCTTAATACAAGGTTATTTGCTCCCCCATGTTCATTGGAAGACTAGAACTATCCAAAATGCATAGAATCCTCCGGTGACGTGTCTATTCTATTCTGCGGCATGAAATTGAACATTTTCCGGCAAAAAGTGGATTTTGTGGCACAACATTGTTTATTGCATCACATTTGAGGGTGCAAGAGAACCATGTTGCTAGAGGCGGTGTAGTGTGTCTGAGGTTGTCTAAGCGGCCTCGGCAGTCTGTTATTCATCGTGTCACTGGCTTGACAGCAACGGGTTTGTTTTGGGCTTGTGTCTTTGTTTATTTAATGTGCATGCCTACTTTAGATCAACTTTATTAATCGTGTTGTAAAGGTGCACGTATTCCCCTTAGAAGATCTCCAATGCCTCCTGGGTCACCACTTCTTCATCATAACTTACTCCCAAACCTCTGTCTGTCATGATCCTACTCGTCGCAACTTGCACTCCCCACCTTACTCACACGTTACGTTCGCAGTTCCACATGCAGTTTGCAGCCGTTCGTTCTTAATCACTCCTTCTGAATTTCGCCTTTTTTGTCCCAGTCCATTGATATGATATGGCATTATACTGCGCCTATACACAAGTGTTTAAAGGCGCGTCGAGGAAAAGAAGGGGGAACAGAGGGAAGACGAGACATCGATTCTACTAGGCCAGGTGACATTGAGATTGCACAAGTGCATGTGAAGGGGGGAAAGTGCTAGGGGCATGGGGGAGGGACTGTGCAGTACATGGGATAAATAGAATAAGTAAAAGTATGGCCAGCTGGTGGTAAGTGCAGACATCAGGAGCAGGTGCTGGTAGTGGGACTGTATGGATACAGAAAACAGTCCCTAAGTGCTGGGGTTGCCAGGAATGCAGTGCAGGTGTGCAACTGGGGGGGGGGATGGACCTAGGCCGGAGATCAGAGGATGGCCAGGTAACCAGTGCAGTTCCTAGTTTCACCTGGAAAATCAGGAGGGGAGAGGAGGAGAGAAAGCAGAAGCAAAGAGCGAGAGGTTTTGAGGTGCTTTCGGAACCGGAGATGATTCTCAAGTTTCAGGGAGGCTGTTCAGAGGGAGGCCCCAGCCTAAGAGAGATCTACCACCTACTCGTTGCTTGGAGAAGCGACTAACCATGAGGGAGTTGGAGGCGGATGAGCGGAGAGCTTGAGGAGGAAGATATTTAGGAAGAGAGAGTTTAAGGTATTGAGGCCCCAGAGGGTTTTGAACTTGATCCTCGCAACCACTGGGAGTCAGTGGAGAGATTTCAGTCCTGGAGAGATACAATCCCTGGGCTTGGGGCCAAGGACAAGTCACTCAGTCCTGTTCTGGATGAGTTGCAGAGGGCGGAGAGTAGAAGCAGACAGATTTAGAAAGAGGCTGTTGGATAGTCCAGCCTAGAGAGAACCAGAGCTCTGGAGACAGTGAAATTCTGGGGGAAGGAAGGGAAGACTACCTCTGAGGAGGTGCATCTGGTAGTGTGACTTCTTAAACACCTCAGAGGTGTGAGGAGAGGAGAGCCTGGAGTCGAAAATGAGCCAGAGGTTTTTAGCCTCGCATGTGGAAGCAGGAAGAGGGCCAAGAGACACCAGCCAGAGTGTGACAGGAAAGGAGGGAGCGGGTGTGCCTATGAGGAGAATCTCAGACTTGGTGGCATTAAGGCAGAGATCATTGGTGGCACACCACTCCTGGATGACAGTCCGAGACGAGGGGGAGAAGAGGCGGGTGAATGTAGCCTGACAATGAGCTGATTGTCATCCGCATAGCACTGGAAGTTGGGACAGAGTGCAGCAATGCTGTGGGCAAGGACTGTCGGGTATTGGTTGAACAGCCAGGGAGAGAGATTAGACCCCTGGGGAACACCGGAGATGGAGATAGAGGAGAGGAAGGACCCAAGTTGAACTTGGGAGGCTCAATCAGAGAAAAGAGTTCAGCCATGCTAGGGCCTGACCGGTGATGCACGTTATCACAGACGGTTGAGCAGGATGGCATGGTTGACTGTGTCAAAGGCAGAAGAGCGATCAAGTAAGATGAGGATACAGGGGGTGTTGGAATCAAGGTTGGAGAGCAGGTCTTCACAGATGTTCAGGAGAGGAGTTTCCGTGCATCTGGCAGCTCTGAAGCCAGACTAATGATCATGGAGACAACCAACAGATTCAGTGTGAAGAATGAGCTGGGAGATGGCCAGATTTTCCAGGAGTTTGCCCAGGAAAGGAGTGATGGTGATTGGGTGATAGTTAGCCGGGCAAGACCGGATCGGCTGAGGGTTTCTTAAGTAGAGGGTGCACAAGGGAGTGCACCCTCGCTCGCTCCGTCTTCCACCGCTCCCTTTCGCTGACCATTGTTCCCGTTTGCTCTCCTTCAGTCGCGTGTTGTGACCATTTCATTTTTTGCTGTCTTTATTTTTTGTATATAATTTTTTTTTAGCAAAAGCCTGGGTCCTTCTCTTATCGCACCAGGCATCCTTTTAAACACCACTCTTTTGGGCAAGTGAAGGGTTTTATGTCGCTGTGTCGAACTCCTGCTGTACTATGCATATAACTTCTCCACCTCGCTCAGAAGTTGACTCATTCCTGTCAAGAGGGACAAGACTCATTCAACCAGCGAGATAGCTCAGTGAATCGAGTGCTGAATGCACCCTGGCATCATGTTGCCTGCAGGCAGTACACCGGTTCGAATGCAGCCAGGGGATCAAAGCGTGACGACTCCCCCCTCCCCCCCCCCCCCAAACCTTTTCCGGCCCAGCCAGTGAGGATCTAGTTGTAATTTAATGAGCGTGGAAACTGTTTTGCGTTTTTGTTACTCTTTTACAACTTGGCAAGAGGTCAGTCGTTGCACACAATCCCACAGGTCGCTTGCAGTGCCTGGAGCAAAGCTAGACGGCCTGCCATCTCTGGGCCGCTTCGGGAGGAAGGGCATCTCTGGTGTGGTGGCAATTTGATGGTACTTGCAGACCCTCATCCTCTTCCCCACCCACCTCCCCCAGCAACGGTGAAGGGCCAGGCCAGTGTATGTGTGCCTGTGTATGGTGCTGAGGGGTGGCGTTATGTTTTGTAAGGCGTACTGGGGCTCCCAAGTGTGTGTTCAAGAAGAGAGAACTCGCCAGCTCTCTTCTCGAGCTCACACCACCCCACTGTTACTGTGTGTATGTAACATCTGCCAGGTATGACCCGATTTTGTAAACGTTAAACCGGGACAGTTATGTAAAGTCAATTTAAAATACATTACAATACAGATATCAAAGGATATGTACTGAATCAATGTACATATGGAATAGAATAACATTTATGTTATAATAACAATATTTTATACTGAACACATCCAGGCGTTCGCGCTTAAGTTGCCACGGTTTGCTTTTATTTCATGCTAGACTTTAAGTATTTTGCTACTATTTTAGCGTTTTGTGTCCATTTCAAGAGCAATTAGAACAATTTAATGTTTTTCAGCGAAGTGTGCTATACCTTTTGTCGAGGTATTGGGTGAATTAATGACGCATTCTGAGTGTGGTGCACTTGAAACAACTTTAGGGAAATTGGTGTGCATTTGTAAAGGCAATACCCCTTACCCTGTGGCCCTTATTCTATCTTTTACCTCGCTTTCCCAACGCCTTTAAGATGGCAATAACGATTGACTGTTTAAGAAACCCTCCTTGGATCCTTTCTCCCTCTTAACTTCTGGTCAGTCTTTCTATCCCCTTTTCTGGAAAGAATAGTCTATTCTCAGATCTGCTCTCTTCTGCCTTCTATTCAGTATGGTTTTCGTCCTACACATTCTACAGAAACTGCTGTCCTTCCCATCACCAACTCTATTCTCGCTGCGTGTCAAAATAAAATTTTGTCCTTGAACCTTCTGCCACTTTTGGCACTGTTGACCATCCCAGCCTACTCTCTGCCCTCTCTTCTCTTGGTTTATCTGGTTCTGTACTATATAAGTTCCACTCCTACCTTCCTGGGCTGGAAACTTCCCTCCCCGTCACCTTTTTCTATGTTGTTCGCCGAGGTTCGATTATTGACATTTATCTATTTTTTTTTATTGTAGTCTCTTCGCAATTCCGCTCGTCACTCATCAAATCCTTGAATCTTTCATTTTTGCAGTTGACTGAGGAATTAGACCATCAACGCGGTGGGTGTGCACTCACCTGTGCTTTTTTGAAATTTTATATGAAATTGAATGATGGTAGATCATCCTCCCAGAGGACGTGTGGGGCTAATCCACACTTTTTTCCTAAGGTTGGCGCACAACCTACACATAGACCTGTGGACGCAGCCTACAGGTGCAGTCCCCCCTGTCATATGGAGTACACCATGTCATCCCAGAAGGGGGAGGGCCAAACTTTCACCCTGCCATTGCCAGCCTAATTAACAATGGCTCCATGGATCTGTCCTGTCCTTTTTAGTTCTGTAGCTGGTGGCAGCCCACATAGGGCCTGGCTGCAGAGGCTAACAAAGGAAACCGAAAATCTCAACACCTCTATATACATTGTCAACTTGAAGCCAGCTCCTGCCCATAGTATCGGTTTGACAGGGAAATGTCATGCCCGGAACTGCGTGCACTACAGAAGACATCCCCTCAGGGAGATCCCATTCAGAAGGTACGAGTATGTGGATTGACGGTGCCAGAAATTCTGGTTGCCACAGCTTCAAGGGTGACCTGCTGCTTTAATCGGGAACCACAGAGTGATCCATTGACCAGAGACCCTTTCATCCACAGCAGACGGGAAGATGAGTGGGACTTGGTATTACACGCTTTCACCCCTTTACCTTTTCTGTTGTAAAGCACTCTGGGTATGACCTCATGCATACAGGAGATTGTTGGTGGGTACCCAGGATTGGTTAATTAAGGAAGGCTTAGCCTAGACCAATCCCTGTGGTCCATTTGACTTAGAGGGTTGAGCCCCTCTTTTGGGCAGATGTGAAGACTTTAGCAAGAAATCATCATTGGACCCTGGCGGAAGGTACTCTGCCTTGCATCTTTCACCCGTGAAGGAAGGTCAGGCCCTCCAAAGAGGGAAGCAAGATCCCTCCTCTAAACCTCTCCCAGCGAACAGAGGGAGATACCAAATCCAGAGGACCCTCAGTAGCTCCAAAACCGGTATGCAGCCAGCATAGAGCGTGGCCTGCTAGGCTCTGTGGCAAGCTTCCTAGGTGGGAAGTGCCAGAGATTCTCTGAACCAAACCATGGACAAGGCAGCTACCCGCAACACTTTTCTCAGCTTTGGGGCTGTCTGCCTTTAAAGGACTACACAAGCCCAGTGAAGAAGCTAGGAAGAGTGCATTGGAAAGCACCTACTGACGTCTACCTTAAAGGACATTTTCAAGCTTCTTGGACTGCAACCGTCTGCGCCCCTGACTTAAACTGCAGTCACTAAAGCCGTCTGAGACACCCCGACAGTGCTTCGGAAATGCCAACCAGCACCAAGACAGATTCCTGAGCTGCTCGGTAGGCCAGCCCGCAGCCGTCCATTCAGCTTGCCTCGCCGAACTGCCTGCCGCCTGATACCGCAGCTGTCTCCCGTCTGGAACTCTGTTGCAGAAGCTGCAAAGTTCCCTGAAACTTATTCGACCCTGTCGAGCACAAAGAACCAATGCACCAGGTACATTGTGGTTCTGTCCCCTGGGCCTTCTACGAAGCGCCCTAGTGACACTTGACGACCCATTGCTCCCTCTGTGCTTAAACCAAGTATCCTAGAACTGTTTATTTACTATACCGACTACCCTCCTGTCATTATCCAGAGTGCATCCCTTTTCCCTTTTTTTTTTTTTTTTGGAACAGTCTGCATTCATTTGCAGGGTGGGTTGTATTTTGCAGGGTTGCTAGAACTGTCTATTGTGATTGTGTGTGTGTGTAAAAGTTGCATCTAGAAGTGTACCCAATAGCAAATGTGTATTTAGAAGTTGTGCCCAATAGCCTCTCTGAAAAAAGCTGCATTTAGAAGTTGTGCCCAATAGCCTCTCCGTAAAAAGTTGCATCTAGAAGTGTACCCAATGGCATGTGTATTTAGAAGTTGTGCCCAATACCCTCTCTGAGAAAAGTTGCATCTAGAAGTGTACCCAATAGCATATGTGTGTATTTAGAAGTTGTCCCAATAGCCTCTCTGAGAAAGTTGCATTTCTTTGATAGAACCGCACAACGTACATAATATGGTCTGGAATGCAGGGAACGTTTGAAAGAGCATGTAACACATCATATCGCACCCCACGCTTACTCTCTTCTGTACACCAACACTCAACTAGAACACAGAGATACTATGACACCATTCGGTATAACTGTTCTCATACTAACATCTCCCGCTCATTCTCCAACATTCTAAGTAATCACTGCTGGTTACACACACCCCAGACAGGCGGTCTCCTCAGGCCTAACGCAGCCACAGTCGGTCGGATAAATCCTGCCAGAACGAACACATACCCCTGATCTCAACCACCACACCTACCGCTAAGAAGCAGCTATTTCACGAATACCGCATCAGCTGCACACATACCCGGTGCGCACACGCGCCGTTGACGCTCCCTACTCTCTCTACTGACCTGAACTTCAGTTCCCAAGGCCGTTCAACCTACCAGCGCCTTCAGACCATACTAATGGTATATAAGGCGCTATATATATAACATATGTTTATATAACCTTGATTGGACAGTCCCTTTTTATCATTGGGTAATAATTGTATTTTGACTGTTCTAACCAATGAGCCACAACCTTTCGGAGATGAGCCTGCCGTTCTGTCCACGTTACCAAAATTGTAAAAGGTGTATAATTTGATCGTTTAGTCTGTTCAGATTCCTTCTGGTGCCCTCGAGGTGTAGGGCTTATTGATGGTTTTGAAGCAGCGTTTCATCCCTGGGCCACTGGTGCCCTGGAAGTTGATTTGTCAAATACTAAGACTTTTCCTTTCGCCATCTTCTCTGAATCCCTCTTCTCCTGTCTCGTGGCAGTTCAATCCTGGATGTCTGCTAGTTTCTCTAACCTAATCCTTCCAAAACCGAGGTCCTTTTCTTTCTCCGTTTCTTCTTTCCTCCCTCTTTTTCATGCCCCCACAAGCTCGTGTTCTGGAGGATTACCTTCAACTATGCCTTAACTTTCTCCCATATTTCTTCCAGTGCTCTAACCTGCCAATACCACCTTTTTAACATCCATAAGGTTCGTCCTTTTTCTTTTGTTTCAGGCAACCAACTTTCTTCTCGTGTATCCTCCCTAGTCTTGATTACTGTTCTGCCCTGTTAGATGGCCTTCCAACATCACACCTTGCTCCGCTAGTTAATTTGATTATTTTTTGTTACACCGTCACACCTCAATTTCTTTCACTTATTTCTTTTTCTCTACTTGCCTATGACTCACGTCTCCATGTTCACTTTATTTGTATTTTCCCTGAGTGCTATTGTGGCCTTGCTCCTCTCGATGCTTCCTTACATGCCATCTCCTTCCCCCTGAACCTCCTTGTGACCACTTGTGCTTCTGTTTTTACCCTTCTCGCCCCATAATACTGGAACTCTCTCCCAATTGACATCTATTCTACTCTCCGTGTTTTCTCTTCTTGTAACTTTGACCTTCATGCACCCTGGGTGGTGGGAGCCAGTGGGATCTACTCGAGCTCCTGTCCTGCTCTGTTCCTATACTGTGTTAAGATGGATTTCTGACCTCTGACCTAGAGGAAAGAGGTTCAGAATGCCAGCCTAGTTTCTTGGAACAGGGTAACCTCTGGACAAGCCAGACCAATCGGGGTAGCTAAGGCAGGCGGTGAAGACTAGGTTTCGGGAGGGGTGAGGGTGACTGAAGGACCTCAATGAGCACACAAAGCAAGGACCCTTTCAAAATACGCCCAGACAGGTTATATAAAAAATAGACACATTTATTACAAGGCCTTTGTAACATAGACCATAGCAAAATAATCGCAGTTACACGAGGTAAACCAACACAATCAACACAATGTATATAAAAGACCATTGGGGTTAAATGCACAAAATATGTCGACAACCTAGATGGGAAGGAAACGGGCAGTGCAGATGGTCTTTATGCCCCCCCCCCCGACATCGACAACACACCTAACTAAGAGCCAGTCCAAGCCCTAAGAAGAGAGGAGCCTTGTGCTCTATAGTACATGCAATGCAAGCGCACGCGGTTGTTCCAATGGGCAAAATAGGATCTCTTCAGGGGTCTCTAGTAGCTCGGGACGGTTGATGAGGCGATGAAGAACAAGTTCCCACTATTCAGGGTGGACCTCCACTTGAAGGCAGAGGCAGTTCCAGAGTGTGGGATGGGAGTAGCTAGTTCCACTAGCAGTAGAAAGGAGAGGGGGCCACTCGTGTGTAAAAGTGGCCCTTAGTGCCAGGGGTCACCGGTCAGTGTTGTAAGTACTCACCGGTCCCAGGCGCACTTGTACCCAAACTTTGCCCGTTCAGTCCACCGGGTTGCAGGTTCGAATGCAGCAAAAATGACATCTCTGCGGCTTTCAGTTCGTGAGATGCAGCGATGATTCCCAAACTGGACAGTGGAGATTTCTCCGCTCCGGGTAGATAAATTGACCCAGTTTCACTGCCGCAGTCTTCAGGGACACGAGGGTCACAAATGCAGCGTACTTGCAAAAGATGTTGCCGTGGCAGGGCTACATGGTAACTGCGTTTACTCTGGTCCTGTCGCACTCGTGTCATTTCAGACCTGGGAATGCCAACTGTACGAAATTCGGTGTGAGGGTGCCGGGGACACAGAGCTAGCAGTGTACCAAGTTTCGAGGGCCTCTTCAGAAAATGGTGGTCCCAGTCATTCATGGCACTCCAAACTCTCTGGCACCCAGGATGTGTATTGGACACAGACGTTCCAGCCCACATCCTGGAGGCACACACACCAGGCACGCAGAAGCCCACTAAAGCATTGGGTTTCGCGGGAAAGTGCATGACCAAATAAGGACTGAGCTGGTCGACTCGACCTGGGGAAGGTGAAGGGGCAAGATGGTCAAAGGAAAGGACAAAGAACCTCGTGGCTTGGCTATTTTGGAGCCAGGCCACCTATTTGTGACAAACGCGATTAACATGGGAGGAAAGGGTTAAAAACAACGCGAAAAGATAGCTGCCACCAGTTCTGTCCATGACACATCTGCACAGTTCATAAAAAGTCTGCAGAGTATGTAGGGCCTTTGGAAAATTATAGACCCAAGTGAGCTGTATGGTAAGCTACATTCCACACTTGTTACATATTGCACAAAAGTGAGCGAAAGCCCAGAGCAGTGCAGCAGGGCTGTGGTTTTCTGGCAAAGTCAGTCAATGGTGGGTAACAGCAGCAAAAAGTTTGGGGGTGTACACATGGAGGGAAAATTACATGCAATATAACACTGATACTTGAATAAAGGAACTTGTATTCAACCTAAAAAAATAAATAAAACATTTGCTTAGAATATGTGCCCATTTTGTACCGTTCTACTGCCAGATATGGCCACCTCTGTATAAAATTCCCCTTACAGTGCAAAATGTCAACACTGTCATCTTGAAGATGTTGACATCGGCTACTACTACAAGAATTCCAGGCTCCCAACATGGACAATGGGACCCCTTTGCTCTGTAGAATTTTGTTTTGCAATATCGTTTTTTTTGTTTGTGTCCCCTGTATGTGCATTGATTTGTGCCTATCTCATCAGAAAATATATACACAATGTTTTGTTTTTGTCCTGTGTAATTGGGATCACTTAAATGTATTCGGTCACAACGTTATGCTACAATCAAAAACTCGATCGGAGTAAAGCATTTTTATTACAATGCAAGTCACATATTTTTCGTCCCTCGGGACACCCTGATCAACTGTATACACTTGTGTTTTTCTACTGTATAGCGCTTTATATAATGCAAAACTTACAATATTCCATCCTTTCCCAAGTATACAACTTCCCTCCATCCCATCACTTTCCCGCTGCCATCTGTTTCTCTTTCCTTTCTGAAGTATCTGATCCTCGGGCACCAACGATCATTGCTTTGTTGTATACTGTCTCTCGCACCTATCTTCCCCTGCAGCTGCTGCCTTGCAGTCGGTCCTCCAGTAAGAATTTAGCATCCCAGCCTAGTCGAAAAGTGGCAAATAGGTTTTGCAGATGCTTGTTTAGGAGTTCATGAGGGAGAGGGACATTCTTTTAAAAAGGAAAAAAAGAATAAAAAGGCGATTCATGTCCCCTCTGTGGCTTGCGAAAACAACATTCTCTGCATCACGTTGTGCGCTAGCAGTTCCGTGAGGCATTGGCTTCTCTTCAGGGCCTAGATAATGTTTTCATTGGTGTTCACTGCCTTGCAGTGGAAATGTGATTAGGTTAACCATGCAGCCGCCCGTCATAGCAGCAACAGCCCACACATGACCCTTCTGGCAAAAACCATAGGCACACGTGACTGGCACACTATCTTATTTACTGCATCCTGCTCTGCATCGGTGTAAGGAACAAACAATTATTCCTCATGGAGGGGTCTCCCCGTTTACTTCTCACTAGCCGTCCGTCTCTACAAACTTACTTTTACTTTTTAAATTCTGTTTCATATGTACTTTATGTTGCTGTATTTCCCACTTCGCAGTTCGTGGAATGTTTCTCTTCACTTCCACACCCAACATTTGGGGGACTGGAAGTGGCTTGTTTCACGAGACCCCGCTCTTCCCCCTGCCAACTACTTCGTCCAATGTCGAATTTCTGCTCCTCCACATCACTGACATTCCTTCTATGGGCTGTATGCGGTTTGCTTTCTCAAGAAAGTTTGCAGCCATGGTAAAGCACCCATGGGTGCAACAATGGCTCTGGTCTTCTTTTTTTCCCCATTTCTTTGTGGAAAGGTCCTTCTTGAGTTTTATTCTGTGCGCCAAACCAGGTTTGGTCGCTTCGTTCATTTTGTCTTTGGCGGGATTCACGAGTGAAGCCCACCTCTGGCTCCAGAGTGTCTGGCGGCGGCAGGAAGCAAGGGAGGTGCCGAAATTCCCTGTGCTTAGTCTCCTAGTAGACAGGAATGCACTCTAGGTGATTGGGCGGCTGGCTGTCCGACAAGGACAGCCACCCTGCTGGGTGACTGACAGCTAGTCTGGAATGAATGGGAGAAACCTGCATAAAAGGCAACGCTTTTTTGGTTGGAAGGCAGTCGACCACTGGACGAAGGAATCCGAAGAACTGAAGAGGACGCCTGCTGCAACTCCTGGACCGTTGGTTTGCCCGGTAAAGCCCTGTTGCTGTGCTGAACTCCAAATTTGCATCGACCGAGAAGCCCCTGCAAGGACAACTTCTCCCTTGAGTTGGTTGGACCAATCGACTCCAAAGTAAGCCACCTGACCATCCTCTAGGAGCTGGTTGAAATTCCACTGCAGTTGCTGCTGGAACCGAATAGCCAGGGTGAGGAACACCAGATCGTGTGGGTTGCCCTTAAGCTGGCCAAGAGCTCCAGGAAGATCCTCTGGACTACCGGGAAGCAGGACTGCTTGAGCCCCCCTCAAGAGTGCAGGACCCCAGATGCAAGGAAAGTCCATCTCGAGGGCTGGGAACCGCAATGGTGCTATTTGCGGTAGACGCAAGGAGCTGAAACACTGAAGTGCCACTTGTTTGAAGATTGCTGATTGCGGTCGGTGACCGTCCCATTACAGTTAAGGAGTCCCCAGATGTCCTCCTCCTTGTCCCTTGTCTGACTGAGGCCCAGGAACACCAGGATCTGCAGAGCTGTACAGGAACCAAAGCCACCTGCTGAACTTTTCTTCAACCTAAACGTAATGTAAAGTCTGAGAGGACTTACCTCTTGTTGTGCTGCCTTGCTTGTCCTTGTTGGAGACTTGTCTTGGTTGATCTTGTAGAGTTGCTTGTAGCTTCTCTACCTCACAAGCCTAATTGGCTTGTGGCCCTACTTTGATTTCTTCTATTCTACAAAGACCTTTTGAACATTGTGAAAGACTTTCTACTTGCCTGCAAAAAGTGCTTGAGTTCACCTTGACATTTGCTAACTTTTGGCTGCCCTGGATCCCTGAATGATTCTTCTCTCCCTTATGTGTTTTGCCTTCCTTCCAGGAAAGGGTTCTTTGCATTGGGCGGTTATTTTGGAAGTACTTACCTGCTTAAGGATAACTGTGTGAATACTTGTTTTATTCTGAACTATTTTCTTGAACACTTCCCTCAAGGATATTCTAAATGCAACAGTGATGTTAATGTCAACAGCACCCTAACTATTAAAAGTCACCTGAGGGTGTAGGTAGTGCCTGTATGTCATCGCAAATGGCTATTTACTGATTTTAGAAAACTGTGTATTGTTGGAGTATATTTGTGTGTTGCTATATATTGCTCCCTTCTGAAGAAGGCTTATTCAAACTGACCAATTATTAATTGTTTAATCAAGAAACCTTGTGTGTAAGAGTTTAATTGAATACTTGTCACTGTGTAACTCCCTACAGCTCACATTGACTCCTCTTGACATAAGCCTGGCTGCTCAGCCACACTACCAACCTGTGTACTACTTGTACCAAAGGTTGGGTTCCTATTGCCAGGAGGTCAGGGTTGCTGTAGTGCACCCAAGGGTACTACATACAATCTTGCCTAACACTGCAGTTTTATTTTTTTATTGCAACAGTATAATCATTCAACACATTTTGGTAAATATATTTATCCAAAAACATACAATAACTGTCGGTGGCACCGGGCCAGTGGCATCTACCTAGCCCGTGCTGCCAACATCTTCCCATGACTTTGTGGGCCCCGTTCGTTGCTCTGTTAGTCCTTTCTTCTTTCCTTTAGGGTGGGTGGGATTGGGAAAGAAAAGCAGTCTCCCGCATACGTAGATGACAGCTGGTGCTCCGTTCGGAGTACCTAGAGAACTGATTTCTTTCCTCCAGTTCTCTCCTTTTATTCCACTTTTCATGCCTTGCAGGCATGTCTATTTCCAGGGGTTTTCCTGCGCCTCTGGCCGGCTGACGCTGACTTGGTGTGGCCTCCTTTGTCCTTCTCTTCCTGTCCTATGGCTGTAACGGTTTCCGCCCCTCTGCTGCTGGCACCATACTGGGTGGCAAGTGTTTCGGTGAATGGCATGTCCGTGGTGAATGCGCCAAGCTGCCTTCCGTCTTTCTGCATTGGCTGGCCAACGCAGCCTTGTTTGCAGGGTGCATTACCTTGCCCTGGCCCCCCAGATTATTCTCCCACGCCTGCAAACTCCATTGGTGCCCTATTCCGCGGCACTGGCCATACTTTTAATCCATAAAACACCGCTCTGAAGAGCCTGTGCCATTGTCGCCTGCGTGTGGTCCGTTTTTAGGTTTTGGCTCTTGCATGTTGCTCAGTGGAGCCATAACTATTGGCATGGAAGTGCTATTTGGCGAACGTGCTTGAACGCACAGCTGTCTTAGTAGTGTCGTTACTGCCTCCTTTTGTAGCTTTCTGGCGTGGATTCCTGGATATGGACCGTTTCCAAATGGCTGTCTGACCGTTTCGACACTGGGAAAATGGCGACCATTTCCCAGCTAGACAATCCAACCTGGTGGGCGGTATTTCCTATTGGTTTTGAATTGAGGAGCATTCCTATCATGTGTGTATTTTAATGTTCCGGCCTTAGGTTGTGGGATATTTCTTTACGGCAGCAGCCCTCTGCTTATTTAGATATCTGATTAATTATATGAAAGGCGCAGCCCTAGAAGGTTTGACAGCCACCTCTCAAATGTACTAGCTATTTGAGAGCCCATTGTCACTTTGATCTGGAACGGAGATGCTTCTCGGATTTGCCTGAACATGGGGATCGTGACGAGCTAAGGAGTCCTTCATTATTTTTTTTTCCCTTCTGTGAATATAAATTGATTTTGCCGAGTAGGCTGTCCGAGAACGACTGGCAGTGATCTGTATTTATTGACCGCACTAGCTACGGGATTCTTCAAGTCCCACATTGCAGAATGCTTTGTTCACTTCAAAAGTGACTTCAGCATACACGTAGCAAGATTTTAAGACTGTAATGGGAGGATTTAGCGCCCTTTGACAGCCTGTCATGCAGTGTGCGTTTATTTATTTTTTCGTATCAACCCTCCTAGCCAAAAACTTGCGTAATAGCATCAGTGTTTTCATGGGCGGTGTTGCGGGGCCAACCGGATGGTCTCCTTGGTGTGGTGCCCAGCTGCTCTTGAGAAACCAGCAGGTGTACCGCAGTGGGGAATAATGACACCCACGTGATTGCAACACTCCGCACAATGAACACATGTGACATTATCGGAGCAATCTGTAAACTGGGAGCATCGATAGCAGCCCTTCTCCTCTTCTGCTAGTGACCTGCAAACTGGAAGAATTGCTTGTGTGGAGGGGCGTCCATAACCGCGAATGCACGGATTGGTTGTGTTCAGAGTAAGGTATATTTTCCCCCGATTTACAAGAAAGTATGCATTTCCGCTTGGCTACTAGTTAGCCTCCAGTCTTGCAATAGAGATTGTGCCATGGAGGCAAGGACATTGGAATCTTTAAAGATGATGGTTGTAGGTTGTCACCCCTCCCCCCCCATCTTACGTTCCTTATCTGTACACTGCCAACCCGAGGTGCAGGCACTTAATCTCCGTTGACATGGCACCTTTAGCACTCCTCTGTGCAAAAAGAAATTGTTTTTTTGTGACCTTTTTTTATTTGGATGGAGAAGTGAGCACAGCCCATGTCCCTAACGCAACATTGCACCGGACACCGTCTGCAGCTCTCCAGATATTTTTTGGACTGCAACTCCCATGTTCTCTTGCCATTGAATATGCTGACTAGGACTGATGGGAGTTGTAGTCCAAAACATCTGGAGAGCCAAAGGTTGCAGACCCCTGGTTATACCCGGTACCACTTTGCAGTTTATTAGAATACACAAACGTAGGAAAAGCCATTCTTACAAGCAGGTTTAATTGCTTCGGATCAACGTTTTCCATAGTCTGTCGATGGATTCAGACGCACAGTCCGCTAACACTCTGCTTCCCCTATTCCCCCGCACCTCCCCCCACTTTTTTTTCTTTTTTCTTTTTCTTTTTACATTTTTAGTTCGGCACACCAACTTTTGAACGTGTTCAAATCGTTACAAAAGCAGCTTCATATCAACCCCGCTAAAACGGAAACAATTTTCTTCCAAATAGTGATGAATCCGTGCCTCCTGGTTGCCACTCATAAACCAAGACCATAGAACTTCTGCAGGTGTTGTTTCTACTATTCCCACTCCTCTTAAGCTGCCAACCTCAAGACCTGGAGGGCATCACAAGTAGTTAGTAGGTGTTTGGCGGATTCCAGGCATACTTCCCCAGACAAGCGGCAGTGTCTGCTGTCCCGCAGTATGTTGATCCAGGCCTGGCTGGTTCTATCACTAGGCAAGGTTAGGCGCTTGCCTATATGTGGAAAAGTTATAGAGGCAAAATGCTGCTTTAACACCTCCACACTAATTGTATAATACTTACTGCCTTGCCTGGGATAGCACCGGCCCTGACTGTCTGCAGGCTGAGGCTGGCTACAGCAGCAGCAGACCAGGCGGCGCTGCCATGCTGCAAAGGTTGCGGTCGGATCACGGTCACGAGTGGCATGGGTGTGGCAGCGCTGGCATGGTCCGGCACCTGCGCATTTGCACTGCACGTGGCAGGCCATGAACAAAGCACCATACGTGCCCCCTCGAGTCTCGACCGATCTTCGTGATGGTCATGGTGTGTGTGTGTCTATCAGGGAATGCTGCAGTGCACTGTGCAGTTTGATTGAGCCCCCTGCCTTGAGCGAGCCTGTTAACTTGAATTGGTCCACTGTCCGGACCATCTATCAGACTTGGTAGCCTACGCACGCTGGCTGGAGGCCAGCATCAGCCTTTTGCTGTACAGAGTCGGTGCACCAGGCCAGTGAGTACATGTCGTGTAGGCCACCCATCCTGGATGCGGCGGACCCTGCTGTGCTGTGAGAGCGGCCCTGGGGCTGGACCCTGTCTGTACTGGAGCCTGTGCTGAGAACAGTCCGACGTCACGCAGGTGAGGACGCCACACTGACTGTATGCTGCCTTGTCTTGATAGGATCAACCCTGCTTCCTTCGCACACTCACTCCTCCTCTTCAAATCCCCCTAGCATGAACTGGTACCTGCGTTAACATGTGTGCTCTGATGTACTGCGCGTGCAACACTAGGAGACTGACACTGTGCAGATTGCATGCTCGTGTGTGCCCTGTCAGTGCATCCCCTGCAAACACCTTTAAAACATAGTTCGAGTTGCACTCCCATTCGTACCCTTAATCTAAATGCAGTGACTATAACAGTAGAAAATAGCACAGAGTGTAGGCAGAGGTGCGTGCATAAAGTATATTATGCATTAACTTAGCTCACTTTGTTAACACACCTGATGTAGACGCCCGCCTGTGTACAGTGCAAACCCTTCCGGTCAATGGCACTAATGCAAACAGGACCGACTTCACCTTTTGACCTTCCAAGGTCAATAAATAACATGGCTGCCATTTCCTTCCTTGGGGCAACGCTTGTTCTTGACAGAGCCAGGACCTCTAATAATGAAGCCAGCCCCCCCACGCTACCCATTTGGGGATTTGGAATGTAGCTTTTCAACACATACAGGGGAGCTGGAGGCAAGAAATTCATGGAATGCCCCACGTGGAATAAATCCGGGATGTTTACTGAGACCCTGGAATGCAGGCAATCTCAGTGTCCCTGCAGGTCGCAGAGTCTTCCTGATTCTCTGACATTGTTTTAGTGATTACATCAAATGCAAGGAACGTGGGCGTTTTGAGTTGCCCCATCTGCCTTTGTGGGACACTTGTGCCCATTTGATCTTGCAGTTCATTGACTACCTAAGGCCATGCTAATCCCTATGGCCAGCCATTCCCACCCACTTCCTGCCCAAAATGCATCCACTCCTGGGATGTCTTTGAGCTCGCTTTACTCAAGCCAATAGCCCCATATCGCCCAAGGTCGTCTCGGAGTCGCCCCTCGGCCCCATCAGTCAGGCTGCACCGATGGCAAAAGATGTTTTTGAGTAAGTGCAGTTCATTACTGCTCGGTCACAGCACTGCTCAAGTAGGTCACTTTGAAAAACAGTTGTTGATTAAAAAAGAAAAAGGGAGTTGTGGGCTGTGAGGAGTGCCGGCTCATCACACTTCCTCTAGTAGTGGAGTGCAAAGTAACCTATTTAAGGGAACATCATGACACTAATTTATTTATTTTTACTTATTTTATTTTTCGTTTATACAGCGCTTATACACAGGTGGAGTGATTTTCAAATCTCTTCAAAGCGCTTCAAGGCGGAAAAGGAACAAGGAAATAAAATAATCACTCTTAGGCCTTGAAGTTTCAGAGTGATTAACAGAAAATCTAGCATACTTGGCATGAGGGCACTTCACCCAGTGCAAGTGCATGAAGTGTTACAGTAACGACCAAACTAGGGATAAGGGACACAAGGGTGGGTGGGGCAATTCGTTATGCAGTCATTATTATGAATACCAAAATAACTAATACCATTATAACGAACCTAAAATAAATTCCAAAATATGGAATTCAGAAAAAAAATAAAAAAGGGGTTTGGAGGGGGGATGGTGGTTTTGAGGGTGGGGAAAAGTATTATGAACAAAAAATGGGGGGGGGGGTGTTTGGGGCAGAACCCCCCCCCCCCCCCACACCCAAAAACAATGAAAGGATTTTATTATTTGGGAATTCCTTATTATGGTATTCCTTATTATGGTACTAGTTATTTTGGATTTGTTATAATTACCTGTGACCGACAGGACAGACAAACTAACTAGTCCTGGTACATTTACGTCCTGCATGCGTACAGATGGAGGTGCGAGAAAGGGAGGGCTGGGGGGAACAAATGAGGCCAGTCCAGCAGGGCCCTGGGTTAAGTGCAGAGAGGTTGCCCCGCTCATGGAGCGTGATCTGAAAGTGCATTAATGCTGAACATAGTGCAGTGGCCCGGAAGCAAGTGTAAAAGACTGGCGGGGGAGCCTGGGACCTGTAAGGCTCTGGAGGTGAACCAGGCAACCAGTCAGCAAAACTGAACACATTTAGGGAGGAGAAGAAGGGTGGAGAGAAAATGAACGGAGGTTAGCAGGTGAGAGGGAGAGAGAAGGAGGAAGAGAAGAGGAAGGTTTTGAGGAGTTTACAGAACTTAAGGTGCTCCGGCTCAAGACGGAGAGAGGCTGGGAGGCTGTTCCAGAGGGAGGCACCTAAAGAAGATGGAGATCTATCCCCAAATCTCTGTTTGCGAAAGTGGCTCACCCACAGAGAGTTGGCGGAGGACGAGTGGAGGACTCTAGAGAGAGTATTTAGGAAGAGAGCGTTGTAGATAGTGCAGGCCCCAGCCCCAGAAAGCCTTGTGGATTATGCAGAGGGTCTTGAACTTGATCCTTGCAGCATGGCGAGCCAGTGGAGGGATTTCAGCGCCAGAGAGATGCTTGCCCTGGGCTGGAGGCCAAGGATAAGTCTTGCGGTTCTGTTCTGGATGATTTGTAGAGGACAGATAGTAGAGGTAGGAAGATTGAGAAAGAGACTGTTGCAATAGTCCAGCCTAGAGAGAACCATAGCTTGCGAGGTGGTGAGTCTCTGAGGAAAAGTGAGAAAAGGCAGAATACCTCTCGGCAGGTGGGGGCACTTTTTGGAGATGTCTGAAATGTGAGAGGAGGAAGACAGATGACCCCTAGATATTTTGCCTCATTGGTAGGTGAGGTGCAGGGCCGAGGGAGGTCGGACAGTGTGAGAGTGGGAAAGCGGGAGCAGGGGTCCCAATGAGTACGATCTCTGTCTTACTGGCATTCAGGCAAGGATCGTTAGCAGCAAACCAAGACTTATCTGCAGATAGACAGTCAGGAATGAGCGAGGAGGAGGCCGAGGGTAGCCTGAAAGAGAGCTGCGTATCATCCCGGCATAACACTGAAAGTTAGAGGTAAAGGTAGAGCTCCTGTGGGCCATGTAGATAAATCGGGGGGATATGTTAGATCCTTGTGGGACACCACAAGCAGACAGAGTAATAGAGGAGAGAAAGGACCCAAGTTGGTCAGAGAAAAAGGAGGTGAGCCACACCAGGGCCTGATCTGTGATGCCCAGGGTATCACAGAGACTGGTGATCAGGATGTTGTGGTTTACCATATTGAAAGCAGAAGAGGGGTCGAGAAGAATGAGGATAGAGGGAGAGTTAGTCAAAATTTGAGAACAGGTCTTCACGGGTGTTCAGAAGAGCAGTTTCTGTGCCTCTGGATGCTCTAAAGCCACACTGATGGTCACAGAGACAACCAACAGAATCAGTGTGGAGGGTAAGTTGCGTGATAGCAAAACAAAAGAAAGCCAGACTTGAGTTTACTTTATCAGAGGACATCGGTCATCAATACAAGAAAAGCCTGCTGTGTGCATCCCTGTGTACAATAAGTGTCACACTGACATGAACGCTCCATGCACTGTGAAACAGTCCCTTTGAATAATAACCCTGCACAAGCAATTGGCTCTCGGTTGCTGTTGCTGGCCATCTCTCAATCTACCATCACCTGCTGCGAGCATGTGTGCAGCTGATGCACAACCACACCCAAGAGCCTTCACAAGGCAACCAGCCTGCCTGGATACAGTGTACCAGTGACATGCTAGTGCTCTTCCAGTTTAATGTGAAGAAAGTCCATTGGAATCTATACACAGCAGAAGACGTGAGCAATGTATTAGGTGAAGGTAATGTAATGGGTTGCAGCAATCGGTAACAAAATGGTGACGGTTGGTTGAGAACGGTTAGAACCCGGAAAGATCGTGGTGGGGGGGCGCCAATCAGACAGTTTGCCTAGGGTGGCAAAATTCCTTGCACCGGCCCTGGATCCAGGCCCCCACTATTTCGTTCCCACACCAAGAAATTTGCGGAAACCTTCTTGGTATACGCTGGATAATTTTCTCGGTCCAGGATCTATTCCAAGAACATAGCTCATATGAGCTATGAGCTGCCCGTTACGCTCTCGTCAAAGATTTTCCATGTGTTTTATGAATTTCCCTAGAGGCCATCTCAAGCCTTGATCTGATGCTATGGCTAACCATTTACTTGCCATCGTGCAGATTTTGATTATATAACTAGATGGCATCAATTCTGCTCTGGACTATTATTTCGTGCAACAATCCGAGTAGAGGGTTTGCCGGCGCATTACAGGTTTTCCTCCACAGAATTAAGTATTTAAGGTGACATTTTACATTTATAGGTACCATGCCAAATTCCAGTAGCGCATTCCGGTGATCGTTTGTTTGTCAGTACATTGGTATCCCCCTTTGGTGGCTACTTTTCTGTAACCTCTGATACTCCCCTTCTTTCAGACCATGGTCCGCTTCACCCTGAGTGGGAGAGGGGGGGAATTTGCCACATGTTTACCAAGCTTTGGTACCGTATGACCACTATGGTGGTTAGGGGTGCAGTACGCCTAACATAACCTGGGTGTCAGCCCCTGCCCTGGTGCGTGCAGCATGGCCTTTTTGTTTGTTGATGGGGCTCGGAACGCAAGTCTATGCTACCAAAAGCAAGATGTCTGCTCCGCCACCTGCAGGAGACTGTTTAACATAAATTGCTTTGGCGGGACCATAACATGTACAACTGCATTCATGTGCTAAGGACCCTTTTCGTTTATTACCAAGAGCAGCCTGTAAAGCTGTTAATGTTTTCAGAACTGGCTCTGGGGCAGGGTTCTGAGAGACCACCGTAGTTGAACAGGATATTTACACTTGGTCCAGCCACTCTCCTCAAGGAAAGCATAGTGTGCTGCAAGGCGAATCTCAGGAGACATCACGGTGGTGTAGTAGCAGCTCTTTGTTAGAGTGCCAGGGCCCAAATATTTTCAAGCACTTCTGTGACACTGCGGAGGGCAGTTCCCCCACCATTGCTGCCATCGCCCAAAGGTGCTCCCCACAGTGTCGACACATTTGGGGTTGGACTACAGCTCGCACCTGCTCATTGTGGTTGATGGATGCACTGACTATTACCACTTCGTAATTGTGGGCCGAAGTGCTGGGGTTCAAAAATAAGCGCCTGGCAAACCCCCCACAAATAAGCACTGTGTAGTGGCACAGTTAACCCAACTGGAGTATTCGGAGAACGTAAGCAATAGAGGAGCACAAAAATACTATTTTACAGTCCTTTAAATCTCTAAAAGTTAAGGATGGGTTCGATGTTTCTCCCCCTAAGAGCCCCGGAAAGCTGATTTGACATACATTTGACTTCAAGAACATGCTTACAAGTAAAACTGTAAGCATTAAAGGGCTAACACTGTGGAATTAGAGCTGCATTGTAACTATAACTCATAACTTTAAGACATTCCCAACAAGGTAAATGGCTTTGTGCCTCTAAATGAGTGTGAATCTACGTGTGGAGGTTGAAGTGACAGGGGGGAAAAAAGACTTCAGGCTAGTGACAGTTCAACAAGAAATGCAGTTTAATAGACTGAAGTTGGGTAAAGGTAGTCTATGGATACTCTCCCAATCCCACCACACTAGGGGTTACTCTGGGGATGGGTGGTGGGGATGGATCCTTGGTCAGAATTCCCCACCACATCAACACAACCAGGCGAAGGTTTAAGGAAGTGGGCCCAATGCACCTACAATCCCTATGGTGGGGCACGGGTTGAAACTGGTATAGAAAGCTCATGCCTTGAACTCAGATTTTCTGAGGGACCATCCACCTCTTGGGCCCACTTCTGTTGGTCCGGTTGCAGGGATTCCATGGGCCGTGGGTGCAGTGTCTTGGGGAGCGTGTGTGGATAGACGTCAGTTCTGCGGTCCTGCAAGATGGTTCCAGACATCTTAAGCGGGATAGCCCTGGCAGCTCAGGACAGCAGTTAAAACAACTAGAGGAGAACCCCCCCCCCTACTCCCAAAGCATGCAAGTCTGGAAGCTTCAAATCTTACCCCAAGCACGCTTGTGGCAGCAAACAAAGACCTGTCCAGGGGGCCCTGGTCGCGCCGCAGGCCAGCAATTGCAAGAGCACCAGTCTTGGGTCATAAGTCGACCTGTAGAGTCCCAAGTTGCAACTCAGGACAGCTACTGATGCACGAGATGCTTTGGGCAAAGTTGGTCAGCCCACAGGATGGTTCTGGGACATGCCTGCAGGTTTCTGACAGCAGGCTAGCTGTTTGGGATTGGAACTGGCGGCTCAAACTAGCCCAAGGGCTGGAGCACTGACCAGGGTTTTTGCTGGCTTTGTTCAGCTGTCTTATGTATATATTTAGGCACGAAAAGTGCCACAGACCGCACTCGTGCTCTTCAAATAACGATGGGAATCCCAACTTTTTCGTATAACGCAGTCTTTAATTTAAACAATTCCTCAAAGTTTAAAAAGCAGATACAAGGTAACCATTCGTAACGCGATTCATGACCCACTTTCACTTGTTCATATATATTTTCTAGGGTGTATATATATATTTCCTATAGTTATTGAGTCTGAATTGCATAGAAAATCAAAAAAGGAATCGCTAATAACTTTTGACTGCTCGACCGCACAGCCAGAACCGCTGGACAGATTTGGAGCAGGTTTGAAAAAACTTGTCAACGAAGGGGTTGACTTGCAGCCATGCAGATGAGGGGCGTATCAGCCACTTTTACTCCCTACAAATTTGCAAATACTCCCAAAAAATCAAATGGGGTAAAAATGCCCCCAACAAAATATCGGAAAAAGACATGTAGAATCTTGCGCCCCTGCCTTCACACTCACAAATCCATGGATATGTTTGGCGCAGTAGTGCATGTAGTACCACAGGAAGAAATTACTTTAACTGCCTGATCAGAAGAAATAAAGCTGGTGAAAGATTAATATTACAAAAACACTTTCGTTTTTCAGTTTTATTTTACATGCTTATAAAATACGCTCGTTGGGGAATTGGGCTTTACCCAAACATTATTTTACTCCCAGCTTTAAAGAATGGGACGTAAAATACTCCCACTTCTGGAGTACCGCTCATGATCCTTTTGGGGTTATTACATCCAGTATTTTGTTTGACTGAGAAGGGGTGCCCCATTCTCAAGAATAAAGGTCTATCTGCCCAGATGCATGGAGTATCTGGGTGTTTTATAACGGCTGCCATCTTTGTTTTGTCAATGCGAGTGATGGCTGTGATTGTACTATGGGGTATCGGAAAATAAAAAGCAGACCAAAGCCACTTGCTGGTCATGGATGCAAATGCCATCTGGCTAGACGTGGGGGGGCGGCAGAGGCAAGGGGGACACCAAGTGAATTTGGGAATTGGAGGGGGGCTAGGGACCAAGTTTGCAACACAGGGCTTAATTTTTTACATACCCTCGGGTATAACAGCGGCTACCTGACATTTCAACTGAAACTGTCGCAGAAACTAGTGTTGTGAGGGTAATGGTAGAGGGCAGGGTAGATGAGGCCATCGGGGCATTTGGGGGAGCAGGCACATATGACGGAGCACTTGGTAAGGGTCTTGGAGGGCATGGAGCCATTTTGCCTGATAACCGCAGGTATGACTACAAATAACCAAGGTTATCTGTAGTTCATTGTAATTTACCGTTGGTTTATCGAAAAGATATACAAGAAAGCGTATATAGTTTTACAGTGATGTCGGGGTGTTGTAAAATATAAAGTGGGTGTGGTCTGTTAAAAAAACAGTAGGAAAGGGCATTGTGTTAAAAAAATAAAATAATTGTGAGTGGCCATGGCCAAAGGCCATGTCCAGTGGTGCCGAAAAATATACAGTGGGCACGGCTGAAAAATACAGTGGGCATGAAAAAAACTTGCCTTTAAGGTGAGTGAATTTAACGCAGCACATTGTGAAACTCGAGACCGACTGAACTTGGCTTGTTCCCATTGCAAAGCCCAATAGCACATATATTATAAGGGAAGGAATTCACAATGCCATACAAAATGGCATTATTGGGGATGTGGCATTATGTTGGAGATGAATGGGAACGCACAGAGTTAAGCCAGTCCTGAGTCCCCCAATGCTGCACAAGTTTACGTACCTTAACTGCACTTCAACTAAAGTTTCTTTTTTTTCTTTTTTTTCTTTGAAAATATATATTTTATACTCCTGTAGAGTGCTGATGAATTCTGAGGAGTTTGTTTGTGTGCCCGCACTCCTAAGTAGGATTTCTGGCTTATTATTTATTTTATATTTCTTGTAAACTTAATCCCATGCACTTTTGTTTGTATGCAAGAATTGTACAGTATGTGAATTGTATTGTCCACCCACAATGATTTTTTTTTTTGGTGTGCCTCAGTGTTTATCAAGTGTTTGGGAATGAGAACCAAAATATTGGTCAATTTCAGATTAACGAAGTAAAGGTTCCATGATTAGTCACATTATCAATATGAAAGACAGTAACTAATCTTTTTCTAGCGAGCTCTCTTGCTAGAAAAAAAGAATCAAAGAAAGATGAGGGGAAATTAATTTGGGCTATGCTCATTGAACACCATGATCTTCAGCCTGTAGAAATGGAGTAGATTTGAATGAAAAGAAACCCATAGAATTGATGAGAGTAAAATCATTGGTGAAGCAATCTTACATTCAACCAAAGAACTACTCCAATTTCATTGAACTCCGAGGGATACCAGGACTGCTTTTGTATAACTACAGTAAGTTTACCTTTTTAAGAGCAAACCTCGATCTGTGCGACGTGCATGTATAGTTGGTGAGCTCCAATACGACTACATAGTGACTAAATGATGTTCACGGTAGTATTGTAAAACTTGTCTTTGCCTTGTGGCTACGTATATCACTTTTGTGTTGTACCAATTTTTAAAATGCAGCTTGGCACTAGATTACCATGCTGCCAGCACAATTTTTCAACTTGAGGCCGGTCCCACAGGCCTAATTAGTGTTTTGCCCCATAGTCAAAGTCCTGGCTGCCACTTTCATGCTTTTCTAAAACCAGGGACTACTAGTAAACCGAAATGTTGGGTTCGTGGATTGCGGAAAGGAACATGTACATTTTTATTTTTTTAAATAATAAATACATAGACCAGATTCAGGAGCACAAGAGACCAAAATAATTAAGTGTCTTGAAAATGGCTCTGATTGGAAGTCAATGAAGGGGGTCCGGAAACAGAGAGATGGGGACTACTTTACGCTGAATATCAAATGTGCATTCTGAAGCCGTTGCAATCGATGTATACAGTAGGTGGGCATACCAAGCATCAGAGTTTGTATAATCTAGCCGGGGTTGAATTGGTGCTGTGGGTGTCAAGAGACATTTTGACTCGGTACTTTGTGAAACCAGATGACATCTAGTTGATGTTGGCTTCAAATGAAGCCCTACAATCAGATTTGACTACCAGATTTTGGAGTTGAGACTAGGACATACACCTGTGCCAGAGGGCCAGAAATCGCCCTGGCTCCGCTTCACCCCCAGGAACCATCAATTCTGTGCTGAACCTAATATTTAGCGCTCTCGCTCCCCTAATTTTTTTTTTTTATTTTAAGCATTTCAGTGTGTATGTAACTTTTAGTCTAACAGATGGCAACATTTGAAGTAAATGGGCATTGAATGTTGGATGCGATCACGTTGGATTGGTACAGAATGCAAAGTTATGGCATGGAGTCACTTTTTTGTTGTAGCTGGCTGAGATCCTGATTCATGCTGTAGTTGATGCTGTTTATCCTTTTGTAGGCAAAAATTATCAAAGCTTTAGTTTGGTGGCAGATTTCCTGATCTTGCTCAAATTGCCCACTTTTCCTTGCATTCTTCTTTTATCACTAAGGGACTAATTTGTCTGTGGCAACGCGTAGTCAATTTCCGATTTTTGTCCCTCTTTCTTTGGCTAGCAAAGTATTCTCAATGGATATCTGCTAAATTCGTTTCAGAGCTTAATCCAACATTTTGGGTGGTTGTCCCTTTTTGTCTGACCTGCTGAACCAGTAATTTTCTTACTTCATACTGCTTTGAGTTGTATGGTACTAAACTTGTTTATTTTTTTGGTTGATTTAGTGAATAACTTGTTGCCTAGTTTTAAATTTTTGTGGCTAGTGTATATCAGTCAGTTGCTTGTAATGTTCAATGCGTGCCAAGTCAAACGTTATACAGCTGCACTTGTGGTAAGTTAATACTCGTGCATAGAGGTTATCCGGTTCAAGAAATGATTCAAAGACTCAGATTATGAAAACTTAATCCCTACAGTTCTTGGATATCTGCTCTAAATGCCCCCACAATTCTCCAATGTTACAAAACTCTCAAGACATGGCTTTTTGAACAGCTGTCCAAGGACTGATAACCAATGTATGAACGACAAGCGACTCTCAGTACTTGGCTACTAAGATGCCAGCCCAAACATTGTAGATTTTGAAAACCTACACTAGTTGTTGCATAAGCCAAACTCCCCACCTTGATGCTCCAGGAATCCTTTTTTTAAAAACTTTTGTTTATTGGCAGGAAGTGGAGACAGGTACAGCACACTTCACAGAATAATTTTAGAGTTAAGGCATTGTGTCATACACTTTTCAAGCAGTACAAACTGGGGGAAGGGGAGATGACTAACATTGCGAAGGATCGTACAGGGGTCAGTGCTCATATTGTGTCAGGCGAACCCGGTGGGGGGTGGAACGAACTCCACTCAACTTCGTTCTTGCTATTTAGATAGCTGCAGAACTCAGTCCACACGTTCTTGGGAAGGGAACCAATGTACTCCTCTTCACACATCTGTACCCAAGTGAGGGACTTCAGCCACATCTCGAGGGTGGGGGGGGGGGATCGGCATTTCCAGCATTGTAATATACATTTCCTAGCGACAATGGCACTCGCATTTAAAAATGTGGACTTTTTATTTTTTTATTTTCACCAGCCCATATTCTGAACAACAGAGCTAGTGGATCGAGGTCCACTGGGGACCCAATTATTTCTGAGAGTGACTTTGTCACTTCTATCCAAAATACACTCGGCGCGGAACAGGACCAGAACATATGTATGTGATCTGCCTCTTCAGATTTACACTTTGGACATGTGTGTCGAGGTGCGTGTGAATTTCGCTACTCTGTGTGGTGTATAAAGTCTGAGGAGTTTATATTGTATGCACCGGAATCTATCGTTGAGTGACACTTTGCGCGTGTGTGCGCACATTTTGTTCCACGTACCTTCAGTAATTTCCAGTTGTAGCTCCCTAGCCCATATTTCACATGGTTTGGGGGATACAACTGCTGATTTCCCCAGCTGCATTTCATACAGAGTGGATACTATGCCTCTGCTGCCAGCAGAATTTGCTATGTATTGGAGTTCGGGTGAGTCTAGGGGCTCGTCTGGGTAGGAGGGCTACATTTCACGGACTGCCACTCTCAGCCTGAAGTGTATTGCAATAGCTCTAGCGCTGAGTTAGCGTTCGGGCTGCCACGTCTGAGGGGTGATACATTTACCGACTGGGTATAGATCGGTCAGTGCCCGGTAGCCCAGGTCCTCTCAGTGTCGTAGGCTATGCTGGTCGTGTGTGGGGGAGAGTCCAGGAAAGTGCCATATGGGGAGCCATTTGTAGTATGGGTGTTGCTCATGTTGCGGGTCCTACATACTGTTCCACGCCCTGATTGTGGTAGCTACAGGATCTGCCGGAGCGTTCGTTTGGTATGTATGGTGCAGTAATAGGGTCATGATGTTGGTCCCATCTCCCGCCAGTTTCTCAATTTTGGTGTGTGGGGGTGGAAGTGTGCATACCAGTGTGTAGCATGTTGGGCCTGTGCCGCGAACCAGTACAAAGTTAGGTCTAGGGCTGTTAAACCCCTTTTTTTCGTAGGGTAGGGTCATGTGTTGCCACTTCTTGCGGACAGCTCTGGAATGCCAGAGGAATTGGGCACACGCTGGGTGGAGCCTCTTGAAATATTGCTTCCCGGGCCAGGAATCAATTTTTATTATGCAATTGTCAATGCTTGCATTCCTTAATTGTGTATGTTGGTGTACAATCCAACTAAAGCTAATGTGGTGATTATAGTGGAAGTGGCTATTGCTGGCGTATCCTATGCTGATCAGTCCCAGCTCTTGCGTCTGTTGCTTTGTATGAGGATTGCTTTGTCACAAAGGCGGCAGCCACTCAAGCCGTTAACACCTGCTTGACTGGAGGAATAAAAACAGCTCTTTGGGACAAAGGGGCGTTGTGGGTGTTTTTTTTAAAGAACCCCTATAACGCCAGCAAGGGATCCAACCAGCTTTCTATATAGGAATGATTACAGGTCTTTACATTTTGACAAATTGCTGTGCGGCCAGTCTTATGCTTGAATCGCTAAATAACACTCACCCTAACATTAAAACGTTAGTAACACTCACCCTAACATTAAAACGTTAGTAACCATATGCACTGATTCGGACAGTCCCATGATTGGGATGCGAGGAGAGAATGGCTGTAACCTCTCACTGCATCGCGGTCCAATGGCCATCGGCAGGCCACTCGGAATTTTACCCAGAATCAGTGCATGGATGACTATGCACATGCTTTGCTTCCAAAGCAGACCTAGGTTCAATGCTGTTCCTCGTTGTAATCTTCACTCCTGTCAAAAGCGTAATCTAGAAGGAAACCTATACATTGTTTAATTGGTGCCAATACTCCTAGTATTGCGACACAATTGCTCTAGCTTTTGAATTGTGTAAAATCTGTTATATTTTTGTTTTGGTAAGCAATATATAGCTTGTACACCACAGTTCCACAGAAGCATACTCTCAGAAAGGGGGGTGGGGGCGAAGAGGTGGGAATTAACTCGATGAATTTGACAGTCCATCAAAACCCCAGCGTACTTCCATTTCGAGAAGATAATGGGTTTTGTGAAGTATGGTAAGGATTCGAGCCTTACTCCAAACAGGGGTGGACTGGGAACCAAAAGAAGCCCTGGAAATAATTTTCAAAGTGGCCCCATACTAAACGTTTTCAGCAATCCGAACCGTTTTCCTATGGGGAAAATTTAGAAATGCCACACACAAGAGGCCCAGGGTGCAGAGGCCTACCGGGAAATCTCCAGAGTTCCATATAGGCCAGCCCACCCCTGACTCCAAACCACACAAACACTATCAAAGATGTGTCTGCAGCTTTGAGAAAAGACCAAAGGTTGCCACCCTACGTGGCCATTATATCTATATGATATCTGCTTTCCTTGACTGGCTAACAAACCTTTATGCCAGGGTACGTAATCTGTGGCCTCAACCGAGATGCAGTTCCATTTGCAGTGCACCCTTGGAGAAAGCTGACCCAGATATGCAAGCGCAAGTAAATATGTAGTGTCTTTTCAAATGTATTTTTCTTTCCCTTGGTAGGCTGTACTGCTCTGGTGGTAGTGGCTTTGTGCATTTTAGATGCCTGGACGATGCTGTGCCCATTCTACCTTTTTCAAGCAACAAACCGTATCCAGCATGTCACCCTAAACAGGTGTGGTTTCGGAGGTCCAGGGCTACTATACGGCTAGATTGTCTTTACCCTGTGTATCTGGAAATCATGTGTGATCATATATGGCCATGGCCTTTTTCGGACTCTAGGTTGTGAGCTCGGAGCAGCCATGATTGGATGTAGCCGACCGCGTGAGCTCCCAAATCCTCCTCCTGTGTGTTTGCCCAGGAATATTTGTATGCATCGAGCATTCCCAATTGGGTAAACTGCCCCCTGATCCTACACCCACGCGCGGTTCTCCACCACTCTGCTCAAAATTTCGAATGGTTTAGTGAAGCCGAATGTCTATTTGGCTTCCAACCACATATTTATTGCTGAGAATCCTCGTTACGGAATGGTTTCGTTTTTTAAAAAAGTGTAGGAAGTCGTTTTAAAATAAGTGTAGGAAGAAGTTTCAACTTGCACCTTCAGTGCACTGCACTGAACGTTCCCTTTAACTGCAAGCACATGTGTTTGGTGGCTTGTATTGTGTGTAGGAGGGGACGAGGTGATGGGGGTTTGTGGGGAGTGGGTGCAGGGCATGGGTGTAATTTTAGGGGAGGGACAGGGGGGTTTGTCCCCCCCCCCACTTTCATGGCACACCATTGTGGCCCTATTCATTTGGCTGGGGCACCTTTTCTTCAGATGCAATGCCCCCCCCCCCCCCCCCCAACATTTTCAGCAAAGCTACTCCACTGGTGCAGGGAACATAGTTCCACTACTTCTTTTTGTACACTTCGGCCACTGGACAAGGGTTTCCTGGTAATGGAGTGTGGTTGGCGTTAGTGATGAGGCCCAGTCCATAAGTTTCAGTGCTTGAACTGCAGGAGGTGAGCAATGATTTCCCTTTTCTTTATCTCGTTTGTCTATTTGGCTTTCTGCTCTCTGCTTCGTAGCATTAGTATCCAGCCCTGGACTTGCTTCTGGGGCCCCCTTGAAACCTCCCTCTCCCCAGGCTTCTCCTAGGGCTTGTACTCTCTGTTGGCTCTTGCGACACTTGTTTTATAGATGCTCCATGTAACCATGCTGCAATGAACCCACAGAAATTACATAAACTACAACAGAACAATGCATATTGTGTGTCTGTGTGTGATCCAGTGTGCCGCTTCTGGGTAGAACCCTGACCTGTGCACGTCTCGCTGGCCGTCCTTTCTGCACCATGATGGCCTGTTGCCTCCTACTCGGCCTCTCCTTTTCTGTCCATACCCTTCTTAAAAATCTGGTAGGCTAATCTGCAGTAAGTACTTGATAGGGGCAGAACCCTCACAGGCCAGTGTGGTGCAGCCAAGGATGGTGACTGCCAATGCTCATCTGGGGTGGGAATGGCCACCAACGCCCCACCCCCTCTCCCCTGCTCGCATCAAGGCTCCTAACATTACTCCAGTCAGGGGTGGACTGGGAACCAAAAGAGGGCTTGTGGTCCTGTAAATAAGCGGGCCCATATTGCACCTTTTCAGCAAGACCAAACCGTTTTCCTGTGGGAAAATGTGGAAATGGCACACACGGGGCCCAGGGTTTCAGAGGCCGACCGGGAGAAGTTCCCTCTAGGCAAGTCCACCCCTGACGCCAGTGCACATGCGGTCTTCGTATGTTGCCGTTGGCGCCCGAGTCCGATGAGACCGTGTCTTATGTTGCCACACAGTCGGCCTTCATAATTCGGCTCCCTGATTTTTACAGATGGCAATTGGCATTGATTGCTTTCCGTGTTTGTCAAAAACCTCTTGATTAGCAGAAGATGGTTGTGCGAAGTATCTAGAGCTGTTTAAGGAGCAACAGGTTTTTTTTAAGGAGAAACTGGATCGTGGCTTTTACAAGAACCCAGCTCTAAGGGCTTTTTTAATGTTTTTTTTTTTCTTACCTGAGTAAATACAAATGTGGATCCATAAAGATAAAAGGACTAAAAAAAGAAATCTAAAAATAAATATCCTAAAATCAGGATGCTTGTGTAATGCTCCACCACTGTACATGTGTGTAACCAAATGCATCTTTATGTTGCCCTCCCATTCTGTTTTTATTTTTCCTTTACTTCCACCACCCCCTTCTGCGTCCGGGTCTTTGTGTGTGGAGAGGGTGGTGTCTGCATAATTTCCTTTTCCTGACCTTGAGTCCTCTATCGGGAGTGTAGCCGTGTAGTTTTGGGAAGCTGGCACTGTGTGGTTGCCCGGTTTCTCAGATTCAAGTCTAACTTGAATAAATGTTTTTAGGAACTACGCCATTGAAGAGTGGATTCGTAACATTTCTTTTTATGGTAGATCTGTTGGTCTTTGTTTTTACTTGGGCGTCTGTCCGTCCCATTGAGTGTTTACTGCAGCCATCGATGCTTGGCAATCTGCCAGGGTTGGAGGCTGGTGGTTTTTCATATCTCGGTCACATTGGGAGCTGTTCGGTACAGACCTTTCACAATAAAGCAGTGCTACAATTCGGTTTTGATCTTCTCCTCTGCAGTTCTCTTCACTGTCTACCTGTGCATTTTGGTACTTGTAGTAAGTGCATACATGGTTTGCATAAAACCGCATACACAACCTATCCCATTACAAGTGCAAATTAGATTGATATTCACTTCCATCCATTGGTATGTGGAAGGACAAGGAAACGATCCGGGAAAAAAACGAGCAAATCTATCTATTACGCAACATATTTTCAGCTACGATTTTGTAAATTGATCTGCTTAATTAATAATGGTACTTGTTCCCAAGATTGCCCCCCAGAAAAAGACTGTTTAGGCTTAATTGAGTGCTATTCATACAGCAGTCCCAAAATATTTCTTGAGGGAATTTAGATTATCTACACGTTCCCTAAAATGGCCACCGTCTAAATATCGAAAGCTAGACATTGATGTGGAGAGATTTTAAGGTTTCTGCCTCAGCATTTTAGCATGTGGGGCAAGTTGTGTTTACGGATTTTCGTTTCTTGGGCGTGTGCCATCTGTTCTCAAACGATTCCGTCTGAACTTTTCCTTATTTATTTTTTTCTTTAAAAAAAAAAAAAAAAAAAAAAAAAATGAAAAGTCTGTTGTCCCTAGCAGGAAAATTTGAGTTGTCATTATATAGTTTTGCAGCCATCTACTCCATTCTTTGAAAGTTTGTTTAGATAAACATTTGTCAATTTTATTTTTCACTTCGAAGTTGTTTTGAAACCAGAACTGGAAGCAGGTCCATCTACATTTGACATGAGCTTTATTATTTTTTTTTTATTTTTTTTTGTGTAATGGAGAGTAAAAAAAAGACGAACCTTCCAATAAAATTCAAAATACATTTTACACAATTTTATATGCAAAGAAGAAGGGGACAAAACGCATACATCCTATCTAGACATGGGGCCTCATTACGAGGAGCGCAGTAAAAACGGGGTCATTACCGGCATGGAAGTACTAACGGGTCCATGCTCGTATGACTCCACTAATAGCGGGTGATTAAGAGTGCGTGCAAACCCCCATGCCGGTAATGGCCATACCGGCATGCCGCTAAAGGCCCTCCAACCCCCCCCCGATAGCGCCATCACAGGACCCGCTGATACCGCCTCCGCCAAGGAGGAACCCCTTAATACCGACCCGGTAATAACATCATGCTAACACCGGGCTCGTAATACCGGACCCGGCAGTAACGTCATTGCGTTGGAACGGGAAATGCGGTAGCCGCCATAACACAATCCATTGCCATCCTCCCAAACCACCACTTGTATTTAGGAGAGACCGTGCCAATCGCTTCACCATGTCAAAGGCTACACGGAAAACAGCTGTCTGCCTGCGCAAAAAGCGTTTTCAGATGCAGAACTTAACATGCTGGTAGACACCCTTGCAGCACATGCAGATGAGATCAACCTGCAGAACCTGAAGAGGGAGGTGCAGCAGCGCAAAAAGGAAATCTGGGAGGAGGTAGCCGGCAAGGTGTCGGCAGTCGGCACCACCCCACGGACAGTGAAGGACTGCAAAAAGAGGTGGGATGACCTCTGCCTCAGGGTTCGGAATATCCTGGCCAGCAACAGGAGGGAGGCCATGGCCACAGACGGGGGGTCCGCACTCACCTGCCAAACTGACAAGCTGGGAGGAGACTGCAAGCACATTCATTCAGATGGAGTCCATCGAGGGATTTGGGGAGATGGAGACGGGTGCTGCAACATCTGCAGATGGAGGTGAGTGACCCTGCAGATCCCTGTAGGGGAAACCATGACTTAGCACAAATGATGTGGAAGAGAGCCTAGGCAAGGCAATTCATGTCCCAACACACATGAACATATCCTTGTGCAGGTGGAGGGCCAAACCCTGCCACACTGAAATGCATGCGGAATGCCAATCCCATTACCAACACACATGGACCGTGCCCATGTAATACATCACACAAACCACAACGGCATGCCACATGCCATGCATCAAGCGCCAAAATGCCCCCTTCCTACTACCTTGTGTGACACACCTGTAAGATATGAATGCATGATAAATGTAATACTGCACAGCACCATATAATGCATCTAGCATGTAACACCATCACTGATGCCCTGCATCTCTTCTACCCCCAGGCACCGATGGAGAAGATGCCAGCGAGGATCCAACCGCAAAGGCATACACATCCCGGCCAAAGACATCAGCCACCTACAACACCACCTCTGGGGCAGCCTCGCAGCCCACACCAACACCCAAGGGCGCCTGACACCATAGACACTGAGCTGGCTACATCAGTGGAAGGCGAGGCTGTTGACCCACTGAGCAACACTACTACCCCAGTGGAGGAGGATGTGGACCGGGCTGTACTGACCCATGTGCCATGTACACACTCCCCAAGCCCCGTGCCCACCCCTCCACCCCTACATTTAGCCCTCACCCACCTGCAGGAGTGCGGATCCCCTGCTGCATGACTCTGACCTCGGCAGCCTCCATGAGGACAGCACTGCCATTGCAGGCCCGGTCACAGCACCCTCGACCACTGCTGCTCCCACCAACAACCCGAGGCACGGCTAGCGAGGGTGGAGGCCAGACATGACTCTATGTTGGACCTGCTCAGACAATGTCGCCGATGGGAGGACACGAGGCGTGGGATAGCAGCAACCACAGCCGCCATAGAGGCGAACACTGCTGCCGTCAATGCCTCGGCATCGTTGTTGAGACCGTCTGGGGGCCATCATACAGGTCCTCACTTCCATCCTGCTGCACATGCAGCAGACACAACCTGCACCAGCTGTGGAAATCCACACGGCTTCCACACCATCCACCAAACCCCCCTCCTCTGCCCCCACTTCCTCTGCACCCTCCAGCCCTGTGCGTCTAACAAGACTTAGTGCGAGGCACTCTGAAATGCTGCCCCGGACATCAAGAAGTCCAGGAAATAGTAGGGGAACTATGGGAGTGGCTCAGATGGTGGTGGTGAACGGGTGAATTGGGGGGAGTTCACGGGGGGGTTTTAGGAGTTCATTTGGGGGGCTTGGGGGATGGGTTGCACTTTCTCCAGTTATCAATACACCTGTTGTGGTTAAAAAAACATTCAATGGCTGGACATTGTTCATTTCGTGTGTATCCATTTAATTAATGACGGTGTACAGACCCCAACTCCACACATTCCCTGTGTGCATGGACACAGTGTACAGTGCGTCACTGACACATATCTATCCTGTGGGTCAGAAGTATTCGTCAATCAGTGATTGGCGGACTGTACGGCCATCCTGTGCATCACGTACTGGCAGGGGTGCTGCTTCCCCTCCATCTTCATCCTCGTCATCCTCACCCGGTGCATTCATGTCAATGTCAGGTGGCAGTTGTACATTTCTCCGGGTGCACATGTTGTGCAGCATGACAGAGGCCATGGTGATCTTTGCCACCTTCTCGGGCGCATAGAGGAGTGCTCCACCAGACCTGCTTAGGCAGCAGAACCGCGCCTTCAGCAGGCCAAAAGTCTGCTCAATCACTACACGGGTACGGGTATGTACCCAATTGTTGTACTCCTCATGGCTGTTCCGCGGATTCCGCACAGGGTTAAGTAGCCACTGCTTCAAGGGATATCCTCCACCTGCAAGTGAATACAGATAGGTCTAGGTGAATCACTCTGAGCTGCCACCTTCAGGATACAGTCATGGCCGCAGCTATTTGCTGTCGACCTGAACATGTCCCTGTAGGTATGAACAAATATTGTTTAGATGCATTCTATACTGCAATATGGTGTGGTAGTCTGGATGGCATTGTACAGATGATGCAGGGTTAAATCCTGCATGCTGATGCAGATGTACTGTGGTTGTAGGACTATGTTTTGCCTCTCATTTCTGCTGTGTGTACTACACTGTGCATGGTCACACTAGCCACATTGGCACAGTTGCAATCCCGTTCAGTCATGCATTGCTTGACCTACCCATGGTGGCCAGGTTGTGCGTCTTACATGTTATCATTGATATATGTAATTGGTCAAATGTGTGCCAGTGATGTCATGTTGGGGTTGGGAGGTTCAGGTCAGGAGTGTTTAGCTCTGCGTGCATTCTCCACTCACTGTCAATTCCCACCCAGGTGGAGTATGCACTCCCCCCTTCCCACCCAGGTGGACTATGCATCCTTCCCCCTTACCCCCCCAACCCCCACTTTTCCAACCCAGGTGGAGTATACATCCCAACACATCACTACCCCAAAGCACTGCCATGGGACAGTCGGGCAACTCGCCAAGCAGCCAGGCACGTGGTCCAGCATGTCGCTCCATGTGACGGAGTAGCGTGGAGTTACGCAGCACCATGGCATCATGTGTTGATCCGGGAAATCGGGCGCAGCAATGTGTGATGATCTTGCTGGAGTCACATACCATCTGCACATTGATGGAGTGGTATTGCATGCGATTGCAGTACACCGCCACTACGGCATGGACTACCAATTCCACATGGGTGCAGTCCAGGGCGCCAACACAATTGGGCATGCCTGCCAGTGCATGGAAGCCTACTTTGGTGTAGGCTATCTCCTGGCCAGTCGTGGTAGGGATATGTGGGTGCTAGCGTGCTTCAGGAGCGCATCCAGCACTTGCTGCAGCATGCGTGAAAATAATGGTTGTTTAATGCCATGCAGCTGCCCCACTGTGTGCTGGTAGGTGCCTGTGGCCAGGAAGTGGAGCACAGACACCACCATTAGTAGCGGGGGGTGGGGATGGCAGTGCATATTTTTATGAGGCTGGCAATGTTGCCTATCATGTCCACTATGGTGGTGGTGTCCCGGTCCAACCGGTACAGGGTATGGATCTGGTCAGGGGTTAGATTGAATGGACTGGGTCTGATGCGAGGGATTGGTGGCTGCCTACGAGGTACTACTGGCTGCACTGGTGGTAATTACTGGGCCTGTCTCACCCTCCTGCGTCTCCTCTGTGCTGCCTGTTGTTGTAGTTGTTGTTGCTGTAGTTGTAGCAGTATAGGCATGTCCTTGAGCGCCATGATTGCAACAGCTAGTGGTATCATTTTGGTGTAGGAAGGGGTGTGGTGTGTGGGTGTACTCCTTTTATACTGGGCCAGGCTCCATTGACTCCTCCGGTGGCAGTTGGCTTGATTGCTGTTTACGGGTGGTCCGCGATGCCTGTATGGCCGCCATCGCGCAGGCCCTAATTACCGCCTTTGGGATGCCGGTATTTGCATGCCCGCGTGGGTTGTGATGTACTCCTATTAATGGCATCCCGGTATTTACTCCCCGGAGTGGGGTGTGTACGCCCCCATGCTGGTACAGGCGGTGCCGGTATTGGCGGGTTGTCGGGTCGTAATGCCCCAGACTCGTTAATGATGCCGGTATTACCATTCCGCCTTCCTTTTTTCATTACCTCCATTCTCGTAATGAGGCCCATAGTCTATAAAAGGCCAGTGAGTTGGAGGAGATAAACTACTAGGGTCGTTAATAAAATCTCGTTGCCAGCTATCAACCTCGCCCAGAACATTTCTGACAATCGCTGCTCTTTTGCCATGAATTGGCCCAGGAATCTTACCCTGAGATCCCATGTGTCCTTGCACTCTCAAGATATGTCTGCGGTTCTGGAGGCCCGGGACCAAACGTTGAGGACACCTTCTTTGGAGATCTCGAGATTTGATGATGGAATAAACCTTGGAGAAGGTTCATTTGTACTCTTAGGCACGCCTCACCCTCCAGCTAGTGGATTGTATCCGATACCGTGGCAAGTAGCCCACTTTTGTATCATAGAGGGAAAGTGATTTATCCAGTGTCAACCCCTGCATACTGTCATGCTTTCACCTTCATTGGATTGGGCAAAAGGTTCTCAATATTGCTTTCACATGCGATCAACCAACTCCCCAATGCAGACTTCAGCTGAGCGGGGAATGCTGAGGGGGCGGGGTGCTGAGCCAGATGCCTGCCAACATTTCCATATAGTGAGTTAGCCTTCGGAATGAAGATCAGTCTCCGATCTGCGTATGACCGCTAAGACTGCAGACCTAGCTCGTATCGTAAGCTTGCCATTGGCAAAACACTGTGGAAGGCCCAATACCCTTTTCCATATTTGGCCCTGTACTCTAGACCAATTCATTTTCCAAGACTGGATTTACCTCATCCCATAAAGAATTGTAGGGTCAACCTTACCGATGTAATGAGGTGGAGTATTGCGAAATTGCAAAATGTGGCTGAGATTTTACACATTTGTGCTTTTAATTGTGCAACCTTTCTGCTGAACACCAACAGGGTCAGTTAATTTTGTTCACTTCATATCTTAAGAGCGCCAAATGGGTGCCCCCTGCCCCCGGACACCCCTAGGCAAGAGAGCCTAATTGTGCCTCCCAAGAGTTTAAAAAAATGTACTTATCTGCAGTCCTGTTTCCATACCATGGAGTACATTTCTGAAGGAACAGAATTTGTTCCAACAAAAAGCTGCCAAACTCCTCAACTCTTGCATGATCACGATCGGCCGTATTCAATTCTATAATTCTATCCCGAAGTATTTATAAAT